>NC_087064.1:77602511-77763511 GCF_963678635.1 Symsagittifera roscoffensis | reverse complement strand
TGCTGCAAAAATTGAAAAATTGGAGATTGTAGGTAATTTTCTTCAAAATAGTTGTTGCTGGCATTTATATCAAACACGATCGTTACGAGCAAAAATGTGCCATTTTTGGTGCCTGTCCTGTAGGGTTTTTTGCGCTCAATCCGGAGGGGTCTCGGTATCAGAGTGGAAAACTGATCCGGCAAGCAGTGCAAAGAGCAGCAGGAAGGGTCTCAAGGACAACAACACTCGACTGCTGGCTATCGTTAACAAGTTTTGTATCCCTTTTGATACAGAAATTAATCTATCAATCTATGGGGAGCTCGACAGTGACTGCACTGAAGTGACCCTCCACCGAGTTGCGAATTTCCGAGTTAAGCACCTCAATTCGGATATTGTACAAACCCGGAGGGGTACAATATTATTAGTAATACTATTTATACTGCCTGTATTAATACTCTTAAATCGTTTTTTCAGGAAAAAACATAGGAAACAGACCGGTTTTTGGGGTCAAATTAGTGATATTTTGATCCCCCACAAATCGAGATTTTTGAGTTAGCGATATTTTTTGAAACGGAAAAAAACGCTAAATTAGTGAGTAACATCTTAACTGTTCTAGTATAATTAGTAGAACCGGTTAAATTTAGCTCGGACGTGCTTGGAACCAATTGGGTGCTGAAATCAAATTTTTCGTAATTTTTGAAAAAACGAAACGCTACAAAATAACAAAAATTTTCGGAATTTTTGAGTTAAGGCAATAAAAATTATTGTTCGAACAACGAATCGACAGGTTTTAAAACCCGTTTGCCAAAAACCTTCCGGGCCTCAGAGAAATCGAACTTAACTTGTTTGATTTAACGGATTCATCAACCTGGAAAATTTTTGAGCTTAAAGGAAAAGACGTTTTGCTTAATAACTTTGGTACCATTAGATCAAAAATTAGAAGGGCTTACTCATAGAGTCTTTGTTTCTTGAGAAAAGTTAGCATATAAAATTAAGTAAGCAAATAAGTAAGCAATTAATATTAAGTAAGAAATTAAGTAAGCAATCATATTTAAAATTGTTTTTAGCAAAGTTACCCATTTGTGAAGGTAGACGCTTAACGTTTTGTAAAAAAAATTTTTGGAAAGCCTTTATACCCCTACCAAAGGATAGTAACGGTTGAATAAGGCAATTTTACGCTGTTCTATCCAAAAGGAAGGGCTAAGTTACCCAGAAAACGATAATCCAGTCAAAACTAGTCTAGTTATAAGACCCTTCACAGCTAAGGAGAATTGTCAAATTAGCAGCATAGCTTCAACCCGGAAGGGTCTAAGGCCAGATTGCTCCCTTTCTAGTTAGTTCATATAGCATAATAGTCTCGGAGACCGTATCAGGAAGTGTCTCGGAAGTGATTTTTAAACGCCCCGGAAAAACTACTTTTACAAACCCGGAGGGGTCCCAATTCGGAAGGGTCTTATTTTTGCCAATTTGGAAGGGTCCTAATTTTGCCAATCCGGAAGGATCCCAATTCGAAAGGGTCCTAAATTTGCTAATCTGGAAGGGTCCCAATTTTTCCAATCCGGAAGGGTCCCAATGCTGCTAATCATGAAAGAATCCTAATTCGGAAGGGTCACATTTTGCCAATTCGGAAGGGTCCTAATTTTCGTTAATCCGGAGATAGAGATATATAGATAGATATATAACGGACGTGGTTGTAGGGATCCTAAAGCGTACGTTGACGAAAGTGATATACCTTGTGAAGAATATTAGGGTATTGGAATCAGGCTAGAAACCAGTGAGTGCACTGGTAACTTGCCTTTAAATAAAAATTTGAAAAGACCATAGTAAAACAAAACATGTCTAAGCCAGGAGATTTGCGACCCTAAGTCTAACTGAAATCAGAGTTCGACACTATTTTCTGTGGAATAAAAGCCAAACTCTTTTTTTTGTAAAAGTGGTTGTCTTGGGGATTTTAGTAGGTCTAGCTGGGCCAATCCGAAGGCAGTTAGGTAACACAGGACTCGGTGGGTGCAGTAGTCTTCCATTGAGAAAAAGACTGCCTTGAACTTTTGTCTGTTTAGTGCGGCACTGAACGGGGAAAGCTTTTTCTTTAGAAACAGGTTCGAAACACATACGTTTTTTGGAAATATACATATATTTTTTACCTTCCTTCGTTTTTGGTTTTAAATCCTCAATAATTTTTTATTGAGTGGGTAGTGAGTACACTATCTCCTAGATTTATTGATATCATCAGTCTGTGCTAGCTTCATATCCTATAACTAATAATCAATAGTTGTGAATAAATTTTTTACACGCTGTACTGTGATAAATTTTAAGGATTCGTGGTCACTATTTAAGTGAAACTTTGGAGACATTTTGTGTTGTGTTATAACTATCGGTAGCCAGACAATAAAAATCGTAGTAAAAGAATTGAGTAAAAAGGTGGTAAGAAGCGATAAATTGAAAATGAGTCTAGACAAGTCGAGGATACCTAAGCTAAGTGATAGCTCTAGGAAATTTATACCAAAGAAACAAAGAAAATCAATGATCGACCCTGTTGTAGAAAGGATTGCACGGACCCAGACCACCAAAATGGAGAACGTTTTAAGCGGAACGGTTGAAACCAGGAAACAAAAATTCCTCCGAAGGCTGAAAGGCAATCTTAGAAGTAGAGATCTATCCGGACCTGCCCTGGATGAGAATCGGGCGGGACGTGGAACGGAAAGGAATGAGAACAGAAGATTGGCAATTGAATCTACTCCGTTAGAACAGGTCCAAGATTTTGCCACTTCCACCGGGACTCTAGATCGAGAGGAGATGTCAGAACTGTCCGACATCTCGACTGAAAATGTGGCAACAAAAAGATCACCCACTGACAATACCATGATGCATGGGGTGACCGAGAAAAGAGCAACGTCCTCATCGTTTTCAGAACGATTGAAGAACACTCTGGGAAACTTCTTCCCATTCACTATGGGAACAGGTACAGGTGGTGAAGTAGAAACCTAAGAAGAGGAGGAGGACGATGACGAACAAGCTGACTACGATCTCAACTAAGCCTCAACAGTTCGACTCATGAAATTGGAGCACCCATCAATAGGGAGACTGGCTCATTGGACCGATTTGGTGTCGTCAGGGCAATAAACAAGACCATAGATGGATCACAGCAGTCAAGAGAGTTTGTGATCATGACAAATTTGGAAGTGCAAGTTGGAAAGAACAGGAACCCAGGGCCAAGTAACCCACCAAAGGAACCAGAAACGGATTATGAAGAAACATCGAGATAGACAGGTAAGAGTCGAGTCTCGACTAGCACTAAACTGCCTGGAACCAATTGGGTGACACCACCACTAAAGACGCCATTAGTGGACGAAGGGGCATCAATCTAAGACGCCTTGACCAGCATAGTGGGTAGTATAGGAGAACAAAAGGAACAGATGTCCCCAAGAATGAGTGAACTGGAGAGGGCAGTCCACGTCGAGAGAGAAAGCCTGCGGGAAGAGATCAAAGGCAGACATGAAGTCAGCAGAAGTGAAAAACGCTTGAAAGAGAGGAGGGATGAACAATTGGCTAAAAACAGGGGTGGATTGAGGAACAGAGGAGCAAACTCAGGAGAGCTTAACAGGGAGCCGAGAGTGAACTTCGACGAACAAGCTAACAGAAGAAGGAAATATGGATCCACGAGAGGTAGGGGTAGTTCATCCAGTATACCACAGGGGATAATAGGCCGAGGGGCCCAAACATCAGAGGAGGTTCTATTGGCAACAGACCGACCTCGGATGAACGACCGACGCGAGACGCAAATACGACTGGGAGATGTGACTCAACAGGCTGGAGTCATGCGGATCAAGGAAGAAGTCAAGCATCGAACAGTAGGGAAAATTCGGAACCTCTATCGGAGGGAAACGACGCTCAGGCGAGGCGTTCGCGTGATGCAACGGCAATGACTACAGCGTTTGAACCTCTGAACAGGTCCTTGAAACTTTCCTGACAAGGTTATCTAGGACCAGTGAACGCAGCGAGAAGTCCGGAAGGGTATTTGAGAAACCAGTATGCTACAAAGACGAGTCTGACGGTTGAATAGATACCTGGATAGAGGTCATGAAGCTGCATTTTGGGGAGGAAGACTTGACCCTGACAGAAAGACGAGAATGCAGCGCGCTCACCAGCAACCTAGAAGGGACAGCCCTAATTTGCGTGATGGCCAAAAAGCAATATCCACGGCACAGAGCTGAGAAAATCTTTGAAGTCTTGTTGAATCGTTTTGGCTCAAGGGTGCAACTACACAAGCAATGATGCGCTTCGCGAAATGATAGACAAGTTTTTAGATGATTTAGAAATGCTGAGAAGGCGTGGTCAACCGGATGAGTCAAACAGCAGAATGAACTTAGCTGAAAAAGAACTTCATTGATTATGTGAAAAACGATCAGCTCCGGACAATATTAGCAACGCATTACACACCGCTTTACACAACCAATGCGCCTACAAGGGTGGAATTGAGACTCAGATCCAAGAAATATCTTCTACTAAAGCCTCTTATGAGATCAGGTTATTACAAAAGCAATTATGGCAATTTCAACAATGAACCTACTAACCAGGGTAACAATTGGTACAGACCGAGGGACGACATGGACAACATACGCTCTTGTGCAAATTGGAGTTCGACGGACCATCATGTATCAGCATGCCCATAATACAGACAAGGTATGAAGGCAATAGGCTTCAGCCTAGAGGATGAAGATGCGTCAGAAGTCGATCATGAAGATTTCATGAGAGGAGTAATTGCACGATTCGGTCCCAGGTGTTTCTTTTGCAACTTGGAGGGTCATTTTAAATCAGATTGTCCAGAATTTTGGGATGCTGCGGCCGACATCAATCATCCAAGGTATGAGAAAGCTTTGTCGGGTGTGAAAGCCAGCAAGGCACGCCTAATGAGCGAAGTGGAGGCCCACAGGAAAGAGCTGGCTACGAAGAAAATGCAGGCGGTCACAGAAGAAATGTGTGAACCGGAACCTGGAACCGCAGCCGACGACTTTAAGATTGATTATAAAGCGGCGGCAAGAGATGCCCTGAATAGAGTCCAACAGGAATTGGCGACAAAATAAATAGAACAGAAAGTCAAGCTCGAACTAGAGAACGAGAGAACTCAAGAACAGCTCAACGTCTTTGAAGCATCTGAGATGGAATAAACGAAGGCACCAAGTAGTTTGAGCATGAAACTGAATGTAGTCTCAGGGAAAATTTTCGGGATGGTGCCACAAGGAAGCAAGATACAGTCAATAATCTCAGTAGCGATAAATCAGGTAATCAGGAACCTGAGCGAACCTTCGGTGTTCACCATGAGGCATTTGGTTATATATGCGAACTATCTGAGACAGGCTGAGCCACGAACTGAGTCGAGAGCTGTGCGAGCGTTGTTCACAACGGGTGGTACTCGAATAAAGAAACTGCAAGGGCGCTACGTGGAAGTCTACGGACCATATCAAGTGATGTTAAACGTGAATGGGATTACTATTTACACCAAGACTTACGTAACAACAGACAGTGACCAAATAGGACAGATATATGCTGGTCAGGAAGAACTGAAGTTTCGAAGAATTGGCCATGACGTTTTGATGGAAAAAGATGCGGTACACATTGGCTACGAAGCAGATGTGACTGCACATCTGTTAGGCCCCGATGGGAAAAGGATTCAAGTAACAGGACTTCTAGACATAGGAGCAGTGTTCAGTGCAATGCCGATAAAGACATGGCAAAGAATGGGTTTCAAAAGGGAGGACCCAATTCCAACGAATCTAAGATTGGCAGCCGCTAACCGCGGAACAATCTACGTTTCCGGGAGAACACCGATTACAGTCCTCCACATGGGAGGACAATATCTATGGATGAGTTCCCTCGTGGTGGAGAACCTGGACGATTCAGACCAGTTCAACTTGGGTCGCGACTTTGTCAGGAACTTCGACGTGATGATCGACCTGAATAATGGACTGATTAGGATTAGGAACTCAGATAGGCAGTATGCTAAGAGACCAGTTAACAGAATAATAACTGATCAAAATAAAGTACCAATTTTTTTAGACAGAAAAGTGAAGTTACAGCCCGGGCAGGCAGTAGTAGCGATTTTTGAATGAGGAACTTAAACACTTTGAGTGATATTGAACAAGTTTGCTTGGTATCCAACCCAAATAGTAAAATTTCAGTAGTTTTAGGCCGGAGCTTTTCTGTAACAGGAAGAGGGCTGTGTGTGAGTGTATTGTGGATTACACTGGACACACGGTTTCAATCCAGCGTGGAAGGAAACTTGGCTACGCTTTGCCGATGAGAACTGATTATGATGAAACAACGAAATTGAAGAAATTCCGTGTAAAGGGCTTTCCCTTTCATGCTGATAGAAATTTGATCTTAAAAAGGATTAATGAACTGAAATCTTTGAATGAAATGTTTCCAATGAGATCCAAAACGGATGAGAGCCTGTCGAGTTGCTCGAATTTTCCGAAACGCTCCACCAGTTTTGGCAGAGATAGAACATTTGAGAGGTACAAAAGGGGTGAGGGGGGTTTTGAATCATTAAGGGCGGTTTTAAATCGAAACGCGGACGTTTTTTTTTTTCAAAACATAAGGCGGATATTGGTTGTTTTAGTTTCGTCGAGCACGAAATCGAACTAGAAGAGTGCCCCGTTCCGCACAGGGAGGGCGCAAGGCGCATGACACCACATAAATTGGAAGCGTGTCGAGCGGAAATAGAAATATTGCTCAAATACGACATGATAGAACCCTCGAAGTCACCTTGCTCGCGGAGATATCATGGCTAAGAAGAAAGGGGGACAGCTTCGATTCTGTTGTGATTATCGCTACCTGAACGCGGTGACCATAAAGGACGCTTACCCAATACCATGCAGAGACGAGAACCTCATGAAACTGGGCGATACCAAGTTTCTTACTACACTTGAGCTGGGTTCTGCCTTCTGGCAGGTTTCTCTGCGGAACAACGACAGAGAGTAGACAGACTGGATTTGCATGTGAATTGCGTTTATTCCAGAGTAAGAGGATGCCCTTTGGCTTGTGCAACGCCACGGCGACTTTTCAAAGACTGATAGCTCAGGCTTTGAGCGGGATAACGAAGAAATACGGGAATCTCGTGATGTGCTATGTGGACGACGTAGTCATAGCGACACCCACCTTGGCAGATCACGTCGACAGACTCGACGAGGTCTTCCACTGCATGAAGAGAGCCGGCTTGAAATGCAAACCATCGAAATGTGAGATCCTTAGAGACTCAATCAAATACCGTGGAAGGATGGAAGAGGGGCATGGCTGCCGTGCTAACATGGAAGGCCTCCAGAACGGTCACACAGCTAATGAGTTTCCTGGGATTTGCCAGATATTATCGCAAGTTTATAAAAGGATACGCAGATAAGGTGTACCCAATGCAGTAGCTGATGCGCAACAAATGAAAAAAGTTCGAGTGGAACGAAAAAGCTCTGCCAGTGCTAGGCATACGGACGAAGAAAGGCATGTATGTTCTCGACACTGATGCTTCAGTAGTAGCCCCTCAGGAATACTGCTTCAGGAGCAAGAACGGATTGAGAGAACAGTTCTCCGTCCCATTGCTTATGGAAGTAAAGTGTTGAGTGCCACTGAAATGAAATATGGTGAACCAAAAGCAGAAATATTTGTGATAGACACGTTCGTGGAGAAGTAACGCGCAAACTTGGGGAGCCTCCCTTTAAGTTACGCATGGAAAACAGAGCTTCATCCTGGTTGAAGACGTACTCGATGGACTAGAGCTATATTGGTCGGTGGAATTCAGGTTATATGGCTACCACATGATAATTGAGCTCAGGATGAGTGACATACACCAAAATACTGACAGCCTCAGCAGGAAGACTGAGTTTTAAGGAAGGGTTCTCGTTTCTGGAAAAGGAACTTATGAAGCGCTTCCCTTGACGAGATGGTTGGACAAGTCTAGACATCCGGGTCCGAGACACCCCGAGTTACCGGTGGAGGAGGCAGCAGAAATAAAGATCTTATCTAAAGAGGACCCGGTGCCTATGAATCTGTTGCTACGCTCGAACCTGGTCCAACAGAAACTCTCTCGTATGAACATAAACAGCCTCTCATTGCTGGATAAAACGCTGCAGGTCACACCACATGTGATGCAGATGCTGAGTGGATTATTGGAGAGAGAAGTGACTAGAGATGACCCAGAGTGGGCTGCAGCCATGGCATCGCTGACAGTCAGTAAGAAGGTAAGGATCATGCCATCAAGGCGCCAACACAAGGAAAACGAAAGGGATTGTAGGATGGTAGTTCAGCAACTAAAATCTTCGATTCCTCAGAGCGGTTTGATGAGGTTATCAGTTAATCAAAAAGCACAGGAGATCGGAACACAAAAAAAGCTGTCACTTTTGAGGATCCCGATCAGAAATAGGGAGAATTTGAAGAAAACCCGGAGCAAGAAAGTTTTATCCGGGGAGAAGGACGTCGAAGAAAGTTGTCTAGTTGATGAACAAAACTCAGAACAAGAAAATTTGTCCGGGGAGTTGGCTGTTGAAGAAAATGGTTGTGTAGAAGAACAAGACATGGATGATAAAACTTTGTCCGGAGAGTTTAGATGGATGAGCAGAACGTACAGGTGCTCCGTGGCAGACTCATCCGTTGAAAACAGTACGAGGAATTGAGAAATTGACACCTACTCAGACAGGAACTCAAGCACGGGATCAGAATTGTTAGAGTTATCAATCCACACGTTATTTGTGGTGACTCGAGCGAGAGACCTGGACAGAGAAGTATATCAAGACCCTGACAGTGATCATGACCTGGTACCCAGTGAAAGAGTCTTTGATAACGCAGCAGATGAGCTGGAAACAATAGCGGTATCGAAACTTTCGATGAGCTTGTTACCAAAGAAGGAAGCAGTCATGACTGACCTTCAACCGTTCAAACAAGAGACACAGCCATAGGCGAAAACCTAGAGCGTGAAGATGGAAGATGACGTGCATCAGCCCGATGAGCTGAATAGTCAATTAATGGTTATGAAGACATACTTGAAGGCAAGATACAGACTGTCAGACCTACTAAGAGCGCAAAGAAATGACCGTATGACGAGCAACTTGAAGAGGTGGATCGAGAATGGGGCACCAGACAAAGGAGATCTGGACGAGAACAGTTACCGTATCCTAAGACAAAACTTTATGCAGAAAAAGGGAAGGTTATATCTGAACCAAGACGGGAGGGTGGCTTGTAAAAGGAGAGAGGAGGACAAAGTCATGTACAAATATACTGCGATAATGTTGCCACAATTCTATCAAACGAAATTTTTATTCAGATCACATGAACAAATGGGCCACCAGGGGATTGATAAAGTATACCGAAGGATCATGAAAAGCTGTGAATGACCTGGGATGAAGAAGGCATGCGAGAAGCTGGTCACAGCAAGTCTGTCAAGACAACAATTGAAGGATCCAAGGAAATTGCGAACTTCACTGCAGTCGATTGAGTCATCTGAGTTCAATGAGGTGCTACTATTCATCACCAGTAGATATTCATGACAGACAAGGGCTACAATTATGTTCTGGTGATGATCGATCATTTCACGAAATGTTCAGAGGCCGTGCCCTGCAAAACTCTCTCAGCAGAAGAGACATGCGATCATCTGATCAATACGTGGATAGCGTGGCATGGATGCCCAATGACGTTCCAACCGGACAATGGAACAGCTTTCGTAGGAGAACTTACTAAGGATCTCATGAGACGTTCTCAAGTGGCTC
This sequence comes from Symsagittifera roscoffensis, assembly GCF_963678635.1. Taxonomy (NCBI): domain Eukaryota; kingdom Metazoa; phylum Xenacoelomorpha; order Acoela; family Convolutidae; genus Symsagittifera; species Symsagittifera roscoffensis. The sequence goes on along the minus strand of NC_087064.1, from coordinate 77,753,783 downwards.
AAGTTGATTATACGACGTACCATCCCCAGACGAACGGCTTTGTGGGGAGGCAAAATCGGACTCTGGTGTCGATGTTGAGAGTGTTTTGTTCCAGATACATGACTGGTTGGAACAGATTTCTTCCACAAATGATGGGAGCTTATAACAGCACGCAACACTCCACCACGAGAATTAGTCCACACATGATGTTGACTGGACACGGAAAATCCTTGCATTTGACTTTCTTTTACCCAGAATATGAAGGAAAGAAATTATCAACGCAAGTTTAGGTTTGCGATGTGACTAGACGTCAAGAGGAACTGATCGACTTGTGCAGACGAAATACTCAGCAAGCACAGGCGAGAAAGAGAAAAAGGTTTGGTAAGAAAGCAGCTGGTGCAAAAACTTACTCATTAGGAGTCTACGTGTGAATCTTTCAGAACGTCATTCCGCCGAAAGGAATGAAGAAACTCCTGAAGAAGTAGAGGGGACCGTTTACGATAACGGAGGTGCATCATTAGGGATGTTTTTACAGACTGGGTACTGGTGGAGCTGCGCAGCTTGAGAAGATTAAGCCACACAACCCGTCCACAGAGGACTGGTGTATCCTGGAGACATGGAGGAGGGCAATTATCTGATGATGGACCCTGCTTACGAACCAAATGAGAAAGATACCGGGGAAAGTACGATGGGAATGAGGCTCTAGAGGAAGGAAAAAGTCCGCCGTTGGACCTGGATTCCAATAAAATAATTGAAGCAGATGAAGAAACCTTACCCTACGCAGAAAAAAACTGGGAGAACCCTGAGCAGATAGAGGTGCCCAAGAAAATCTAACCAGATTTACCCTTTACAATGCAAACAAGACAGAGTGACAGGACAAGAACTGCAAAGAAATGAAACCCTTACGGAGACGATTTTGTAGTGGACAGGATAGACCTGAAGAAAATGGCGGAAAAATTAGTGGGTTTAGAAGAAATACCCGCGTCACAGGACATAGACAGAGTCGACGACCAAGACGAGGGATGGGTCGAGGACCGGTCTAAACCTGAGGCAGAAATTGATGACGAGCACCAGCAATCGTACGAACAAGAATTGACGAGCCTGCGCGTCTTTGGGTGGCTGAACGAAATGACATCGAACCCAAAGGAGACCAGTGTCACGATTCAGGACGTAGACCGCGAGAGCAAGAAATAAATAAAGGATGATAGGGATGATCCTTCCTGGGCAGCCCAGGAAGGGCAATTACTCATTCCTGTGTCCAACCTCAACTTATTATCCGGTATGCGATCGACGGGGACATCGATGGATATATTTTTGTGCGGGGAGTTGGGGTAGGATTTACCCACACTGAATTATTATTAATGACAAATAATAAAAAAAAGAGAAAAACAGTGACCTAGAAGCAGAAACAGGCAAAAATCCTAAGAAACCAGACATAGGTAGAGTAGCAGAGTCATTTTTAACTTGCCAAATGAATACTCGAGTAGCATTATACTAACAGATAGCGATTTTATACTTACAAATAGGACATGTGCGATAGCGATCACAGCGGACATGAGTTTTAGGACAGAGTTAGCAGCAGATTTTAAGAGAGAATATTAAAACATAGAATTCTTGTGGAAGCAAAGACCAGGAAGAGGAGGTGTAGCAGCCTTGCATCCGGCGGCTTCGCAAACAACAGGGAAGTACTTCTGCTTTTTGGTGAAGTGGGCGACGGAGAAGCAGCATGTGGATCCCGATGACTTGGGTATGTCCTTGACGAGACTGAGGGACTTCCTAGGGGAAATGGAGGTGAAAGAACTCTCGCTTCCGGTATACGACCCAAACCGAAGACGACTGCACCCACGGGAGTTGTATGCACTGATACACCAGATCTTTTCTGATTTTAACATACAAGTGTACTTACATAAGAAATACTATTTGAGTATAGCCTGAGTGTACGTTGGGTGTTGGATGTGTTATGTTATATGTGTTATGTTATGTGTTTTGTTGTCAGGTCTTTGGGTATGGAAGGGTTAGTGTTCACGAATGACCGAACGTTGATCTTAGGAATAGATCCAAAGTTTGGACTGTCCATTCTTAGGTCATATTCCAATAGTTTAGAAATGAACTGATTTTATTATATTTAAAGATCAAAATCTTTTTATCTGATTGTTTTAAATTAATTTTAACCCGAATCTGGAGTACTGTTGACAAATGTGATACTCGTGACCTCTTTCCTAGATCCTGGTTGATACTTCAATTATTCATCAGATTTCAATTGCACAAACTGATAAGCAAACCGAATCATACGAAATGGATAACTTTGACTTGAATGAGCTGATGGGCCTAGCGGAGGCCTATGTAGGACCGATGATAGATGCGATATATCGCCGGCTCATGGATCGAGACTTCGCTCGGGAGTACTAGACCACCCAAGCATGAGGGTTATGAGGTGAAGTGACTTGGCGAACGAGCCTGGATTGGGAAGTTCCAGGACCTACCAACCAGGTGAGGTGCCTGTTCCGACCAAGCCTACGCCTGGATTGAGAAGGATGCATCAATAAATGAATAGCGAGGCAGCCTCGTCTAATTCACAACTGAGAACAGCTGTGCGACCGAAATGGGCAAGAGTAGAAGAGGAAGTCCAGACGAATGAGACGAAGCAAGATCTAAATGAAGCGAAAAAAGATCTGGAGCGAGTGACCAAAATCTTGCGCAGTTTTGAGGAGGACAGGGACATGTTGAAGAGATTGTTCAGGATTGCAATAAGAAGCAGGGCGAGGAGATAGTACGCTTGAGGCGAGAATCGAGGGAGCGATCGAGCGGCTGGCATTAACGACAGCAGTGGAAAGAACGATACCAGCAAGGGATGTTCTTCGTGGGCAGTCCCCGAAGGAGCTTCTAACGCCTCGCAAACTAAGCCAAACAACAGAGGTGCAAATTTCGACAGCAGCCGGCAGAGTAACAACCCCGGAACCGAGTGACACCCTAGGTGATCCAGTCATGGAGCAGACTCTGCAGAAGCTGATAGAAACAGCTGGACGACTGGTGGCCAACAGGAGTGTGCCAGGTTCCGGGGTGACTGCACCCTATGGAACGATCAATGATACAGGCAGGGTGGCGCTCTCTATGGAAAAGTGAAGAGAACGGGAGCTGTTGCCTCGGCGAAACCTACAGAGACCTCAAAAGTCCCTGACAGGAAGATGAGAGAAATGCCTATGAAGAAAGTGTCCCGCGTATTTGACGTACAGAAGAACAGCCAGATTAAGAACAACTTCACAGGAGTTTCAGATACGGACATGCGAGCATGTGTCAACTGGTCGACGTGTAATCCAGCAATGAACTTGCAGCAACCACCGCTAGGGACGTCACATTTGATATTGGGCGATAGTCTGGTGAGAGTTCTGCAGAACTTAAGAACATCATGGATAACTACGGTGATGGCCTTTGGAGGCGAGAATATAGCCCAATTATTTCAGTTGGTGGAGTTGATGAACCGAGGAAGAATATCAGAAATAATGATCCTAATAGGCACGAACAATGTGTCCAGGATTTCGGATGAGGAAGAAGCACAATGGGAATCGATGATGGTATGCCTATTTACCACTCTATGGCAGAAGTTTAAGTGCGCGGTTCCGATAAGCACGAGAATGATATCGTTGACAGGAAGAAGGCACAATGAAAGAGTCATCGGATGGAATAACATCGTGCGAAATCTGGCGAGTCGCAATGCTGGACTAATGATTCTGATGGATTAGAACATGAGCTGGGAGCTATCAATCAGGCCAGATCCACCACTGATGAAATTCATTTTGACAGTATAGAGGGACAATCCTGGATGAATCGTGTCTTCTAGGAGTGATTAGATGAATTGGAGGTCGAACTCTTTGATACAGGAGTGCTGAGAAGGGTAGATACCACGAATGAACCGGCGCTCTCGACCTTCGTGCCTCCTAATCTAAAGACACGCCTGGGATCAGTCCCAGCGGTACCCTAGGTGCCGCAGAGCTCCAGTAAGACGGGGCAGAGGACGGTCGTATTATACCGACTGCGCGAAGCGCCAGTGAGGAGGACCAATCATCCGCGACGGAGATTAGGACCTATCAACTCAACAGTGGACACGACATCATGCATCTCTGAATCGGAAACGACGAGTACGAGCAGAGAGGAACGACTTCCAGACAGAAGTTCTCTGATGTGGTCGAGACCCATATCTTCCACCTGGCATGTCTATAAACAAGACTTGAAGAAGTTTAAGCTTCAAACGGTCTATACTTGAACGGACTATACTCGTGAACGGACTATACTCGATTGTGCATCAATGGCGATCGAGCTCCAATGACAAACTGAATTGAACCCGATTACGATTGTGTTCGCCGGCATAAACGATCACTTGCATAGTAGGGTTTTTCTGAGCAGACTCAGAGCGCTACAACGGCGGAAGATGAGGTGTGGCCAGCATAAGAAGATATTCTAGAGTCAATGGGCGAGATAATGGATACGTTAAAAGAAGGGGCATTTCCAAAATAACAACGAAAGCTGTATTTGCGTTATCCCGTGATATCCACATCTCCCGAATGGATTTAAGTTCGTGTATGCGATGGTGGCGCTGCTCTCAGAAGGGAAGCATGACGTGATCATATCCGCCCCGAATCGCAAAGAGGAAGCGAGAAACCTGAGACCACTTACGGCAGAATTACCGGCAGTATGGTCGGATATCTCAGACGCTATGGGAGGGTTCAAAGACCATTCGTTACACATGCTGGTACAGGATGAATTTTTGGGGTTGGAACTGTCCAAATTCAACAGGCAACTCAAATTAAAGCCAGGAATAAACGACGATCATCAAGTGATAGTGGCAATGTCCAATGACTTGTAGTTCAGAGGAATGCAGGTTAAAGAAGAAGGAGAGAAGAGACAGAATTCCAAACAGACGAAAGCTCACTTGGAAGCAATGGTTTTGCGGACGAAGCCAGAGGTCAACAAGTGGCTGCAATTGAATCCTAGAATAGGAGCATTGGGCACGGAGGCCGAGCGATGATTACGAAGATTCACGCCTACCTGGTAAAAGAGTTGAACCTAGCAGAGAATGCAGAATAAAAACCAGCCGCATTTGTGAATAGGATGGGCCAACTAACTCTTGAAGCTTTCTGGACGCAGATTCTAAGGAGAGAAGAAGGCTTCGGCAGGAACGACAGTATGTTAGAAGGGTTGGTAGCAGGATGCACCGCGTCCTTCCTGGCGAAAGTTTACTCCGCAATCTCTTGAGACCTGATAAAAGAGTTCCTTAAAGCGGTTACCAGGTTATCGATAGTAGTGATCCTAACATTGTTGTGACGTTCGGAGCACAGAATTTTGTGAGAAGACCAATGGTACTGCTCACCGAGGGATTACAAAACCTGCGGCTGCACGGACTCTTGACGCTAGTTGCGATCACACACGGGAACTTGGGAGGGCTGATGAATTTGACTCGTTGTCCCGAGCAAATTAAAGAAAACGTAAATAAGTTCAAAACGAAAAGATCCACGGACTCATGATGGACTAAAGTAGGAGACCTGAGACACACTCTGATTCAGTATCTCCTACAGCAGAATCGCTTTGGAACAGGAGAACACAAATTGATTGAAAAAGAAGAAGACGTGCGACGTCATGCAGGAGGCATGCCCCTGTTGACTGACTTGAGCCTAGCTATGAGGACCGATCCCTTAGCGCTAATCAGAGGAACGACGGATTCATGACAGTGATATACGGTCCTGCGGTAAGATTTGCGTTACCTGATGTTAAAGTGGAAGCGTATAGAAGGTCGGTGCTGCACCCAAACCTCATTTCAGCAGTGGACGGGAGCGCACTCAGTTGGTGTGAACATAATGTGTTACATGAGGATTTACTGTTCGCGAAGATATCAGAGCCAGAGATGACAGCAGTAAACTTTGATGATCATTTCCGTGACCGAATGGGTGAAGTAGAGAGAGGACACATTGAAGTGTCCCCGAAACTCTGGAATTTGAGGCCCTACGACAAAACGAATGGCGAGAAAACAAGAATTCCTCGTTTAATGACCTCGTACCAACAAGTAAAAGAAGAACGAAAAGCTGGGGCGATTACAAGAAGCTGTCAGAAGAAATACATGAATTCCCCTTGATCAGAAGGATGTTGCTCGGAGCAGACTCCGTAGTACAAACACCCAGGTTAAGAGCCTTTGAAACAAATGAAAGGAGGATGAGAAAGTTCTCTGAAACGATGTAGCCGTACTTCGTGGGCAGAAAGGCTGCTGTAATGCAATACACGCAATTTGCATACACAGATTTATCGACGAGGAGATGCATGAGTAATGCAGCCACTCCAAAATTTGGAAGATTTGAGGAAGAGTTGGCGAAATTGGACCTGGCGCCAACGGTCATGAGAGGCAAGGCGGACTTGCAAGAAGCCGCGCTAATCGTAATGAGCGTGAAACCGGAATTGGCAACAAGCAGTAAAGTGTTGATTAGGACTGCACTAGCACAACTTGGCTGTGAATAGATCAAGATAAAGCACGGAGAAGAAGAAGACAACTCAGCTGGCAGGCTAGTCGTACCAAAGTTTCCAGACGGGACAACGAGTAAAGAGCAAGGCCCTTTGAGTTAAGGGAGAAATCAGAAACGAGATGATAAGGAGGGAGAAGACCGATCTGAAGAACATATGCAGTAGGATCCCGATCAGGCTCGAAACGATGACGATAAGGCTTCGACGGGTAGAATGTCCAGCCTAGATTTCAATTTCTTAGACGACTTTGATATTTGGATAGAAACGTTAGAAGGGACGACTGAGCCAGCAGAAGATGAAACTTCAACGCTGGAAGCTCCGTCAGCCTTCATGGATATAAGCTGAAATTTGCCGGAGAGCAGCTCTCCTGGTGAGTTGAAAACTATCCAAACGAAACTTTTGATGTTGTGTCCGCTGAGCAGAAGAATAGAATGCACTACCCGAGTACCTTTCTTGGAGACATTGCCAGAAGAAGAGTAGGAAGTCCACCACAGAGACAATGAAAGTAGGACAGGTTGTAATATGGACAGAGTTGCCTTCATCGAAGAGGTCTGGACGGTAGTTCAGTGCTAAGGGACCCAGTCAATGCTGGAAACAGGTCTCAACATACCGTTGATGCGAGAGATCCTCGATAAATTGGATGAATGTGAAGGGTGATTGAGCGAGTTGTTAATCGGTTCGGCCACTGACGAAAGTGAAGTTAGTTCTCCCATAAAACCAACGCAGCAAGAAGGCAGCAATGAAGTAGTATACCTGGCAAAAACCCGAAAATGAACAATACCATCGAAAATGGTGATTGATAAAATCAATGATATGAAGATGAAACTTGGCAGCAAAGTGACATTGAGGAAAACTGGGAGGGCGAAATTAGACTCTGAGATCTAAGTAAAAGCTGTCAACTCAGCCAAGCGAAAGCGTGTCGATGAAGTCATGGATATGGGACAAGGCGACGACCGATTGCCTGTGACAGATAGGAAATTGGCCGATCTAAGGATGGTGCCACCCATCCTCATGGCAGGACTAAGATCGGCCAGTTATAAAACCAAGAGGAGTGACCGCACTCTGACTGGAGCGACAAGAGATGGAAACACTTAGCCAGTGTAGACAAAGTATTCTATGAGATTTTAGACCATAGTGCATGAACCATGGAAAGGGAAGCGTCATAGGACAGCTGGTCCCAGTGGAGCATAATCGATTGACCGCTGGTGGATACACTGAGATGATGGAGTACAGAAGCTCGGCTAGAGGACACCTAATCGCTCTAGAAGACAAAGGCGCCTTGGAAGGTTATCTGGAGGAGAAAATACAAGACACGACGATGAAACAGAAGGCGTACGGAACGTTGGCCTCCCCTGAGATGTATGCAGAACCGATAGACCAGCTGGTGAGTTTACAGTGGAGAGCGGTGGTATTAGTTCACTTTGAAGAAGAGATGAGAACCATTTCGAAAATACACGCTCTGATAGCGGTACCTTACGTCAGAACTGGCCTGCAACTTAGGTTTGCTTGGCGCATGACTGGATTGATAATGGATGAGTTTGACTCAGAGGAGGGAAAGATCAAAGGAAGAGAAGGTGCTTTTGATGACAAGTTTAAGAGATCTCATGACCTAAGAAGGAGCGGCAGTAGCGTGTGCGAAACGGAGAGACGCTCTCTGTTTCTTCTCATTCATGTTAGAACAAAAATATTGGTGCTAGCCTTGAAAACTTGTGCCAAGATCCTTAGAGAAGGCAATGCTCGAACGAAAACCTTGATCTTACAAGCGCTTTTAGACATACATCAGATTAAACCGATGCGAGTAAATCTGAAGGAGCCTGTAGAATTGGAACCAATGAAGAAGATTCTCGAACAAAGATCTAAGACTTACAAAGGAGTCAATGGGAGCACTGCTGAAGTCCAGTAAGTATTGCGGACCGATCAGAAAAAAGTCGTATAATTACGTGTCTGGAATTGTAGGGGTGGCATCCAAACCTTTCATCAATGCGAACAAGCGGCGTTGCTGAGATCTGGCTGCCAAGAGTTGCGACGATAAGGGGCACTGCTAATCAGCAGGCTAAGCTGGGACTTTTGTTGAAAGAAAAGGTGACTGCACCTTCAGTGCCAAAATCTGAAAATCGAGTGGAATTTGGATTGTGATTCTCGGATGAATTACTGAGAACGAGCGTAATGGTGGTGTGGGAGTTGATGAAACCATCATAGTGCCCGAGTCCTAATGCTGATTCGATATTGCGTGCGACACAGAATGTGCAGAGGGAGCGCTGAATTCAGACTGCAGCTTGCGTGACATTCAGACTGCAGCTTGCGTGACAGCTTGCGTGACATTTATAACTTGATGACAACAGCCTCCAAAAGCAACAGAGAAAACAACTTGGAACTGCCTGCCTGGGGATCAGAGGACTGAGTTATGCCTGGTAGCTGCCTGACAAGAGTCTGCGGACTGGAAAATCACATGTGTGGAGGTCTTGATTGCGTGAAGACACTGGCAAAGCAACACAAGCAATTGACAGTACTGTTCGGGAATATATTAATGAAGGCAAAGACGGAAAAGGAATTGATTGCAGATTGTCACGGAAGAACTGAGGTGAATCTAGTGACTGCAATAGGATTCTTGAGCATTTTTGATTATTTATAGTCACCATTGAATCTAGAACAGAAACGGCCATCAGTGTAGAAGTGTTCCCAGGAGTTTTGCAGACTGAGCAAAAGCACATAGGAAAATGAAGAGAAGCGATCGAGGCGCAAATGAACATCCGACACGGTGAAACTTATCGCAGACCATCGGAAGCGCGATACCTAGTGGGATCGACGTCGTCTCCGTTGTGCAGAAAACGATAACCAGTGCACTTCGTAGTAGTGGATGTAAAGAGTACGAGAACCATCGTGGATCAAGCCTTCTCAGTGCCGAAATGTGAAAGATTAGCGAGAATGTCGGATGAATCTCTGTAATAGTTGCTCTGTAAGATGTTTGCAGCAGTTCCGGGAAGAACCAAAGACGGGTTAGAGCCGATACTGGGCAAGAAGTTCATGGGATATGCTAGTGGAAATTTAAGTGATTTCGAAAGACACAAACAGAGAGGATCAACAGCGACAGATTACAGTGCAGTATACGAAAACGACGAAATCTACCGAGTAATGATGGAAGTAGAACCACTACTGGAAGCGTCGGGGAAGCGTAATTGGAGGAGCATCATGTTGACGCATGATGAATTCCCATGCCTTTGCTTACTACAAACATGGTGGTTTTTGTAAATTCTGTTCGATGGCGCTGTATCATTTTGATGAGAACCACGAGACTCCGGGGAGTATGGGACATTCGACCAGAATGATGCTAAAAAGCATCGAATTTTAATTATAACATCGGACTGGGAATATTGACCGTTTTAATGGATTAGCTGTACTAATTGGACAATTTGGCAAATTCGGAATGGTTAGTTTTCAAAATTTTCAAATTTTCAAAGTTTTCAAAATTTTCAAAATAAAAATACGTCACGACCTCGAAATTTCGCTACAAATGAAAATAAGAAACAGCAGAATAACATTATTTGTAGAAACAGACGAGTCGAACGAGAAATAGCAAAGAACGAAGAAGTTACAGTGATCGACGTTAAGGGAAGACAATTCCGAATTGTAACGATTGTAACGGTACAATCGTTACCTAAGATTTCCGAGAAACAGGAAGGGTCTCGCGAAGGAGGCTGTAACTCTCTAATTTAACAATTTTTTTGCTTCCTGGAAAGTCTTGAAATGAATCAATGACATCTAAATTCGTTTTCAGATAATGAAAAGCTAGGAGTTGGGGGAAAGGTTTGAATTATTTCCGATGGGATCGATGATTTTTATCTACTGAGCAAAAACAATAGTGATATAATAAATAAGTAGTAACCTTGATTTTATGGGTGACCTCATGGTCTGGAGATACTGAGACCCTGCCTTTAGCTCATTATTGTTGCATGTTACTAAATTAACCTGAGCGTTCGGGTAAATAGCCCAAAATAGTAACGATTTTGTCGACCCGATGTTAGCACACAAAGAACTGGCTTTGGTAGAGACGATTGAAAGCATGTAGAGCGGTGGTGTTTCGACGCTAGTCAGTTGTTGTACAGCCTAGCTTTTTTCCCGTCGATATGTACTTCCGGGCGACTGTTACATTCCTAACTCGGCCCGCTACTTTTTATAGTATATGTGAACGACTTAGCGTAGGGTTTGGCAGGATGGGAAAAATTTGGTTTTGCTGATAATTTCGAGCTTGTATTTTAGATGCCAGAAACGATACATAAGATCTATCAAAAGTGGAAGATTGCTGCAATGCTAATAAATGAAATTAAACGGAGGCAAATGCTATACCTTACCAATAAAACAGAAAGAATGCGTAAAGCATGCGTTCACGTTGAATTCAAAACAGCTTTCTGAAACAAACGAACAAAAGGACCTTGGATTAACCATGACCAGCAACTTATCATGGAAACCAAATGTCGATAATAGATGTAGTAAACCTTGGAAAGCATTCTTCTTCCTTGTAGGAAAGGTCTCCTCTCCTGCTGCTAAAAACACTAAGCTCAATGCGCACGTAGAATATGTAATACTTGTAACTAGCTGGTCCCAGTGGAGCATAATCGATTGACCGCTGGTGGATACACTGAGATGATGGAGTACAGAAGCTCGGCTAGAGGACACCTAATCGCTCTAGAAGACAAAGGCGCCTTGGAAGGTTATCTGGAGGAGAAAATACAAGACACGACGATGAAACAGAAGGCGTACGGAACGTTGGCCTCCCCTGAGATGCATGCAGAACCGATAGACCAGCTGGTGAGTTTACAGTGGAGAGCGGTGGTATTAGTTCACTTTGAAGAAGAGATGAGAACCATTTCGAAAATACACGCTCTGATAGCGGTACCTTACGTCAGAACTGGCCTGCAACTTAGGTTTGCTTGGCGCATGACTGGATTGATAATGGATGAGTTTGACTCAGAGGAGGGAAAGATCAAAGGAAGAGAAGGTGCTTTTGATGACAAGTTTAAGAGATCTCATGACCTAAGAAGGAGCGGCAGTAGCGTGTGCGAAACGGAGAGACGCTCTCTGTTTCTTCTCATTCATGTTAGAACAAAAATATTGGTGCTAGCCTTGAAAACTTGTGCCAAGATCCTTAGAGAAGGCAATGCTCGAACGAAAACCTTGATCTTACAAGCGCTTTTAGACATACATCAGATTAAACCGATGCGAGTAAATCTGAAGGAGCCTGTAGAATTGGAACCAATGAAGAAGATTCTCGAACAAAGATCTAAGACTTACAAAGGAGTCAATGGGAGCACTGCTGAAGTCCAGTAAGTATTGCGGACCGATCAGAAAAAAGTCGTATAATTACGTGTCTGGAATTGTAGGGGTGGCATCCAAACCTTTCATCAATGCGAACAAGCGGCGTTGCTGAGATCTGGCTGCCAAGAGTTGCGACGATAAGGGGCACTGCTAATCAGCAGGCTAAGCTGGGACTTTTGTTGAAAGAAAAGGTGACTGCACCTTCAGTGCCAAAATCTGAAAATCGAGTGGAATTTGGATTGTGATTCTCGGATGAATTACTGAGAACGAGCGTAATGGTGGTGTGGGAGTTGATGAAACCATCATAGTGCCCGAGTCCTAATGCTGATTCGATATTGCGTGCGACACAGAATGTGCAGAGGGAGCGCTGAATTCAGACTGCAGCTTGCGTGACATTCAGACTGCAGCTTGCGTGACAGCTTGCGTGACATTTATAACTTGATGACAACAGCCTCCAAAAGCAACAGAGAAAACAACTTGGAACTGCCTGCCTGGGGATCAGAGGACTGAGTTATGCCTGGTAGCTGCCTGACAAGAGTCTGCGGACTGGAAAATCACATGTGTGGAGGTCTTGATTGCGTGAAGACACTGGCAAAGCAACACAAGCAATTGACAGTACTGTTCGGGAATATATTAATGAAGGCAAAGACGGAAAAGGAATTGATTGCAGATTGTCACGGAAGAACTGAGGTGAATCTAGTGACTGCAATAGGATTCTTGAGCATTTTTGATTATTTAGAGTCACCATTGAATCTAGAACAGAAACGGCCATCAGTGTAGAAGTGTTCCCAGGAGTTTTGCAGACTGAGCAAAAGCACATAGGAAAATGAAGAGAAGCGATCGAGGCGCAAATGAACATCCGACACGGTGAAACTTATCGCAGACCATCGGAAGCGCGATACCTAGTGGGATCGACGTCGTCTCCGTTGTGCAGAAAACGATAACCAGTGCACTTCGTAGTAGTGGATGTAAAGAGTACGAGAACCATCGTGGATCAAGCCTTCTCAGTGCCGAAATGTGAAAGATTAGCGAGAATGTCGGATGAATCTCTGTAATAGTTGCTCTGTAAGATGTTTGCAGCAGTTCCGGGAAGAACCAAAGACGGGTTAGAGCCGATACTGGGCAAGAAGTTCATGGGATATGCTAGTGGAAATTTAAGTGATTTCGAAAGACACAAACAGAGAGGATCAACAGCGACAGATTACAGTGCAGTATACGAAAACGACGAAATCTACCGAGTAATGATGGAAGTAGAACCACTACTGGAAGCGTCGGGGAAGCGTAATTGGAGGAGCATCATGTTGACGCATGATGAATTCCCATGCCTTTGCTTACTACAAACATGGTGGTTTTTGTAAATTCTGTTCGATGGCGCTGTATCATTTTGATGAGAACCACGAGACTCCGGGGAGTATGGGACATTCGACCAGAATGATGCTAAAAAGCATCGAATTTTAATTATAACATCGGACTGGGAATATTGACCGTTTTAATGGATTAGCTGTACTAATTGGACAATTTGGCAAATTCGGAATGGTTAGTTTTCAAAATTTTCAAATTTTCAAAGTTTTCAAAATTTTCAAAATAAAAATACGTCACGACCTCGAAATTTCGCTACAAATGAAAATAAGAAACAGCAGAATAACATTATTTGTAGAAACAGACGAGTCGAACGAGAAATAGCAAAGAACGAAGAAGTTACAGTGATCGACGTTAAGGGAAGACAATTCCGAATTGTAACGATTGTAACGGTACAATCGTTACCTAAGATTTCCGAGAAACAGGAAGGGTCTCGCGAAGGAGGCTGTAACTCTCTAATTTAACAATTTTTTTGCTTCCTGGAAAGTCTTGAAATGAATCAATGACATCTAAATTCGTTTTCAGATAATGAAAAGCTAGGAGTTGGGGGAAAGGTTTGAATTATTTCCGATGGGATCGATGATTTTTATCTACTGAGCAAAAACAATAGTGATATAATAAATAAGTAGTAACCTTGATTTTATGGGTGACCTCATGGTCTGGAGATACTGAGACCCTGCCTTTAGCTCATTATTGTTGCATGTTACTAAATTAACCTGAGCGTTCGGGCAAATAGCCCAAAATAGTAACGATTTTGTCGACCCGATGTTAGCACACAAAGAACTGGCTTTGGTAGAGACGATTGAAAGCATGTAGAGCGGTGGTGTTTCGACGCTAGTCAGTTGTTGTACAGCCTAGCTTTTTTCCCGTCGATATGTACTTCCGGGCGACTGTTACATTCCTAACTCGGCCCGCTACTTTTTATAGTATATGTGAACGACTTAGCGAAGGGTTTGGCAGGATGGGAAAAATTTGGTTTTGCTGATAATTTCGAGCTTGTATTTTAGATGCCAGAAACGATACATAAGATCTATCAAAAGTGGAAGATTGCTGCAATGCTAATAAATGAAATTAAACGGAGGCAAATGCTATACCTTACCAATAAAACAGAAAGAATGCGTAAAGCATGCGTTCACGTTGAATTCAAAACAGCTTTCTGAAACAAACGAACAAAAGGACCTTGGATTAACCATGACCAGCAACTTATCATGGAAACCAAATGTCGATAATAGATGTAGTAAACCTTGGAAAGCATTCTTCTTCCTTGTAGGAAAGGTCTCCTCTCCTGCTGCTAAAAACACTAAGCTCAATGCGCACGTAGAATATGTAATACTTGTAATTAGTTAAGTATCACCAGCGTGGTTGCGCGTAAAAAATTGAAAGTGGAAAAATAGAACGTGTTCAATGGAAAGCAGCAATCTCGATAATGGGCAATTGCGATAAGAGCTATAAGCAAAGAATAACTGAACTGAACTTCCATTATCGTATTACTTTGAACTACATGATCTGTTTATGCTGGTATCATTGTTGAAAGTCAGTCAAACTACAGACAAAGTCGAATACGAAACCCAATGATGATCTTCTATTAATAAGACAAAAAGATCTAACATCGATAACAAAAACTCGAAAAAGGAAGTCTGACGATATTTTTTGGAAAAGAACCAGTCAATTTTTGATTAAAATAAGGAGAAAAGAAATTTTTACCTCGAACAAATTGACATACCATACCTAACAAATTATGCTGGAATTCCTTGTACAATTGTTACTCTGAAGTCAAATTACGTTCCTGGGCTTTTATATGCAATTGTGGACATTGCAACCCGGTGCAGAAAGTCAGCGCAGCCATCAAATGATCGGTGCAAACCTTTGTTTTAAACAAAAAAGCGAGAACTCTCTCTCTCTCTCTCTAACACTCACCTAATCGCAACTGCATCTTCAGCTAATTTCCTTTAAAAAAGTGAAAAAATCTCTAAAACGTATTTTTTCAGTGGTTGTTTTGGACTTATAATTCGAGTTTCAGCAAAAGTTTTACTTAAACTGAGATCAAATGATAAAATCAAGTAATGAAGAAGAGGTTCAGAGAACCGAAAACCCAAGAATCAAGAAAAGACGCCACGGGGGAAGAGGCTACCAGAGTTTCACCAGTCCAGCGTGACTGCCAAAAAAGATCACCAGAGTGCTGTGAGATACAAACGGGTATCGTGGACATCTTATTTATACTATAGTCAATAACTATAAAAGTGAATAGGTGGCACCTAACACATTTTTGAATTGATTAAATGTTTTTACTTGAGCAGAGATTGAAAATAGGTTAAATGAGATTTCTCTTGAGTGGTTTTTCACCCATCGCGGAAAAAGGGATTTTCACCTAACTGGGGGCTAAAAAAGTGGGAGGTTATACAGTGGGTGTTGGTTGAGATAAGGGTTGTGGTTGAAAATTGAAAAAAGACGGAACTTAGTACTGTAACTTAAGAATCGACATAGTCGATTTGGTTAAAAACACATTAACCAGTTTTGATTGGAATCAAGATCGAAAACAAGACCAGAATCGCAAAAGAGCCCATGGAGAACTCGAGATACAAAGAACTAACTTGCTGGACCGGGGAGGGCGGAGCGGATATAGTTTTTTTTACAGAGACTACATAGGTAACATCCCAATAGCCACAACAAGAGTGCAAGTAACTGGACAACATTTTTTGACATGGCAGTTGATATCTAGCCGGTGTGGAAAAATGTTCTTAGTAACGATTTTAATGTCATACCTGTGTGACAATGGACCAGAATGGCCTGAAATACATGGCAACATTAAATTAATTTTTGAAGCAACTGAGTGAGAATATGGTTGTTTCGAAGAATTAACGGTGTTAATTGTTCAAATGAACGAATTGGGAAAGGTCAATTTGCGTTGACCAGATAATTTTTAAAAATGCACTCAAAATAAGACCTGTCACGAACTTGAAGTTTCGCGAACACTGAAAAAGCGCGAAAATCATAACAACAATTTTTGCTAGTTGAAATGGAAAAAACTACGATTTTCGCTGATAAAACACAAGATACACGAGAGAAAAACAGCGAACGGCATCAATTTTTGAAGAACTCTCTGACGTGTAACACCTCTACGCCTACAATCGTTACCGAGCAACTCCCGAGAGTTCGATGGTCTATTGAGAAGATATGCTACCCCTCTTGATTGTCAAGAAAACAGCTCTTCGTCCGGAAGGGTGTTGGGAAAAATAAGGAAACTGGTTTTTACTTAATGTTTATCTTCCCGGTACATCTTGAGCTGAATTTAACTTTTTAGAATACCAGAAGCTAGTAATTGATGAAAAGGGTTGACCAGTCTCCTATAGATATGATGATTTTTATCTACTGCACAAAAACAATAGTAATATGATGATAAATCTAGCCCTGTTTTCAGGAGTGATCTCGTGGTCTGTGGATACTGAGAGGCTTCTAGGATCTCCTTATTTTGCATGTAATTTAATTTGCGCGGTGTGGCCGTTAGCCTTTAAAACGTAACGACTTTGTCGACCCGATGTTAATGGACAACACATTGATCTGGCTTTGGTAGAGACGGTTAAAAGCACGTAGAGCTATGTTTAGACGCTAGCCAGTCGTTTTACAACCTAGTTTCATTTTCCGTCGATATGTAGTTCCAGGTGAATGTCAAATTGATCGGCCATAGAAAAACCAAGACCTTCTGTCATACTATTTTACGTACCCAGTAGAGTCTTACGACCATAACTCAAAGAGAAACATCAAGATACAAGAAAAAATTGTAAACATTTTTTTTCGGAACGGGTCTTGGGAAGTTCAGACAACTTCCCAACACTGAAATTGCTCGGGTCCTGGGAAGTCGAAACAACTGCCCAACTCTAAATGTGCTTGAGTCTTTGGAAGTTTAAGCACTGCCCAACACTAACTTAGCTTGAGTCCTGGCAAGTTCATACAACTTCTCAATACTTGAGGTCCTGGGACGTTCAAACAACTGCCCAACACTGGAGGTTCTGGGAAGTTCAAACAACTTCTCAATACTTGAGGTCCTGGGACGTTCAAACAATTGCCCAACACTGGAGGTTCTGGGAAGTTCAAATAACTGCCCGACACTAGAGGTCCTGGGAAGTTGAAACAACCGCCCAACGCTCGAGGTTCTGAGAAGTTAAAATAACTGCCTCACACTAGAGTCTTGGAATCATAGGTAATGCAAACAACTACTAAAATTGTTAGGTTTTGAGCCAGACTATTGAAAAAGATGTTATACTGTGATTGTTTTTGAAGTGCTAGATACGTGGCAAATCTCTTAAAAATTCTTTTAACTTAAATTATTTAACTTTTTGTCAAAAGGTTTTGACCTGGAGAAAATCGAGCAGGTATTAATAGTGGTGGAGCAAGACTTGATAAAATTGTTGCAGAAATTGGCAGAAAAACAAGTCTAAGGACATTGCTGGAAGGAAAAACGAGCCGGAGGTCACAATAATGAAGAAACAAAGGGTGGATCCGGATGGAGGTAGACAGCCAGAAGAAAATCAACTTGAGAGTAGCGAGGTGGTGCGAACTTTGGTCGAGAAAATTACAGAAAAGATCCTCTTGCAGCGTACATTGAGAAAAGAGAGAGTGTCGTTCAAGGAGATAACTGAAGAGTTTGGACAGATCAAGAGTCCGGGGAGTTGATGACGCATGCAAAGAGGGGCGAAGGAGAAGTTATGTCCGGGATTCAAAAGTAGCTGACTGAGATTCTACAGACAAAAAAGATGAATCAGACAGCCTGTGTACCATACTGGCGGAGACGAGGTTGAGGAACCAGGACAGAGAGATTCACACAGATACTTCGTCTGGAACTTAAAACTTGGACTCTGATAATGCAATTCGAGGAGAGGAGCTGTGATAAAAGCGGTTTCCAGGAAACCCGTTAGTCAGTTAACGTGCAATCTGCAATCCGAACATAAGGACAAATCTAGAGCCCGAGAGCAATGGCAGAATCTTGAGCAAGATAGTGTGCGTTAAGTTACGAGATGATATCAACAACCGAGGGGAAATGACTGGACAAGTTATGACATTAACAGATCACGTGAAGTCATTGTATAGACTATCAGATCTAAATTTTCCGAGGCACAGAAAAACAAAAAAGTGACTAGCAATCTCTCCAAATGGATGCAAATAGGTGAAAAGAGACCTAGAGGAGGACAGCTATAGGATCTTGAGCTAGTTCTACAAGAAATGAAAGGAGCTACTTTATCACACGGAGGAGGGTGTGGTAGCCTGTAAGAGGAAAGACGAAGAGACTATCTTGCACAAGCTTAACATCATCATACTACCTCAGCTGTATTAAACAGAGATGTTGTTTAGATCGCATGACCAAATAGGCATCAGGGTATAGACAAGGTGAAACAGTGAAGACATCATTGGTTTGATTGGCCGAGAATGAAGAAGGATTGCGGTAGGTGGATCAATTCATGCTTGTTATGCCTACAGGTGAAAGATCCGAGAACGATGAAGTTTCCGCTGAAATTAGTAGAGAGCTCGGAATTCAATGACATCGTGCAGACAGACCACCGGAATATCTGCTTGATAGACACGGGATACAACCAGATCCTAGTGATTATAGATCATTTCACGAAACAGGCGTCAGCGTCAGCAGAAGAAACTTGTGATCAAGCGATCAGGCATTGGATCTCAAGATACCGTTGCCTCATGACTTTTCAGTAGGAAAATGGGAAAACCTTTGTCGGGGATCTGACAAACGATTTGATGAGAAGATCTCACATGCTCAAGCCCACTCGACAACCTATCATCCACAAACGAATGGACTGATTGAAAATCAGAACTAGAAACTAGTAAACAGGCTTAGGGTATACTGCTCTTAGTACATGACAGATTGGGACACGTACTTGCCACAGGTTGTGGACGCATACCACAGGACGAAACACTCGACAACTGGGATCTGTCATTTCTTGATGCTAACGGGCCAAAAAAGAGCGATGACATTGACGAGTACGAGGGACAAAAGACTTCACTCCGGGCTTACGTGAGAGAGGCTATCAAGAGACAACGAGAGTTGAAGGATTTGTGCAGACGCAATACAGCGCAAGCACTAATGCCACAACGCAAGAAAAACGACGAACGGATGCTTCAAGCGAAGCAGTACGCGGTGAGACAATGTATTTGAAGGTTTCAGAAAGTCAAACGGTCAAAGAGGTCCAAAAAGTTGTTCAAGAATTGGAGAGAAACAATCATAGTAACAGAAGTACATCAACAGGGCAGGAACCTCACGTTCCGTCATCCAAGGATTGGTGTTTTCCACAAACGCTGCGCTTTACAAAAACATGAAACCTCATGGTCCGTCAACCGAGAATTAGTTTTTTCCAAAAAACATGGAAGGGCTGGAGTACATGATACTGGAACCGGCTTGCGAGTTGATTAAAATTGGTACCAGATAGAAAAATGACGGTAATGGTTCTCAAGATTGAGTGATCCCGAGAAAATTGAAGTATACTCGGATGAGGGTTCTTTTGCTGAAGAAGATTGGAATGAACTGGAACAGAATGAAGTACCAAAGTCAGTGGAGCCAGACAAGCCCATAATGATGAAGACGAGGAGAAGAAGACGGAAGAAGTCCAGTTTGACTTACAACAGATGTGGGGACGATTTCTTGATTGATAAGATAAAGTCAGGTGAGATCGGAGCAGAGTTGTTCGGCGTAGGTGAGTTCGTTCCGGACCAAGACTGGCAGATCACCAAAGACGATGAATCGTTCTGACAAAAGGATTGAACTGTGTCAGAGCAGGAAATGGATCTGGAACAAAGTGAGACACAAAAAAGAGCCCAGACGAACTTGAGAGTCCTGGAGTGGATGCAAAACCTCGGATATGCGAGCGCAAGAGATACAAACCAAAGAACGAGTCGATATATCTGCGGCAAACGACAACAAGGAGAAAGATGCCTCGGTTGACTGGAGAGCAACAGAGCGACCACCCATAAGTAATCTAGAGTTGGTACAATGGACAGGGACGTCGGCAAATGTTTTTTTTTCCGGAGAGTGGGGGTATCACTAACCCACACCGATACTATATTGATCAAGAAGCTCAGGAAAACAAGGGAAACCAGTGAACTGGAACTTGAACCATAGGAAGTCGAGCCCGCCATCTGAAAAAAAATTTCAGACCAAATTTGAAATACCAAACAAATACTCGGAAAAGATCTTGATCAAAGACTGCAATTCCATCCTGTCGGACAAAATCAGTGCAATCTGCATAATCGCGGACATGAGCTTCAAGACCCGGCTGGAAGCGGACTTCAAAAGAGAATACAAGCGGACTTCGAAAGAAAATACAAGCGGACTTCAAAAGAGAATACAAGGTGCCAGGCAAAAGTCACGTGTGCTTTTTAGTGACAAAATTCAGTGAGAGCAATGTGGTGGATCCGGAGCAGGTGGTACTGGTCTAAACACGGCCATGAGACTTTCTAATAGAGAGAGAGAGGCAAAGGAGGTCTCAATACCAGTCTACGATCCAAACAGAGGAAAGTTGAACCCTCGGGAGCTGTATGCCATCCTGCACGTGATTTTCTCTTGAGGAGAACTCAGTTCACGTACACAAGAAGTATTATCTGAGCATTGCCTGAGTGTTGAGCTGGGAAGGGAGTCTTAAGTCATGAGTGATCATGATAGGGCGAATTGGGTGTGGCACATAGTGTATGAGTTACTTATAAGGCATATATTGGTTGCATAATTTATTTTTTAATCCAAATTACACGGTGCTAGAATATACCAAGAACTGCATAATTTACCCGCTGTGAAAAAGAATTACCCAAATTCGAAAAGTTTTAAAAATATTATAAGATTACCGAGTGAAAACTCAAGTAATACTAACCGATAGCGGTTTAATACTCACGGACGGACCTCTCGTTATCTATCAGGAGAGAGTCAAAGAACAAAAGTTTTTATCGATGCAAAGACCAGGAGTAGGGGGTGTAGCAGTTTTGCCATATGCGGCTCCGCAAATACCAGGAAAGTATTTACGCTTCTTGGTGACGAGGGCGACGGAGAAGCAACAAGAAGGACCCGAGTATTTGGACTTGTCCCTGGCAAGACTACGAGACTTCTTAGTGGAGAGAAGAGTAAAAAAAGGAACTCTCGCTACCAGCGCAGAGGACAAACAGAGGACGACTGAATCCTCGGTAGCTGTACGAATTAATACATGTAATTTTTTCGGACACTAACATAAAAGTACATCTACCTAAGAAAAATTGTTTGATTATTGGCTAAGTATAGGTTCTGTGTATGTGTTATGTATTATGTAATTAAGATTATCAAATTAGGAAAGTTAGTGACGAAGTAAACTTAACCAACAATTTCGAGAAAAGATTCAAACCGTGAACTGTCCACACCTAGACCATTTGCCAAGATTCTCGATTGAATTGAATTTTATTAAGTCCTTAGATAAATTCTTTCAATCCGAAAGTTTTTAGCATACCTTTTAACGTAAAGTTGAAGCAAAGTTTACCAAGAAGTGATTGTCATAACCTCGTTTCTAGATCTTGATTGATCGAAATTATTTTCAAATTTCAATCTTTGCATCGAAACATATCAATTCAATTTATTCAAATGATACCAGAATGGATAACTTGACGAGTTAATAGATTTGGCCGAGGCCTACTAAGGGCCAGTCATTGACGAGCTCTATCGTCGGCTCCTGTAAAGAGACTACGCCCATGGTGACCTGCAGGTGGTCATATTAACGGCTGCTCTGACGAACATCCTGGGGCATGACAACCGTGCGGATTGCCCCACGGAAGTCTTGCTGAAGGCAGCTTGGGGCGAGCAAGGAGTGTTGGACCGGCCAAGCCTACGCGTCATGAGACGGATGAATGCAACGCTCTCTGGAAGCTACTTGGCACACAATTTTGTTTTGGACTGCGAGAACGTATCAGCCTGGAGAGATGCGTCTCCCAACCAGTCCTAGGCCCGCCTTTTACCAGGAAAAGAGTAGCGAGGCTGCCTCGTCTAGCTCACAGCTGAAAACTGCTGTGTCACCAAAGAGAGCAAGAGTAGACGAAGAAGAAGTGCAAACGAATGAGACAATGGAAGACCTGAAAGAGACAAGAGACGAGCTGGAACAATTGAGAAAAACTTTGGTCAGAACTCGAAAAGATCGATATATGTGGTAAAGGCTGCTAGGGGATTGCAACAAGAAGCAAGGAGGAGAGGTAGAGGGGTTGCGGAAGGAGTAAAAGGAGCGAGCAGAGCGTCTGGGTGTGGCAAAATTGGAACACTCGTTCCCTATAGGAAAGTTCCCATAGGCAATCGCCAATGGAACTCCTGACACCTCGCAATTTCAGCCAAACAAAGGAAGTGCAAGTCTCGACAGGATCTAGAAGAGTAACGATCCCGGACACAATCGACACCCTGCGCGACCCAGTAGTTGAATGGACAGTACAGCAGCTGGTAGAAGGCGCTGGTCGAACTGGGCCAACATGAATCCATCAGGTTCTGGGTTGACTGCATCATTTGGAACGCTTAATGACACCGGCAGAGTAAAGCTCTCCTCGAAAGTGGCAAGGAGAAAATCCGAGAAGAGTTTTGAAGAAAAGAGCATCCATTGGACATCACTTTAAGATACCAGCACATATAGATCGCAAGTACGAGCACCTCCGCTAACGTGAAAGAGAGAACCTACCCAAAACTACTGGAAATGGAAGTGATGTGGAACGATATGGCGAACTGCAATTCTAGCCATTTTCGCCACCTATGATAAAGCAGAAATGAGGAAAACGACAACTATTGTGATTGCAAGCTCGGACTAAATAAAAAACTCGAAATGATTATTGTCGCCTGGTGAAATAGTGATGGCAGGAGCTGATATGGATGGGATGCAACCCACTTCGATGTGAATCGGAGTTCAGCCACAAACTGAAATGAATCGGATAAGGACCGTTTTTGGCGGCACTAACAATCATTAGCAGAGCAGCGGTCTCCTGAGCAGTTTCAGAAAGCCAACAATGGCCGAGGCTGCTGTGTGGCCAGCTTTCAAAATTGTTGTGCAATCCATGGGCGAGATAATGGATGTATTGAAGGAAGGAGGACTTCAGAAATTAACGACGAATTCAGTGTTTGTGCTATAGCCAGGATATGCACATTTCCCGGATGGGTTGAAGTTTGTGTACGCGACAATTGTGCTCCTCTCCGAGGAAGGTGTAAACTGATCATACCCGCCCCAAGCCGGATGTGGAAGAAAAAATCTGGGACCAATCCAATTCATTTTGCCAGCAGCAGCTCCGATATCTTGAACGCCATGAGAGGATTGAGAGAACATCGGCTTCACATGATAGTATTGGACGAGGTATTGGGATTAAAGCTGTTCAGTTTCAGCAGGCAATTGAAAATGAATCCAGAAATCGACGATGACCACCGAGTAGTATTGAAAATGTCATTTGATCTGTGATTCTGGGGAATGGAGTTCGAGGAAAAAAAAACGAAGAGACAAAATGCCAAGGAGACAAAGGCTCATCTCGAAGCCATGGCTCTGAGAAGGAAATCTGAGGCAAACAAAATGCTGCACCAGACTCTTGGGCATAGACGCTTCCGAACGAGGTCCATAATAATCAACAATTACATGTGAAGGAATTAAACCTGGCAGTAGCAGATGGGGAAAAAGTCAACGGAGTTTTTTAATAGAATGATTCGAACGACGCTTGAAACGCTTTGGACTGAAAACGTGTGAGAACAAGAAGGCTATTTGGGGACGGATAGCATGTTGCGAGGATTGGAGCAGGATGGACCGCGTTCTTCGTGGCGAAAACATACCTTAGTTATCACTTGTGGTGATCTTTGGATTATTCGTGTTGCTTGGAGCGGAATAAAAACCAGAAAACTGTTATGTGGAGGTTACGACAGACATAGAAAAAGGCGGTACGAACGCGAATCACGATCAACTGATAATGGAAGAATTAAAAAGACTTTTTTCACCAATTGGGAAGGCTAGAAGTGAAGATTGCAACCTTTTCTGATGGTGAAGGAGCTTCTTCAACGAAGAGTTTGAAAGTCTCTCGTTATATCGGGAAATGTGTAATTAACACCTTTTAGCTTCCTGGAATGGTCTGAATTCAAATTAAAAACATCAAAGTTCATTTTCAGATTCATTTTGATGAGAAGCTAGGAGTTGAGAGAAAAGGTCCGTCCATACTGGATGCATGAAGTGATTTTCCATTTTTGTTAAAAAAGCAAAAGTAAATTAGTAATATTTTAATGATAGAGTTTCAGCCTTGTTTCTAGGAGTGACTTGGTGAAACTGTGGCAACTAATTTGTTAATTGAAAATACTAATTTCATAAGTATTTTTAGTTAAAATTCGTGTCTAAACTGATAGCTTTAAGACATTCACGTTTTTGTCGACCCGGTTTTGAGAACCACTTTGAAATGGGTATGGCAGATAAAGACAAAAGCACGTGAATCTCTATTCAACAATAGCCAATTGTTTTGGGATCTAGTTTCACTTTCTATCGGGCGAATATTACAAATTTTCAAATTTTCAAATTTACAAATTTCCGGGCGAATATTACATATTTTTTACGGCGCTTTTGTGTTATTCGTAAGATCATGATTGCCGAGACCATTAATTGAAGCCATTGCGTCGAGCGGAGGCTCACAATAAGGCTTTTAAACGCCGAGCGTATACTCACAATAAGCCACCAAAGAGGGCAAGAGTAGAAGTGGAAGTACAAATAAAATTGATAATGGAAGACATAACGTAGAGATGGACAAAGTATTGAGGGGATTAGTCCGGACTCGAGAAGATAGTAGAGATATGCGGATGAGACTATGCGAGGACTGAAATAAATCGAAAAAGAAAAAAAAGGTTTTAGACGAGAATATGAAGAACGATCTGAGCATTTAAAACAGACATGTCTTATGGAACCTGAGAGGGACGTCCCTAACAGGAATCCAGCTGTGGAACTGTTAACGCAACGAGATATGAGTCAGATAACGGAAAAAAAATTAACGTCAGGTTCTGGAGAATGAAGAGCCAGCAACGAAGAGACAGAGAGCCACAGGAAGGAAAGCTCATCTGGAAGCTCTGGTTTCAAGAACTGACTCCTCGAGTTGCAGCTTTTAGATTGTATTTTCTCGCACGAGCTCCACAATTATTCTACAACTTATGGTTACATCCTCAAAGAGTTGAATCTAGCCAAACAAAGCGGAAAAAAATCTACCGAGTTCGTGGACAGAATGAACGAGAAACGTTCTGGACCGAAAATGTGCGAGGAGAAGAAGACCGCACCTTCAGGATGGATCGCGTCTTTCCCTGCAGAAGTAGACCCTGGACTCTCTCGTTAATTGATCAGTGTTTTTCAAGGCGGTCAACGATTTTTCGATTGCAAAAATCCTGACATTTTTCTTGTCATTTGGAGTAGAGACCTTCCAGAAAGGACCTGCAGTCTTATTAACAGAGAGGGCACACAATCTCCGTCTGGACGGTCTACAAACCGTGATCGCTATTTTTTTTCGCAGACGGGAGAGTTCATCTTCTTGACACGGTACCCAGAGCAGATGCGAGAGAACGGGAATAAGTTTGATTTGCAAAGAGCGACTGTCTCTCGGACAAAGATGAGGGATCTAAGACACACTTCACTACAAAATCTCCTACGGCAGAAAGATTTTGAAACCGGAGAAGATGAACGACTTGAAAAACATGAAGATTTGCGACGCAATGTAGGCGGCAGGCCACTACTCACAGATCTTTACCTGGCCATGAGGGTTGATCCTCTGGTATTGACGAGGGAGCAAATCAAATTTTGAATATTAATTATGCTCCAGCGGTGACGTTTGCGTTTTATGATCCGAAGAATAAAGGTACAAGAGGTCACTGCTGCACCTGAACCTCATCTCATTAATTGATGGAAGAACACTCAACTGTTGCGTGCAAAGTGTCCTGTATGACGTCAGGAGCGAGGATGTGCTCTTCGGAAGAGTTGCTGAACCCGAAATGATAGCCATAAATTTCAACAACCACTTAAGTGATAGAATTGGTAAAATGGAAAGAGGACACACATCGAAGTTTACCCAAAACTGTGGAACGGAGAAGTGACAAGGACCCCTAGACTAATGACCGTATATTACTGGATTATCCTTTTATTAGAAGGTTTTTACACAGATCAGACTCCGCGTATAAGACTAAGAGCTTATAAAACCAACGAAAGAAGAATGGCGAGCTTCTTCGATAGAATGGATCCACGTTTTGTCAGCAGGAACGCTATTGTGCTGCAGTAAACGCAGCTCTTGTGTCTAGAAAAGTCAACGAGAATGGGCTTGAGTAACGTCGCCACTTCGAAACCTGGAATATTCGAGGAAGACTGGAAAAAGTTGAATGACACGCTTCTCGTCAAGAGAGGGAAAATCGACATGGATGATTTAGCTGTTATTACGTTGATTATTCGGCCGAAACCTATACCACTGGGAAACTTTTGACCAGAAGTGATCTAACACCCTTCTGTTGTGAAGAATATGAAGACAAGGCAGCTGACGAACTCATAGTGCCAACATTCCTTGCTGAAGAAAGCGATGTCAATCGACAAGGACCCTAAGGACCAAGGCAAATTGAAGATCAAGATGCTAATCAGGCGACGGAGACACAAATGAGTCAGGATCCTAGTCAAACGAGAAAAAACGACGATGACAAAATCTCAGTGAGTGGAACATCATTTCTAGATTTAAAGTTCCTTGATGAAGAAGATGAGGCAAGGACGGTGACAAACACGACGAAGCCGGTGAAAATTGACTTTTCCACGCCGGATCATCCTTCAATATTCATGAACCCAAGTCACAACGTGCCGGAGAGCAGGCCTCCTGGCAAACTTGAAACAGCAACGAAAAAATTATTCACTGAATCACCTCGCAGAAAATAGATAATGCAGCTCAAGTATCTCTCCTCAAAGTCTTACCTGAAGCTGAATGAGAAGTCCATCCTCGCAATCACGAGAACAAGGCTGGCTGCAGAATGAATTAAGTAGCCTCCATGGAAGAATTCGGGTCGGTAGTGCAAATATACGGGACCAAAAATGTGCTAAAAACAGGTCTAAATAGACCACAGTTGCATCAATGTCTCAATAAATCGTATGAATGCGATGCACAAAAGAGTGAATTGTCCAGTCAAGCCGAAAAAAATGAAGTTTTGTAACTAGCCAGCACAAGGAATGAGACAAAGCGCTTAAAAATGGTAACTGAACAAATTAACGATAAGTTGAGCAGTAAAGCCATGGGAAGAAAATCTGGAAAAACCCAGAATCCTCAGCTAAGACTGCCGCCAACTTAGCGAAAAGAAAGCAAAGGGAAGTTACAGAGGTCCTAGGACAAGGCAAATACGGCAACTCGAAAATAATGGACGAGATGATGATACCGCCAATCCTTTCAGCAGGGCTGAAATCTGCCAGTTCCAAGACTAAAAAGAGTAAACGCACACTCACTGAAGCGACTTTGGAATTGAAAATCCTGAGCCAGTGTGGCGAAAGCACAATGAAGGGCTTCAAGACTTCTAGAATGATCTTGGAAAATGTAGCGTCGCATGAAAGCTAACTCTGGTTGATCATAAATGATTGAGAGTATCGGAGACAGCCGAAACAGATGAGCCTGCAAGTGAATACGTTGAAACGGTTGAACTAAAAAAAAAACAGCCAGAGGACACCTAATTGCTCTAGAGAAGAAAGGTTTCATGGGATGTTATATCGACAGCAAGAAGCAGAGACGATTAGAAAAGTTTAGAATTGCTAGAACTTCCAGAACGACAAAGCTCAAAAGAAAGTATGGACAGAGATTGCAACAAAAAGAAGAAAAATTTCAAATTTGTTTCAAATGTGAAAAACCCAATTGAACAATCAAGCTAACTAAGCTTAAAATGAAGCTAAATGGAAAAAAAATTTAGTTTGAGCTTACAATTGCTGCAATCAAGAACTTGCGTTGTAATTTTAATTGTGTTTTTAGAAACACTGACTATTTATTTGGAAGAACTTGAGTGTAGTTTATATTTAACGTATGCCAGCCTGCACGATAGTCCTAAATCAATTAAAAGAATTGTTCGCTTTGTGGTGATATTAAAAAACTTGAGCCGTCTCATGAAGAGGACGACTACTCTATTGTTTCTTCTACCCACTGGGTACCTTAATTTATTATTGAGAACCATTAATGACGGAAACTATAGAAGAGATTAGAAAACTTAGGACACTTGGTTGCATCACGACACTTGTTTTCTTCCGAGGATATGAGAGGATTGAGAGAACATCGGCTTCACATGATAGTATTGGACAAGGTATTGGGATTAAAGCTGTTCAGTTTCAGCAGGCAATTGAAAATGAAGCCAGAAATCGACGATGACCACCGAGTAGTATTGAAAATGTCATTTGATCTGTGATTCCGTGGAATGGAATTCGAGGAAGAAGAAACGAAGAGACAAAACGCCAAGGAGACAAAGGCTGTGGCTCTGAGAAGGAAACCTGAGGCGAACAAAATGCTGCACCAGACTTTTGGGCATAGACGCTTTCGAACGAGGTCCATAAAAATCAACAATTACTTGTGAAGGAATTAAACCTGGCAGTAGCAGATGGGGAAAAAGTCAACGGAGTTTTTAATAGAATGATTCGAGCGACCCTTGAAGCGTTTTGTAATGAAAACGTGCGAGGACAAGAAGGCTATTTGGGGACGGAAAGCATGTTGCGAGGATTGAGGCAGGATGGACCGCGTTCTTCGTGGCGAAAACATACCTTAGTTATCATTTGTGGTGATCTTGGGATTAATCGAGTTGCTTGGAGCGGAATAAAACCAAAAAACTGTTTTGTGGAGGTTACGACGGACATAGAAAAAGGCGGTACGAACGCGAATCACGATCAACTGATATTGGAAGAAAAGAAAGACGGCCAAAAACGAAATTGATTAGGTTGGAAGCGGAAATCGACGGACCTTTGAGACAGATGAATGTGGCACACGTTTTGACTAGCACCAAATTGCCTTCCACGAATCGGGTGACGCCACCACTCGTGACACCCTTGATCAACGATAGGTTCTCGGTGTACGAGGTCATGACGAGGATCTGGTCAAGATGAGTGGACACGAGCAACAGTTTTGGATCAAGATGAGTGAAGTAGAAAGAGTTATTGTGATAAAAACTGTTGTTCGGATAACGAATACAGTGAATCGAAAAATTTTAGAAATCATTTACCAGTAACCTTCCAGGTCCACGAGCAGTTAGACTCAAGATGTTTGATTTACTGGATTCACCACTCCGGATGGATCCAAATTGTATTGTCTTTCCAAAAGTTTCCCGTCGTGTTTTGTACAATGAAAGAGAAGTGTGTAGCCTAGAACACAGGAATTGAAGAAAAAGTTCGGCGAAACCTACACAAGTCGGAAATTTTTGAGTTATCACGCGAATGAATGAACAAATCCGGTTCATTTTAATACCATTAGATCAGAAATTCATTAAGGTTAAACATGCTTTAATCATTCTTTGGTAAAAGTAGCGAAAAGGCCGGTTTTGAGGGTAGAACCTTCACAATTCATGGAAAACTTTTTTGAAAGCCTTTTTATTACTACGAAAGGGTAGTCAAGTTTGACTCAGGAAATTTTACGTTGTTTTGAACGATGGGAGGGTTCAGCGTCATAAATAAGCAGAAAGACGACAGATAATTCTTATAAAGCACCCATCCCAGCTAGTGAAAAAAAGCAGGTTAGTTAGGATCAGAAGTGATCCAAAATGAGATCAAGTTGTTACATAAACAACTATATCAGTTTACTAATAGATCTGTAGACCAAGGCAGCAGTTGGTATAAACTTAGAGACGATATGCAAAAGAGACGCTCTTGTGTAAACTGAAGTTCCACGGGCCCACAAGTAACGGCATGTCTAATATACAAATAATGAATGAAGGCAATCGGTTTTTGCCTAGACGACGAAGATGCGTTGGATTTTATAAAAAGATTTAAATCAAATTTTGGCCCCATGTGCCTCTTTGTTTTTTGGAGGTCCATTTCATATCAAGCCACGATGAAGACACGTCTTGTGTCTTAGCCACGATGAAGACACAAGACGTGATAAGGAAAACCGGAACCGAACCCAAAACCGCAATGCAGGACTTTAGTATCAAACACAAGTCTGACGGGAAGAGATGGCTTGAACTGGGTTCAACAGAAGTTAATAAGGCTCGTCCGATGAGTGAAGTGGATGCCAGAAAAAAGGAAAGCCTCAAAATTAGCCACGATGAAGACACAAGACGTGATAAGGAAAACCGGAACCGAACCCAAAACCGCAATGCAGGACTTTAGTATCGAACACAAGTCTGACGGGAAGAGATGGCTTGAACTGGGTTCAATAGGAGTTTGCAACAAAGAAAATTGAACAGACAGTCGAGCTTGAGTTCAACGCTTTTGAGGCAACATCAGTAGAAACATGTACAGCACCAACTAGCTTGAGTATGAATCAAACGTTTGGAATGGTGCTCAGGGCAGCAAGATTCAGTCAAAAAAATTGATGGCGTGATATCAGGGGACCAGTAACCTGAGTGAATCAACAATGTTCACCATGATGCATCTAGACATTTATGCAGATTATCTGAGACACGCAAAATTACTAACGAATCTAAGATTGTACGTTATTTGTTGGTGACAGCTGGCATTTCTGTCTTCAACCATTTTCTGATATCCGACATGCGATCGACGGTGACGTCGATGGATAATTTGGTCCGTGAAATAGGGTTAGGACTTACGCACACTAACAAGTTAATAATAAATATAACAATTGCGAGAAAAACAGGAGCTTTAGAGGCAGAACTATATGGCCCAGATATAAGGAACCAGATATAAGAAAAGTATTCGAGTTAAATTCTAACTTGCTGAGTGAGTACTCAAGCAGCATTTTACAAACTGATAAAGATTTTATACTTACGGATAGGATATGTGCAATTGCCATCACCGAGGATATGAGTTTTACAATAGCATTAGCAGCCGACTTCTGTAGAGAGTACCCAAAGATAGAATTTTTATGGAAGCAAAGACCAGGAATAGGGGTATAGCAGAGTCTGCACAAATACCAGGAAACTATCGATGCTTCATGGTGACGAGCGCCACAGGGAGTTTGATTTAGACTCTGAGAGTTTGATTTCATCCCCGACTAAGTTGAGGGAATTCATGTGGAGATGGGAGTAAAAGATCTCTCGCATCCGGTGTACTAACAGAAGACTGCATCCAAGGGAGTGGTATGCGCTAATATATGCGATTTTTTAGATACTAACAATGAAGTGAAGTTACAAAAAATTAAGTACCTAATTATATGTTGAAAGAAATAGAAGAGGAGAGGATTAGAATATTTAGGCCACAAGGACTTAGGTAACAAACCTATCACGCTTTAGGAAGTTCAGGTCAGTTTGTGTGTGTAATGTTATTAGGACTAAGCTAAGTGTTTGTGTAGGTAAGTGACCACAATTTTCGCTGCCAATAGCCTCAGGAAAAGATCCAAAATGTGGACTGTCCACTCTTCGATCACTATCAAAAACATTGGGTTGAAATATGCTTTAAAGATATCTCTAGAACGAATCTTTTAACTTGATGGTTAAGCAAATGGGTGACGATGTTGTCCAATTTTGATGCTTAAGTTGCGACCTTATTTTTAGATCCAGATTGATCAATTTAATTTCAAGTTAAACTTTGAACAAGATCACGGTCAAAATCAAGTCATTATGGACTGAAACCCTTATGAACAACTTTGATGTTAACGAGTTAATGAATTTCTTAGAAGCCTTTGTTGAAGCGGTCACAAATGAGCTCTATAACAAGCTGATGGAGCAAGATTTTGCTTTGGATGATCCAGAGGTAAAGATACTGACGGCTGCTTAACCGAACATCTTAGTGGGGACCATCTCACAGAAGTTTTGTTGATGGCCTCACGGGGTGAACAAGGAGCACTAGACCGCCCAGAAATGCGTTTAATGAGGTGGAGGAAAGACGGGGAACACTCTCAGTAATTGACTTGGCGCACGAATTTGAGCTGGAAAATTCAGATGCTTCTATCCACTAGGCCTCGGCTTTGTTGAGGAGAAGACATCAAACAATACATCAGGAAATGAGGAGCGAGGCTTCATCGTCTGATTGACAGTTGGAAGCAGGTGTGCTACCAAAGAGGGCGAGAGTAAAAAACAAAGTACATACAAATCAGACAATGGAAGACATAAGAGAGACAGGAAACGAGCTGGACAGACTATGGAGGGAGTTAGCCAGGACTCGAGAAGATGGTATGATGAGGAGGCTATTCCAAGACTGTAACATGAAACAGGACGACCAAGTGTAGCGGCGTTTTAGACGGAAACACAAAGAATGATCTGAGTGATTAAAACAGACAGAGGTTATGGCACCTGAGAGGGACGTCACTAGCAGGAGGAACCCAGCTGTGGATTTGTTAACGCCACGTGAACTGAGTGAGACGAAGGAAAGGCAGGTAACGTCAGGATCTGGAAGATTGACTATCAAGGACCCGAATGATACGTTAGGGGACCCGATTGTGGAAAGGAGGATGAGACAATTGGTCGAGTTGGCGGGTCGCTGAGTCGGTAGATGGAATGGGCCAGGTTCCGTGGTGACAGCACTCCTTACAACGATTGATTACACTGGCAACGTGCATTTTTCCAGAGATTAAGCAAAAGAGAAAGACATCAGATCAACTATGACGAGTAAACCAAGGCAGGGATCCAGCAGGCCGATAAAAAAAGTCCATAAAGAAGAGCTCTCACGAGTGTTGGACGTGCTTAAAAACAAAAAGTTTCGGAAAAAGTTCATGAGGCTACCAAATTCACATTTTTTTAGACGGTGATGACTTTAAGAGGCACTACCGTGGCCCAGCTTTATAGAATAGATGAACTGCAGTGGCAGAAGATCCAGTGTTGAGCATCTGAATTGTACCCATGAACACAAAGACACACCTAGCTTCTGTTTTGTCAAACTTCTCGAACGAAATTTACGAACTCAGTGGAATATCGCAAGCGACTCACTTGTTTTCTTGCCAACCAATTTCTGCAATTTACTGAAAAAGAAACCAAGTCAACGGAATATGCTTCACATTTCATCATCAGTGTTCGACCCAATAGGAATCGCCGCACCAATTACTACTCGCCTTCGCATTTTGCCACAAAGTTTTTGAAGAGAAGGACTCTCATGGGACGACCCTCTCAGCAACGACAACCTGCCAGTATTTTTCACACTAGTAAGTGAGATCAAGCAGCTTCAAGCAGTGATCATTCCTCGCCAATATTTTTTTCATAAGTAATCAAAACTTTCTCTGCATGTTTTCTGCGGTGTTTCCTATTCTGCTCCTGCTTCCTTCGCAATTTGCGTTAAGAAAGACGAGATCACAAACCAAAAAAATTTATCACTTGCCCATGGAAAAGCTGGATTTGCACCTTTAAAGCAGCATACCATAACCAAACGGGAGTTACAAGCAGCCTTGATAGGAGCCAGACTTGTTGGAGAAATATTAGACCTCTCCTTAGTTTCGCAGTGGAAACACTGCCCAGGAAACCTTAACCCTGAAAACGACGGAGCGTGACAATTTCCCTTTGCTGAATTCACACCAAACTGCTGTTGGTTTCATGGACCCGGTTCCTTTTAGCATCAGCCAGCAATGACCCGCGCCACTTGAAATTTCACAGCCCAAAACTGCATTTTTGAGTTCAATTTTTCTCTGTTTTCGACGGATAACACAGGCGAGCGTTCTCACAGATAGTCTTTCATCGCTCACTCAAACATCTGTGGTCCTCAAGTTTCTCGAAATAGACCCTACTGCTTCGAGCAATTGTTTCTGTATTCAGAGCATTGGAAAGACTCAAATTAAATGTTAGACACCAATCTTTGATATTACAAAACACCATCGGATACAACTTCTTTGTTTTCTCCCATCTCTGGTCGATTGAGATCAAGAGTATTTATCAGAAAAGACAAGGTTAGTTTGCCGAAACCGACCTACCCTACCAGCAGCAATCTGCCAACGCAGACAGACCAAAACCTCATCTTGACGTCAGTAGGCTTCATCGTCTGATTGACAGTTGGAAGTAGGTGTGCTACCAAAGAGGGCGAAAGTAGAAGACAAAGTACATACAAATCAGACAATGGAAGACATAAGAGAGACAGGAAACGAGCTGGACAGAATATGGAGGGAGTTAGCCAGGACTCGAGAAGATGGTATGCTAAGGGGGCTATTCCAAGACTGTAACATGAAACAGGAAGAGCAAGTATAGCGTTTTAGACGCAAATACAAAGAATGATCTGACTGATTAAAACAGACAGAGGTTATGGCACCTGAGAGTGACAGAAGAACCGAGCTGTGGATTTGTTAACGCCACATGAACTGAGTGAGACGAAGGAAAGGCAAGTAACGTGAGTATCTGGAAGATTGACTATCACGGACCCGAATGATACGTTAGGAAACCCGATTGTTAGAAGGAAGATGAGACATTTGGTCAAGTTGGCGGGTCGCTTAGTCGGTAGATGGAATGAGCCAGGTTCCGTAGTGACAGCGCTCTTTACAACGATTGATTACACTAGCAACGTGGAGTTCTCCAGACATTAAGCAAGAGAGAAAGACACCAGGTCAACTATGACGAGTAAACCAAGGCAGGAATCCAGCAGGCCGACAAAAATAAGTCCATGAAGAAGCTCTCACGAGCGTTGGACGAGCTGAAAAACAAAAAACTTCGGAAAAAATTCATGAGGCTACCAAATTCACATTCTTTCAGACTGTGATGACTTTAAGAGGCACTACCAGCTGTATAGAATAGATGAACTGCAGTGGCAAAGTTTTTGAAGACAAGGACTCTCATGGGACGACCCTCTCAGCAACGACAACCTGCCAGAATTTTTCACACTAGTTTGTGAGATCAAGCAGCTTCAAGCAGTGATCAATCCTTGCCAATATTTTATTCATAAGTAATCAAAATTTTCTCTGCATGTTTTCTGCGGTGTTTCCTATTTCGCTCCTGCTTCCGTCTCAATTTTCGTTAAGAAAGACGAAATCGCAAGCCGAAGAATATATATCACGGGCCCATGGAAAAGCTGGATTTGCACCGTTAAAGCAGCATACCATAACCAAACTGGAGTTACAAGCTGCCTTGATAGGAGCCAGACGTGTTGGAGAAATATTAGACCTCTCCTTAGCTTCGCATAGGAAACACTGCCCAGGAAACCTTAACACTGCAGACGACTGAGCGTGAGGAATTCCCTTTGCCGAATTCACACCAAACTGCTGTTGGTTTCATGGACCAGACTTCCTTTTAGCATCAGCCAGCAATGATCCGCGCCACTTCAGATTTCACAGCCCAAAACTGCATATCTGAGTTCAATTTTTCTCTCTTTTCGACGGATAACACAGACGAGCGTTCTCACAGATAGTCTTTCATCGCTCACTCAAACTTTGTTGGTTCCACAAATTTCTCGAAATGGACCCTACTGCTTCGAGCAACTGTTTTTGTATTCAGAGCATTAGAAAGACTCAAATTAAAGGTTAGACATTAATCTTTAATTTTACAAAACACCATCGGATACAACTTTTTTATTTTCTCCCATGTCTGGTCGATTGAGATCACGAGGATCTTACGCAAAAGACAATGTTAGTTTGCCGCATTCGACCAACCCAACCAGCAGCATTCTGCCAACGCAGACAGACCATAACCACATCTTGACGTCAGTCGAAATCACCAACGCCGAATTGTTTCTTCCGAAGCAATCGCAGCTAGATACTTTCACCACAAAATACGCCGCTCTAAAACGTGGTCAATCAGTATTACCCAGCAGCCGCATTAGACCCTTCTCCCTGTACATCGACGATAAAGGACTTCTTCGAGCTCAGGTACGCTTACAAAAAACTAGACTTGAATTTTAGCTTGAAATATTAATCTTTAATTTTACAAAACACCATCGGATACAACTTTTTTATTTTCTCCCATGTCTGGTCGATTGAGATCACGAGGATCTTACGCAAAAGACAATGTTAGTTTGCCGCATTCGACCAACCCAACCAGCAGCATTCTGCCAACGCAGACAGACCATAACCACATCTTGACGTCAGTCGAAATCACCAACGCCGAATTGTTTCTTCCGAAGCAATCGCAGCTAGATACTTTCACCACAAAATGCGCCGCTCTAAAACGTGGTCAATCAGTATTACCCAGCAGCCGCATTAGACCCTTCTCCCTGTACATCGACGATAAAGGACTTCTTCGAGCTCAGGTACGCTTACAAAAAACTAGACTTGAATTTTAGCTTGAAATACCCTATCATTCTCGACGGCAAACACCCCACTATTATGCTAATGATTGAACATACTCATGTCACAAACCAGCAGTCTCCACCCAAACCCACCAGGAACACTCTACATGCCGAGTCCTGGATTCTACACGGCCGAGCACAGATTCCGAAAGTCTGCAACAGTTGGTACGCATGCCCCCGCCAATGAGCTTATGGTGTCAAGCCTGAAATTGCAGCTCTACCATGCACCCGCTTTCCCTCTGAGAAACTCGTCCCCTTTCAAAATACCGGACTGGAAGTTTTTGGACCTTTCGAATCTCAGACAGCCAATGCTTACAACAAAAGTTATGGACTCATTTTGACCTGCCTAACTACACGTACCGTGCACCTCGAAATGTGTCATGACCTCTCTGCGGATGCCATCCTCAGTGCACTTCGGCGCTTCTTTGCTAGACGAGGAACCCTTTCTACACTTTGTTCCAATAACGGGACAAACTTTACAGCAGCCGAAAAAAAACTCTTCGAAACCACCGACTCTACAGTTGTTCATGATTTTTTTTGGAATTCTCAAATTCTTTGGAGCTTCAACCCAGAACATGCGCCTAATTTGAGAGGCATATGGGAACGCCTCATTCGAAGCCTGAAAAACGCAATTTATGCTATCATTGGTAGCAAGCAAGACTCTGACTGACGACACTTTCAACACAGTACTATGCGAGGTCAAACAGTTCATGAACGTCAGACCGATCACCACAGTTTCTTCATCTCCAAACGATTTTGAGGCCTTCAGCCCAAATTTTTTCCTTCTAGGACAATCAAGGCCACCATCGACTATCACGAAACGATGGAAGTTCGCCCAGCAGCTCTCGAATCACATATGAAAACGCCTTCTTCAAGAATTCGTGCCAACGCTTCTTCCTCGCCAGAAATGGAATTCTGAAACCATAACGATAGCCAACGGACAGCCAGTATGGATACTAGAAGAATTTCTTGTTTGCCCAATTTTTTTTCACCCAACAGCGCCGGATCTTTGTAACCGACTTGGCTAGCACTCCGCGACTACAACCGTGTAGAAGATTATGGATTTTATCAAATCAAAGAAACCAGAAAAGATTATCGACACTTCGACCGACCCTTTATCCATCAGCCCAAATTGAACGCATCTCGAAAGAAAAAATGGGAACCACTCTCTACTACTCTCAGCAGTTACTCTCTTGTGAGATATACGATCCGACCCACAGATCACTCTCTGATATTCACCTCTGCAACGACGATTTGGAACCAACCTGCATCAAACTTTGCCAGGAGAGCATCACTCAAATAGTGACAAATTTGGCACAGATCTTATCATCGACAACACTACTCAGCCACCAACAATTTTTCCAACTACGACCAATGAAACACTCTAATTGAGTCGACCCCTCTACTATCGACAAAACAACCTGCAAAGACGACAACAGTATACAACAAAACTCGACTATTCCACAAGGACAGCGAATCTTCCACCGCGACAGGAGCCACCGTAGCTCTACGACCAACCAAGACAATTGTCTCCATTAAGAATCGACACTTTGACAATAGCAGCAGCAGCCACCTTAGCAACGACCAAGACAACGACCCACAACACGAATCGACTCATCAACGACGACATCAGCCACCTCAGCTCTGCTAGGAATTTAGGACTAGGTTTGGGAATCTCCACCTAAGCCCGCCCCAAATTTTCATTTTAAATTTACGATTACAAAATGAGACCGGCTGTTAGCCCAATTTGAGCAGTTCTACAAATCAACTAGTTTACTGTGACTCTCGATGCCCGATATTTCAGGCAGGACATGCAATGACTTTGCTCATTGCATGAAAACAACAATTTGAAGACAACTGAAGTCAAGTTACTGTAAAGGGACAAAAAGACTTATAGAAAGAAAAAAACTGAAACTCTATTATAGAAACGCAACAAAACAAAAAAAATTGATGTTTGAAATATCACTGTAATCCACACTTTTTAGTTTACAGTTCTCTTTCGAAGTAGTTGGTGGGGATAACCAAGAATG
This sequence comes from Symsagittifera roscoffensis, assembly GCF_963678635.1. Classification (NCBI taxonomy): domain Eukaryota; kingdom Metazoa; phylum Xenacoelomorpha; order Acoela; family Convolutidae; genus Symsagittifera; species Symsagittifera roscoffensis. The sequence continues at coordinate 77,715,313 of NC_087064.1, read as the reverse complement.
GTGATGATAACTTCTCTGAATTGATTTTGAGCAAAAACAAAGTGTTGGAAAAACAACATAATGTGCCAACAAAAGTTAAAAGCAATACGCAGAGCATCGCAAGAAAAGGTCTAAGAAAAATGTCATAAATCCGCTTGAAAAAATAAAAGTGTTCCGCAAAAAACCTTAAAGACCTGAAAAGGTAGTCGCAACACTCAGGACTTTGTCCTGATACAAGCAGTCTTGATTAAATTTAGATTTCATTGTTTCTGAAGTAGACCTGAGACACAAATGTATTCATTGTATTCTAGATATTTCATAACCAATTGAATCATTTCAAATTTCTTTTAAAAAATTTCGATATTTTGCTTTTGCTTCTTAATTTAACTTAAACTTACTTTTTAGAGAATTAGATGGTTTGTGATTAGTCGGTCAGGTTTCACAAGTGCGAGGACTAATTTGAGAGTTTCAACTAATTTTTGCAAAATAGTTTTTGCGAACAACGAAAGTAAATAACTAAATTGGATTCAAGTGTGTTTTGTTTTCCAAACCAAAAACATAGTCAACAGACAGCTGGAAAAGAGTGAATAAACTCAATGAAACAAAAAATAATTCTGACTTTTTTTTGAAAAATTTTCAACTTTTGAAATTTCAAAGTAGAAAAGTATAAGGCCTTAAAGCTCTTTAATTTTCTTAAACATTCATGATTGACTTTTTTTGAGAAAGAGTTAACCCAATTTGAGAACAATGGATCAGTAGGTAAATTCTTTATTCCTCTGATAAATCTAAAAATAAAATGCACTTTTGAAACAAGAAACCGATCACGTTTTGATGACCACGTTCATGACTCTTAATCAAGTACCATAAATAAAATGACGGAAGGGTTTTTATTTCTGGTTAAAGTTTAAGAAAAAAACTAATTGAGAAAAAGTTTCCCCTCACCTTCATAAAAAAATCGAAAAGATTCAGCATTTATTTTGCTCAGCAAACAATTTTCTCTTACTTTATCAATGCGCTCAACTCATCTGCTCTGTTCTTTTTTATTTTGAATATCTAAAAAGCACAAAAAGTGGGACAGTACAGAAAAGTCGAAAAAAAGGTGCCAACAATTAATTTGAATACTGTTTTTTTTTCTGGTCCCAAATCACTGCACAAGTAAATTAATTCATATAGCGGGAAGTTGAAAAGCCAAAAATGACCATTTTAATTGATGGCAATTTCAGTTTTGGCACTGTTGTACTTCGGCATTTTAGAACGCCCCACAAAAATTCGAGGAAAAACAAATATTTGATACCACTGATAATTGATTAATCTGTTATTCAACATAAATAATTAGCCGTTTAAAGTTTGGCAAGCTTCTTTTTTTTAGCCACATCTACTTTTGCTGGCCCTGAGTTTTCAATGATCGTTGCCTCGTCTGAGCTTAATTCAGACGAATCCTCTTCGCTCTGAAAGTCGGAAGAAGTACACGAACTGTCTTCAATTTTACTGTCGTGTTCGGAGTTTTTCGTATTTAGTTTGCTAGTACTATCTTGCACTGCTGACTTCGGAGTTTGATCGGAAATCATAGTTTTTGTGGCCAACTGAATTTCTTCAACTGAATGCTGCGACTTGTAGTTTCTTACTGAGAAACTCTGCAGTGGGGGGTTCAGACTTTGATCGTTGGCTGAGCTTTCCGGCGCTGATGCGCATTGTGCTGATGACTCCGGTTTGATATTCGATTTTTCACCTTCAGGTGCACTCGAAACTTCTCTTAATGAAGGGTTACCAATCGCGTACGTGTCCTTTCTTGTGTTATCTGAAGGGTAAAGACTACTTTTCTCAGGAGATGTTTCAAATCGACTACTACCTTGTTGAAATATTTGTTCCGAACTTACTTCGCCAAGTTCAATGTTATTATCTGTGTCGATATTGTGGTTTGCAAAGCCTAGAAAGGCTTCGTCTTCTTTTTCAGTTGTTAGCTGTTTCAATGCAGCTTGCGTGAGTATTTGTATTTCTCGTTTTCGCCTCTCGCGGTTTCGTCGAATTTGTTCTTTTCGGGCATTTTTGATTTCGCTTAGAGCGGCGGATGAGCTGTGTGGGTGTTTCGGGTGACTTCCAGGTCTGTGTGGCGTTTCCTTGAGTAGCACGTTGTACATATCTCCATTTGGACTCCGATTCACATCCTGAAAAAATCCAAATCGGTCATGAAATCCGTCTGCAATTGGGAGTTGCTTGTAGGTTTGCCATGAGACCACCGACTGAGTTCGGGGAGGGGGCGGATACCCCTATCAAAATATTGAGTTTATTTCTAACCAAAAACCCTTAGGTTCCATTTTGCGACATGTGTTTTCGGCTGACAATTCCTAAATTTGTTCAAAGGTCTATATGCACTGATTTAAAGGGGAAAATCGTGACACTGTAAACGCAATTTTTTGGTCAAAACTTTCTTCAGAACGCCTGAAAATTAAAAAAAAAACTTTTTATTAAGTTCAAGGAATATTTTTTGAAGTTATTTTTGAGTTAGAATAATTTTAGAGTTTTTGGATTAATTTAGTATCTATAGGTCTAAAGACCCATTTCAACGAGGATAAAAAATTTTTAGACGAGGTTCCAGGTCTGAGCAAAAAGCGAAAATTAAATAATCACTGAATCTCTTTATTAACTTCACCCACCCCCTCTCTTTTTTTAATAATTATCCAATTCTTCAATTACAACAGCCACAATAAACATGAAAACTGGTCCTAGTGTAACGAGCTGCCCACTCCATTGCAAAGGGCGGGGGGGGGCAATTTTGAGGAGATGCTTAACTCGCAGCTGGCGTCCTCAGAGGAGAAGGTACTTCTGTCGGCTGGTGGGAAATGTGAGAACGTAGAGGAGTGTTTGATCTGCTGCTGTTGCGCATGATGGTGGCGGTGGTGATGATGATTGTGGTGATATCTTCTCCTGCCTGAGGATCCCCCACTGGTCTTTTGTAGTTCAGTCTTCTGTTTCATAAGAGCACTTTGTAGCTCCGCATTAGTCATGCTCAGTCTGCCAATAGAATATTTGTGAGAAATTATGCATTAGCTAGTGTAATTGCGTGTGTACTAAAATAAATTATCAGAATCAAATTGAGGAGTCTAACACCAGGGGTTGATATGGAATTTTAACAAGTATGCCATTAACGTGCCAGTTTTAAAATTCCAATCTGACCCGAGTTATATAGGGTAATTTATCCAAAACTTGTTACCATAAGCTGACAAATTGTGGGAAATCTTTGGTTATTACTATTTAGAGATATGAAATTTCTGATTATAAGGCTAACAAACTATAAGCAAACAATAATATAACATCTGTTGTAATATTTCACCTGTCGTTGTTCAAGTCGGAACACGAGGAGCTGCTCGGAGTGTCAGACTCTAGCATACTGTAGCTGGCCGAGTAGCACTTCTGCTTGTTCACTTCCCGCTCACGTTTCTGTTGTTCACGCAATTGCAGAAGCTCGTTTTCCTGAAACAAAACTCAGATAACCCCCTCTTTGTACGTTGATTGTAAAAGGTTAAAAAAGTTTTCGTTCATTGACTATGCCAAAAGACGCTTTTAAAATTAAAACTCAAATGTGGGGGCGGAGGATTGAAAACAAGACAAAGTTTAGATAAGAGTAAATTTATGCGCAAAGGAAATTTACTTAAGTACATACACAAGCAACCAACTCGTGACAACTGAAGGCAATTGAAAAAAATATATATTCGGAAAACTTGAAAACTAGAAAATGTTGATGTTCATCTTTTGAGGCAGGTAATTACTACATAGATTTTTTCTCTCGAACAGGTCCCAAACTGCTGCGGACAGGTCCCAAGTATCATATGTGAATCTGACCTTGATTGATGTTTCGATTTTGTCTATGATGGAGTCGATGTTGACCAGAATGTGTTCCAGTCTGGAAGCTGTGCCCCCAACCCCTCCCCCCTCGCAGAAATAGTCCAGCACCTCCCTCTCTCTCATCCGCAACTCCTCTATCTCCCCGAGCCACATATCACAAGTGCGCTTCATTTCCTAAAAAAAGGGTTAGGGTTGTCCCGAATGAGCCTCTGCTGATGTTAGCACCATTAGCGCCCAAATCAAAAACCATGGTTGGACTATCAAAACTAAAGTTACAGGAACAACTCGGAACAAATGACAGCTTATGCCAAACAATGGCAGCCGGTTGGTGTGCGGGTAGCCCAAAATTTTATGACCCCAGTAGTCAGTGCGCAAAACACATTATCACATCAAACAAATAACCTCATTCGCCAGCTAAAAATGGCCGAATTACGAAAAAAAGTAGTGTTCTAGGCAAGGGCATTGATTAATTTGCTGATAAATTATAAAATAATTGTCGAAACTTTATATCTTGACCATCGAAAGTTGTCTGGAGAAAAAATCATGGCTGCCAAAAACTCTTTTTATGCCAAATTTCGGAACATTTAATTTGATTGTCTTCGAATTTAGAACTTCCAATTTTCGATTAAATAAAATACAACATGTTTCTCACCAGGAGAAAAGAAAGGAAAAATGAAAATCATAAAAAAAAACCATGTTTTCAGTTACATATTCATGCATGATTTTTGACTTTCTAGCATTATGATGTCTGCGGAATATTTATGAAATATAATTGTGCAAAGTTCTCAGCCAAGCGTTTACAAGAGTTAAAATAGCTGCAAACAGTTTTCTGCAGAAAAAAATCTGTTTTTATGGATTTTTTGGCCTAGAAAAAATCGATTATATTGTCAAAATAATCGATTTGAACGGATTTTTAAATATGGTAAATAATCGATTATAATCCCCTAAAAATCCATTTTCATGGTTGGATGGTTCATGAAAATCGATTATAGTTTTTTGCCATTACATAATCCATTATAATCGATTATTTCCCATGAAACTAGAGTAAATTGTGTAAAGTATTCAATAATAACCCCAATCATGATCCATAAGATGATCAAATATTTTTACCCTGATAAGTTCAACTGATCAGACCATTACTTAAACCGACTGGAACTAATTTAATCTCAGCTTAGCCTCGTGTTCACCAGCTTTTCCCTAGTAGGACAGGTTTAATTTTACACAAAATGGTTACAAATTCCTATCTGGCCAAAAACAGATAGCGTGATAAAAAACACCAGAGCGTGAGATGGTGAACGTTTTATCAAAAACAACTTCTCTATGGAGTTTTAATGGGGCATTCTAAATTAAAGTCATAAGAGATAAAAAGTCATAAAATATTAAAGTAATTTTTATTCTTGCGAGTGGTTTTACAAATGACAGCTTAAACTTTAAAAATTTGATATGAAGGTGTCCATTTCTAGAAATGTCAATTAAAAAATCACTTTTTCTGTTCAGATACCTTTTTGTCTGAATTAATACCAATGGACAATTTTTTTTTCATACCTGTAAACTGGCACTGAACTGTTCCTTCACAAATGAAGTGGACATTGATATCCTGTCCAGCACAGAGATTGTCTTCTCTGAAATACTAGCCACCTCTTCCGATATGTTTTCCAGACTCTCTCTAGAACAAAAGCAAAGCCAAGTCGGTCGGTCAGCTCGGCAATGGAATGAATTTTTAATCGTAATTATTAACGAGTGCTGACATAAAATTGCACTCATCGAAAGACAGAACATCAATCAATTTGCCTCTAAGAAGCAAAATGATTAAGGAACGTGGATCTACTTAACAATCCCCCCCCCCTCCCCCCCCCCCCCTGTTGTATCTACTAAAAAATCTCCACCCCTGTAAATAAAAACAGTAAGTTCGCACTAAAGCGTTGTATGTAAATTCAAATTGTGATTGGTGGATTGTGATTGGTCGAAAATCAGCTACAAGTAATCTAGTAAACAATCTCCCCCTTTCTTGAAAAGGGGGGATTGTTAAGTAGATCCATGAACGTTTCCCAATTTGTAGGAGTTACTTTTGCGTCAAGTGGCGTCAAGAGTTTCAATTCGACAATAATTGAATTAAAACTGAATCATTTTTTGTTCCAGATATGAGAAGCCCAGAACAGGTTTTGATTCTACCCCAAAAATGTTTGTTTAAACCTAATTGCATGCATGTTTCAAGTCTTTTATAAGTTAGAACCTTTCTTAAACTCTTTAAATAACACCCACCACATAAAAGATACTGATCTGGGTTTCAATTTTTTAAGATAATTTTTTCAACGGTATCCCCCTCCCCTCGAATAAAACTGTCCCTCTTTTCACCGGTGGTAATTTTTCGTTTTTCGAACTCAGCATCAGCTTAGCTCATTGATCCAAATAAGGCGCTTCTTCATGTAAAGTTTCGCAATTTCTTAACGATATTGCATGTGGAGGGAATATATAAAAATTAATTTACAGAGATCAAAGGTCGGTCAACGATTTATGTCTTGAACCTGATACGAGCTATCTTGTTCTTCTGGGGGGCTATTCTCATGCGCGAAGGACCGAATGGGCAAAAAATTTTGTAGGCCAAGGACCGAAGACAAAATTAGCCGAAAGTCAATTTTTAAAAAGAAGCAATTGCCATTCAATTGAAATGAATTAAATGAAGCAATGTTTTACTTTTTTCATTACGAAACCCTTGAAATATAAAGTTTGTCCCAATTTTGCGGCGGTCACTGACAATTTGAAAATTTTGCATAGTTCTGCTGTTTTTATATTCGGGCAATATCAATACTCCAGTCCATGGAAATGTTTACTTTCTTTGCAAATTTTAGATAACTTAAATCTGATTGGCTGATTTTTATTTTCGCGCATTCGGTCCTTCGCGTATGAGGGATTCCACCGTTCTTCTGTACAATAGAGTTATGATTTTCAATTCAATGCATCCAAATATTGATTTCAGTTATCCAGATCAATTATTTTTTTTACTTGCAGCTGATAGAAATCGAAATCGGACCATAAAAAAGCATACAGATGAAACACATCGAGTAATCAAAATCATGAAGTTTTCAAAGCGTTATTCGACAGCGCTTATTTTGGCCAACATGATTTAGATTGAAATACAGCAAAACAAAATCAAATAAAGTCAAATTTTGCGTGAGAAACTCTGAAAAAAAAAACAAATTCAAACAAAAAGTCAAATTAACTAATATTTCAATGATTTCAATTCAGAAGAAGAGCTTTTTTCAACTTTTACCCCCAAATTTATTTTTTTCATTTGTCTTATGTGTTATCATGGATACATGCTTGATTTTACGATGTAAAGTATGAAGAACAAATGTGTTCACAAAAGTTACGTTGTTCACCTAGCAAAATTTCATTACATTATGACAACGTAGAGTGAGTTTTTTAAATATTAAAATTCAAATGTGGAGGAAAGTGGACTACAGCCAGAAGAAGAACATGAAAATCGAAAAACATAGTCAAGAGACAGTTGGAACAGAGACAATAAAGGCAAGCAAATGGAAAAAAAATACTGACTTTTTTTTTTACAAAATCTCAGTATTCGAGTTTCCAAGAAAAATTTATAGCTGAATGAATTCCCCGAACAGTTTATGATAGACACTTTTTTGACAATTTCAATCCAGATTGAGAAGACTAGATAATCAGGTAAAGATTTGATTCGCCATTTTTGAAACAAGAAGTCGATCACGCTTTTTGTGATTTTCACACTTTTGCTGTTCGATAGTAGATTTTGGCTTTTTTCTAAATGAAAACGCAATCACGTAAATTTGAGTGTGAACAAGTTTTAAGACTTTTCCTGATTTTTTTAAAAAATCATCACCCACACAAGAGACCACAGAAATACTCAAAATCAGGCTTGGGTTTTTTATATTGTAAATAGGCCACAGTATGACCCCTTAGGTCTGAGCACCGTTTGATGTGTGTATGACTATCACTATTTTTCGCGGAATCTGCAAACAAATACTTCTAACAAATTTTAATGGCACATTTAGTGTGTCGCAGAACTCCCAACGAGCCAAAACATCACATAATTGAGCGGAAAAAAATTAGAAAAAAAAAGAGTCAAAACTTTGTTTTAGCAATTTGCCTCTTGAGTCCACCATTGCAGTGTATCAGAGAAGATCAAAGAAGACTTCTTGCGGATTCAGCGTCAAAATATTTTCACTCTGCCGTGATGTTTGCTTGTCAATCACAAAACAGTTTGGCATTATTAGCCAAGTGTTCTCTTTGACAAAAAACCATCATTATTGTAAGCCTGAGCTTGATTTCGTTCAAAAAAATGTTCTTGAGTTATTATATCCTGGCTTATCATACAATTCTATATCATACAAAAACGCTTATCATACAATTCCAAAGATTAAGAAAACTGTAAGAAAAAGCTGTATGAAAATTGATTAGCATTAAGCATGATAATCATTTTATTTTATACGTTGGAATAGTATGATTTACATTTTTCCATTCTATGGAATTTTATGCCAAGCAATTTTCCTGTATAAATTTTTTGTGTTTCGCTTTGAATTTGTGTTTGGCCCTAAAACATAAAAATAACTTTTTTCTTAAAGTAGGAAAATAACAGGCTAAACGGCATTAAAACCGCGTATTGGTATGTGCCAAGTCAGTTACACAACTGAATTTGACGCAAAATTAGAACAAAAATGCCATCTTTTGTATATGGCTACGATGTCTCTATTTCGACAAAATCAGATGTTAAAACCGAAGCCTGGTTGTAGGACCAATTTAGGGAAAACGTAATTATCTAAAATTGAAAAAAAACCATCTCTGCCTTCAAAGAGACTCTTCATTGTGACTCTTGATTATTTTCAATGTAAGAAGACTGTGCGTGGACTACGTTAATTATAAACAAAAAAGAAAACTGAGCATGCAAGAAAAGGTTTTTCGGATACATTTTTTGCTCATAAAACTGGTTTAGCAAGTAAAATGAGAACATGAAACTTTCTCAATTTTGTATTTTTTTATGGAAAAAAGGTTTATCAACAATTTCATGAATACTAGTAGTATGATAAACGTTTTTTGTTCACAAAAATTATGTTTTGGTAACCAAAGTGTTTTCCTTTAATAAAAACCCGATATAAGCCCAATTGAGCATACCTAAAAACTCTCCTAGAAGAATTCTGAAAAAAACCTAGTGGAAAAAATGCTTGTCATACATTTTGCATAAGTTTAAATAAGGTATAAATGAGAACTTTTTTTTTGTTGGGAGGTCAACCCGGGATGTCGAGGAGTGGCTAAAACATCCAAAATATTTCTGCAAAGTTTTTGGCTCCAGAAAACTACAAAGAAGATTTGTTAGTGAAGACAGCCGGCAGGTTCCAGTTTCCAGTCATTGCAAAGGATATAATCAAGGAACTAAATATCACAAAACCAAGGGCCATAAAAAGTAGAGGGCATAAAATTGCGATTAACACGAAATTTGAAATTGTAGTAAAGTTTTGTTTTTGCATGCAGCGGTTTTTATAGCCGCAGAAAATTGCAACAATTTTTCGTTCATTGGTTCGAATTCTTGGAACAATTTTGTCTGAGCGTAATTATTGACCAGTAAACAATCCATTATGTTGGCCCTTGCCAATGGAAAAACTGAAAAACAACCCGCATGCATAGTTAAAGTTTTGAAACAAAAGATTTTGATTCACAGCTAGGGTAAAGAAGAATACCTATAACATTACTGCCGTATTTTGCTTTTTTATCTTCACTTTTTTTAAGGAAAAAAAATGATATCCTACAATTTTTCTTTGAAAAAAGAAGTAAGAGTTGAGCAAAATTTTTTTGAATCCTACACCTACAAACTTGATTTGAAACATATTTTTTTGTAATTCATTGGCTTCAAAAATCATCAATCAATAACTGTTTAAAAAATTATTATTTTTTATAAAATTGGAATAGTTTTGCAAAAAAGGCGAGATTTCCTCCAAAAAGTTTTCATACACCAAAAGTTTCGTTACAAAGGATATCTCTTCTATAATCGCAACCTTGGTTTAAACTTAAGCGAGTCTTCTAATCTTCTAATAAGGTTTATTCAGAAGTGGAACTTCAAATCTTTTTATTTCCTGCATCCAAATTCAAGCGTCAATAATTGATTACTTTTTTGGTTTTTAGTACCAGTCTCACTAAAAATGAGAAAAATCTATAATAGTCAATAAAATTTTTTTATAATCTGTCTCTTTGGAAACAAATATAATCAATTATAAAACACGTTTTCACACTTTTTGATACTGGCAGCTTTGAAAATTTTGACCAAAAACTCTACCCCTTAACCCTCCTCTCCACTCGCAGACAAAAATGCACATAGTAATTGAAACTCCTTCTTTTAGAACTGAAAAAAATCGGCTATAGAGCTCCAGAATTTGAGGATACTTAACCATTTTTAGATCATGATTTCGGACCAAATTAACAAACCCCAAGCCGTTTAGGGGAAGCATGCTAACTTGGTTCTGAAAACAAATTTTCAGCCCTCAAATTAGAGAATTTTACACGCAACACTTAGCAAATTTAATTTAAACTGAAAGCAAGGGCTTAGGATGCTAATTTGGTTTATTTGAGAGATGGGGTGCACGGGTTGACAAAAATTTCCTACCATTTCATAGAACAAAAAATAGTGCGAATATAGCAAATAATCGTTTTCCCATGCAATGAAACTTTTAAATTCGTATTTTTCCGTCAATCTCGAGTTACATAACACGTTTTTCACCATTCTTTTCATTACAAATATTTTACGATAAACATTTATCCATTCAATGAAAATGTATGACTAGCATTTTTTCCATCAAAATTTTTCTGGTTTTTGTTTTGTAAATTTGTGTTTTGTCCAAACACACTAAGTAAGGGTTTTATGGCAGTTATCGCGCAGATAAACTGCTTGTGGCTATTTTACCTTGTGAATAATTGATACGCTTTCACAGAGAATTATATTTAAAAAATGTAACTTTTTGAATATGGCTAGAAGCTTTCTCCTCGGAAAAATTCAGTGGTCTGCCTATAATTTAAGAGATATAGATATAGGTTTATTGTAGCATATAAAAACAGTAAGCACCAATTTTCATAATGCAAAAAATATTTACGTGAGTTTAACTCAGCCTGGACTACGTTATAGACAAATAATTGCAGGCAAAAAGTTTTCGGTAGATTTTTCATCTGAGCACAGAAGCGAGTTTGCAATCAAAAAGAACAAAAAAAAACGTTCATCTTTTTTTAAAAATATATATGGAAAAAATTGATATCCTACAGTTTTCATGAAAAATCATTGGAATAATTTGTTGCCAAAGTTGCTCTCATGTAAGAAAAACTGCCAAAATTTCTTATTATTTGAGTTTTGAACCATTTTAAGATAACTTTTATCAGGAAAAAATTCGATTGAAAAAATGCTTATCATGTAATTTTCTTCTATGATAATAGTTTGATAAGCATTTTTTAATAAACTGCTTATACGAAATTGTATGATAGGCATTTTTCTTGTATGGACGTCAACCCGATTGATGTTTCTTTGATCCATGTTTTCAAATCTCACATACCATGATTTTTCTGTTTCAATTACTGATAAAAATTTTCTCATTACCAGAAGTTTCTCCAGCGAAAACGAGACAACAGCTTTCAAATCAATTTAGACTTCTTTGCAATCACGGGAAACTGCAGCTACCTTAACTGGTACAAACCTGGCTGCTTTGAAGACCGAAGGCATGGTTGACCGCAAGTTGTTTATTTGACCATTACGCCTCAGGGCTTCCTGAAAGTAAACAAAGTCAGCCCCGTCTTAAACCGAACTCAATTTCCTGTGCAATGAAGAAAGCTTTTCTTCACGTTTTGGCGTTTCATCTGTCAAGATAACAAAATTGTTGGAGTATAAAAGCAGGGCTCAGAAATGAGGAAACAATGAATTATATAATAAATTGTCGCTTAACCCCTTCAGAAAAATCAGAAGAACTTGTTTGACCGGAAAATTATAAATTTTTGCAACCATTTTTTAGCTAATTTGAAAGACTATGATCGTAAAAACGGAGGTTTCTCAGGTGAAATTAGTACTAAATTAGACTATTTTGAAATCTGTTTTGTAAATAAGATTCTAGCCTCCGCCACAACATGTCTGAGTTTCCTGCTGTAGTGGTTTGTTTTGCTGTCCAGAACTTGTGTCAGACTTTCCAGTTTAACCCCAAGGGCGTTGCCAGCATACCCGCCCTGAAACCAATCACCCAGTTACTGATATACATGGGAGGGGATATTCACATTGTAGAACGCCTGAAATGCGTTAGTTTGTTAGTTTTATATTGATATTAGCTGATCAGAGATCAATAGCTAAAAAATATTTAAGTGTTTTGAACAATTCAAAGGAGTTTGATTGGCTGGATTTTATCAAATACAAAAAGAATTTGCTGTTGAAATATTTTAAGTTTTTTAGTTTTGTCATCTATGTAGTCAACTTGGTCGTTTCTGATCAAAAGAAAGATAAAATCGAGAAATAGAAATTGTTTTAAAATTCTGTCTCCAATTGATGTACTTGCTCTGGGGCGTTCAAGAGCGCCGGTGTAAAAGTAAGCCGAAAGAAACGAAGGTTTTAGAATGTCAAAAGTGAACCGTTCGTAATTTTATAAGATTTTTTTTCAGCTTCAAAATGAATTTACCTTTGACTTCGACCTAGTTTGTGAAAAAATTTGACCAAAGATTTTGTAGCGTGAAAGTGTTAATTGTTTCTTTGATATCATTACCAGCACTGACAAAAAAGGGATTAAGATCGATTTTAATCTGAAAAAAATATTTAGGTTTAATTCAGATTGTGTTTAGTATGAAAAAAGTACGAAAAGAAAATAGAAAAGGTTAAGATTGATTTGGATCAATGATTTAAATCGATTTTAAGTCGGCTTAAATCCATTTCTTTCAGTTTTTTGTTTTTAGGGGTAATAAAACGAATATAAATCGATTTGAATTGATTTTTTTCGGCGAACTTCATCAGTTTTGAGTTTGCGTTGCATTTATTCATTGCCCATCGTTTTTCGGCTTACTTCCATAGCGTCTGGTAGCATAATAAAAAGACTAAATAAATTTTAAATTTTCGAAAATATTTTATATTTTTCTTGCATAATTTTAATGATTTCGTTGCAATTATTTGAGCTGAAAACTTGATTTAACTTGACCCTTTTCTAGTTTTATTATTTAAAATTTTGACCATAATCTGATTTTTGTGGATTTTGTTTCTTGAATTCAAAAACTTTGAGCACATGTGTTGTTAATTAAAAAAACAATAATATATAATAAATTTAAAATTAGTTGTGATTTTGTGTGATTTCAAAAATTTAAAAAAAGAGCGCACCTGGTTGAGGAAGTTGCCAACGATGAGAATGACTGAGAGGAGGTCACACAGCGGCCTGTTGTCAATCACCTCTGAAATAAACCACAACATAAAACAATTAAGCGACCAACTTTATTTCACATTCTTTACAAAATTGTCTCATTCAACAATCGACTTCAAAAGTTTTTTCAAGCGTTTCTGCAGAATTCTGCTTCCAGAATTCTACTGAGCTTGGCTAAAATTCGAGCGTAATACGCTGAAATACCCAACGAAAAACTAGTGATGTCTATTCAAATAAACAATTCAAATACATTTAGTTTTCCTTTTTAAATGCAATTTAATTAAATGAGAAAGCTACGCAAAGAAAGAAAGTGTAAATAAAAACCATTTACCTTGCATAGACCTTGTTTCTGGATAATAAATATATTTCTTCGGTTATAAGCACTCATACTCTATTTTTTCTTCATTTTTAGTCAATGAAAAACAGATGGTGAAAAAATGGCTCAAGAAGTGGTCGCAACCCCCTCTCCCCTATTCAATTCTGGTTGCCAAGTTTTTAGAAAGTACTAGTTTTCGATATGGTACTATTTTTCAATATCTCTTTTTCGTTGACCAATTCGAAGGAATTATAGTATTTTAGGGCTGCTCAAAAATTGAAATTGCCACAAAAAATTTCAAAAAAATTAATTGAGGCCACCAAGCCACAAAAATATTGAAACTTTGAATTGCCAAAAACAAAATTTGTATTCAATTCAGAGACAATTCCAAAAAAATTAAACTTCAGTCAAAAATTCATCTATTTGGTTGTTCAAAAAAAAGCATTTTTTAGTTTAGATGGGCATCACTGCATAACGCAGAAGTGAAAATTTATTCAAATTTGAGAATGACTTTTTCTGAAATCCAATAACTGCTCTATTTGGACCACCTATTGCTTTTTAATTACAAAGTTTTGACTTAAGAAATGTTTTACGAAGCGACAATTCGTCGAAAACGAAAAATCATCCAAAACCAGCATTAAAAAAACTGAACACCTGCTTTTTTGTATAAGTAATGATGGAGTTATTAAGTGACCTTGGGAAGCCAGTTTGAGGGCATCGATTGCAGACTGGATAGTGGAACACTTCTCGTCATAGGACTCCTTGATCAGCATACTCTCCAGTCTCAGGTCATAGCTGAAGAAAGACACCAATTTGTTCCAAAAACTGTAAGACTCAAGTAAAAATATTCTTAAGAGAGGAGCGATGGTTAGGTGACTGAGCGTCCGGCTCTAAGTCGGACTGTTGGTGGCTCGATGATAATCATGCTCTGTGGTAGTTGCTTGAAAGTGAAGCATTATTACCCAGCCCAGACAGAATAACCAAAAACTACATGTAACCCCTTTTTCTAAGCAGGGAAACAAAAACAGTTCTCTGTAAAAAGCTGAACAGCTCCGTAAGGCGACAACTCGCAAGATAAGATAAGTCGCAATAAAAGACAACTCGCATTAAAAGACAACTCGCAATATACCCATCGCCGCGGTCGCGCCAACGTGTTGCGAGCTTGCCAACAGAGGGTAGGACTTTATACGAAACTTAGAGCAAGTTGTCTTTTCTTGCGAGTTGTCGCGGTACCGAACAGCACGTATGTTGGTTCTTTGACTCCCTCGGGGATGAAAAAAAGTTCACTCTGACAGACTGACTTATCTCTATTTTATCGTAGGTACTAACTGTGGCAGACTGACTAGGAGTTTGAGGAACTTCTCCGCGTCGTCCAGTTTATTCTTGTCTCCACTGTAACTGCGCAGCAGCTCCAGCTGAATCAGAGGGGAGAAAATCAAGTTTTCAAATTACTGAGCATAAAAAAATTACAGATAATGTCATAAAAAAGTCTTCAAAAAATTGTTTCAAAAAATCAGGAAACGAAATTAGGTCGATCATTTAGAACAATTTTAGATTGTTAAAAACCCCAGAACGAAAAAATTGAAGCAATAATTAATTCATCCCCTGGAAAATTTAAATTTTTATATTTGCTTTTGATTCTAAAAGTCGCGTTTGATCTTCCAATCAATTTCCTTTCCAATTTTTCTAACTGGAGCAGTTCATTTTCATTCAGTCATAATCAGTAACATACCATCTTCCAGCTCACATAAGCATCAACTTCTATGGCGTAATGTGTCGTTTTACAAAAGTCATGTATGAAGATCAAGTGTGTTTGCGACACTTTAAGCAGTCATAGTAACAGTGTTTATCTACCAGCAGAAGAAGAGCGTCCACTGAACCTTACTGACCTCTTTGGTGGTGGGAAGTAGTTTGATGAGCTGTCTCAGGCGCTCTGCTCCTATACTGCCACCATCTGCACGTCTGATCTTGCCTAACACTTCCCCGTGCGAACTGAAAAACAAAAACGTCCAGTGAAAAAAATCGCCACTGAAAGAAGGAAGAAACTTGCGCCTTAAACATGAGACTCGTCAAAAAATACTGAAAATTTTCATTCAATTGGTGATAGTTGTCCCAGTTTCGAGAAAAAATAGTCTGAAGAGAATTTATTTTGATATGGTTAATTTAAGTTAGAACACTGAAAAACTGTATATATTTGTTGTGCTTTGAGCTGAGCTATATCACCTATTTTGCTAATCCTAAAATCAGAGCCTCGTGTCACCCTCTCTGAAAAAATGACCAAAGTTTGAAAAATCTTTTCGTCGCAGGAAAAATCTGCTCCAATCTATTTTTTGCACAGCAACTGTTGATATGCCCACAACTGATGTACTCACCATCTAAACTGTTTGATGAAAACGTTGACACTGAGTGCCTTCCTCTCATCCAGTATTCTCACCGGACTAGCAAAGCTGCTGTTCTGCTGCTCAGTGCCTCCGGGGCCCATAGATGAGTCATTCTGGTCTGATTCCCCGTTTAACCCCGCAGGGACATCAGAGGTGTCCTGTTTCTGCTTGAAGTACTCTAAAAAGTCAATTCAACCCAGTTGGATTATTTTCTATTCAAAAAATTAAAATGACCTATTGACCATTAAAAGTTGGTGTCTAGAGTAACATCCCACACGAATGCTGTTAACAGATCACTCTCATTTATCATTGTTTCACATTATTTTACTTCTGGGAGAATTTAATTGTTCGCCTATTGTGCTAAATATTACTTTTCATTGACGTTTAGCGAATCTAGTACTTAGCGACAAGAGTTTATTATCAAAAACTTCCGAAAAAAAAATGTTCAACTTTTTTTAGATCAACCAATTTGATTGACTGAGCGCCTTCATAACAAAGAAAAAGACACAAATGCCCATTTTGAGCGTTTTTTGGAAACGTTTCACAAAAATATGTTGGCCTCGTGCTCGTCTCTTATATTAATAAATATTGTCGCGAAAGCGTTTCAGAAAAGTTTAAGACCCTGTTGACAAAACTGTTATCCACCCCCACCGTTTGAAATTCGATTCTGAAAGAAATAGCGTTGTTATAATGCATGGTGAACAGACTATCTAGTGAACAGTTTTGTTCTTTTTATTTTGTTTTGCAACATTACGTATTTAGCCAACATAACACGAAAAACAACTAGAACATGAAAATAGAAATTTTGAATGTGGGGCGGAATGTGAAAAAGAACCGAAAGCGTTTTTTTCACACCTTCGACTGTGTTGAAATCTAGGCTACTTTCTCCACTTTCCGATAGTTGTGTCAAAACTTGTTTCCATAAATTCTTCTCTTTTCCCAGAATTGCTTGAGGTGGAAGTTTCTGCCAATTGACTGATCGCATTTTTGAGCCTGGCCTCGGCCAACTTGGCAACTTAACGTTCTCAGAGCAGTCATTGATCAGGTTTTCAGAATTGAGTTCCGAAGCATAATTTGCAGCTTGATGTTGCAGTAAGGCCGATAAACTTGAAGGTGGCTCAACATTAGGGTTGCTTGTTGCAGATTGCTCTATGTTTGGGTCCAAATTGTCTTCCGTGTGCAATTGTGATGGCTCCGAATTTTCACTATTTTGTATTTCTGAAAAATCGGTCTCGTTTTTGTTTTTCTTGTCGGCCCGTGTTAAAATATCGGCAAGATGAGGCGCACTTTTTGAACTTGGAATGTGGCATTTGCAGCTGCAGCAACTAGTGGCTATGCTCAAGTTCGAATCCAGCACTGATTTGTTCAGTTCGGGCTGCTTATCCTCCCAGTTTTTGTCTATTTTCAGCTGCTGACAGGATGTGGTATAAATTAAACCACCGGAAGGCATAGGATGTGAAGGCAATGAGTCATCAACTCCATTGCTCAGTATTGCAGTGCTAAACATGTAGAACAAATCATACCAGAGTGCTCGTATCAAAGAGAAACTTTCAATACTCCTAGTTTACTTGCACGTATTTCAAATAGTTTTGGCTTGAAAACTTTTAAGTAACGAAAAAAATTGAGTCAATGAACCGAGGATACAGAAAAAAAACTTACTTAGTATTTGAAAAATCTTAAAATTTCGAAATTTAAAATTAAAAAAAAAACATGTTCTTAAAGCTCTTTGAATTTGAAAAAAAAAATTTAGGAAGATCACTTTTTTCGTAATTTTATCCCATTCAGAGAAAACTGGATCAATCGGTATTTTTTTCCGCTGAAAATTAAAAAATAATATCCTATTTCGAAACTAGATTTCGATCACGTTTTTCGTGCGTTTTTTTTACTTTTACTGTTCGATAAATGAATTTGCATTTATTAAAACAAAAGAAAGGAACTGAAATCATAAAAGAAGTGGAAAATCAAACCGCGAAAAAAAACAAATTTGAGCATAAAGAATTTCAAGACTTTTTCTGACCGATCAGCCGCGGATTATTTTCTAATTTTGATTTCTAATTTTGGATTAAGTTATAACTTTGAGCCTAAAAGATCAATTTTTTCAAGATGATAAAAAAAACATCGATAGAGCTACTTTCAAATAAAAACGATTTTCTCACTCTCTGCATCAATCGAAGCAAAATTTTTCGATTTTTCACGCCCTTGTTTTATCTATTTATTTGCAATCTCAAACAATTTCAAAGAAAATATATTTTAATTGCATTAAGTCACACTAATTGATCAAAGCAAGAAGTCACTTAAATGCAACGGTGTGCTCATGAATTTTTCTACAGGGCAGTTTTTCGAAATTACTCAAAAAATTTATCAATTTATCAAAGCCGTCCAATTAATTTTCCGAGCTCACCTAAAGCTCATAAATTTCTCTTTTGCCAAAAACTCTGCACCGCTCTCGAGTTACAAAAAACATGCAACCTTGACACCGATGAGAACAACTTTTCCTTTAATTAGCTGTATCGGTAAATCGCACCCCAAATCTTCCCAAAATAAAAACTATTTCTGCCCTTTTTAGTCAATCAAGAATTACGCAAACCTAGACAGTTGATAAAAAATTAAATCAAAGTATGTCTCTTTGTAGACTAATGAACTACTTTACTAAAATTATAATTTCCGAAAACTTCCACGAGCAATTGAAATTTGTTTATTGTTCCGAGCTCCAAACGAAGTGTGTGTGTATATATTATTGAAATACTATTTTGGCCAAACTTTAGAATGATTTATGCGCACTTAAGGAAAACATTTTTTTAAACGGTGATTTTTTCATGTGTGGCAATTTATCTCGCTCCCGCACTACAAAAGTGTTTCAATATAAATTGAGGCAAATTGTCGGTCGTATTTTGTTGCGCAACTTAAAATTTCACACTCGATGTCTCCTATTATACAAACTGTAACCATAAAGTTTTCGATGCCGATGAAGGGGAGTTGGAACATTCAAATTCTTGATATTCAAAAAGTTAGATCAGCATTTGAGCACATTTTGCCATTCCAATCCTCAAATTTGGCTGAACGTAAAGTTCTCTTTCAGTATTTATTCAACCGCTCTTTTGAAAATTGAATAAACAAGGTCGTTTGCAAAGGAACGAAAGTGTCATGGTAAAATTCAGTCAAATTTCTAAGATTCGAGTATGCTAACTTGTCCAGAAAATAAATTTGTTTCCTTTTGTGCTTTCAATTTTGAAAGAACCGTATCACGTGGCTATTGACTGTGCTTTAAAACATTTATTGTTCCGAATTTCGGCACGAAAGTAACGGAATATTTGTGCTTGGGGTGCATTTTTTTTTCTTCAGACGAAATTCGGCTTTTTAACTAGCCATTTTTGACGGAATTTTTCATATCATTCAAAAGTTGATATTGTCCTGAGCTTAAATTTGAAAAGATATTTCACCTGTGATCTTTTTTTTTTTAAAGTTATGGGGGTTTAAAGGTTGCCATTTTGGCCAATTTGTGACAATTAACACGCGATATATTTCGCGCTATTAACGCGTAAACGGAGATTTAATCCATCTTAGAAATCTTTCCAAATTGGTTGAAAGAAGCTTATTTGCCATAATTGATTTGTTATCAGGAGCGAAATCTATTCTTTTTTTACTTTATATGGCGTGTGGGGGGATGATTTTCAAAGAAAATTTCAAATTTTAGAAAAACAATTTTATTTCATTTTATTACATATATTTTTTAAATGTTACTACTGCTCCATAAACCTTAAAAGGCAGTCGGAATATTCAGGACTTCACCCTGATACGAGCAGTCTTGTTAGTTGCTTAAGATCTTCCCGTACCCGCTAATTGCTTCTAATCTGGATAGAATTTTCATATTGTCAATCAAACCAAATTTTTAGAAACTAAATATTTCTCATCGAACATATGAAAGATACATTTTCTTTAAAAATAACCTTAAATCAAGTCACTGCTTATCCGCAATGAGATAAACGTTGATTCAACATGTTTTGAGAATATAAAAAAATCGTACCAATAAATTGCGACATAACACTTGTTATGACAAGTGTTACTTTGCGTAAGGTTGCTTAAACTATTACTGTATCTCAGGTCAGGTGACCTAGTAGTTAGCTCAAGCTAACGGGAGGTTGAGAGCTCAAGCATGACTAAGTTCTTGAAAAAATATTGGCTTTTATATTTCAATTATGAAAATGAACCAAAAGTTGTTTTGATCACAGAAAAGTTCTCGACCAAAAGCATTGGATCCTGTTTACTATCTCATGTTAACTCCCTTTCTACAAAAAGGGAGGGGGCAATTTATTACATGGTTTGGATGGAAATTACTGAGATAAGGCCAGTCAATAAAATGCGAGAAATTGAATTTCTGAGGCATACAAAAGCAATAAAAAAACTAAGCATTATATGATGGACTTTAAAACTAAACAAGACTGCTTGTATCAGGGCGAAGCCCTGAATGTTCAGACTGCCTTTTAAGGTTTATAGAGCAGTAATAACTTTAAAAAATTAATTTAAATAAAATAAAATGAATTTTTTTTTTTTAATTTGAATTTTTTTTATGAAAGTCATCCCCCCACACGCCATATAAAATACAAAAGAATAGATTTCATTCCTTGAAACAAACCAATTATGGCAAATAAGCTTCGTTCAACCAATTTGGAATAATTTCTAAGACGGATTAAATCTCCGCTTACGCGTTAATAGCTCGAATTATATCGCGCGTTAATTGTCCCGAATTGGTCAAAATGGCCAAAATGGCGACTTTTAAACCTTCATAACCTTACGAAAAATGATCACAGGTGAAATATCTTTTCAAATTTAAGCTCAGGACAACAATACCTTTTGAATGATATAAAAAATTCTGTCAAAAATTGCTAGTTAAAAAGTCGAAATTAGTCTGAAAAAAAGCCCACCCCGAGCACAAATATTTCGTTACTTTCGTATCGAAAGTTGGAACACATACTGCCTCATTTGGAAAAAAACGAATCACAAGGGAACCAATTTGTTACAAGGTATCATAGGGGGCAAATAAATAACAAGATCCAAATTATTTTCTTTTTGAAATTCGGAGTAAAAAATACCAAAAAGAACAATTCCGAGCTTTAGTTTTCTTCAATTTACTCACCAGTATCAAACAAAATTGAACCAGTGATATCTATCAAAGAAATTTATCAAAAAACTTTGTACATATGCGTCTTTAGGAAGATTAATGGCTGCGATTACATATATTTTTTTAAATGTTACTACTGCTCCATAAACCTTAAAAGGCAGTCAGAACATTCAGGGCTTGACTCTGATACGGATGATTTAATAGCGCGAAATAGCGCGAAATATTACCGTTTACGCGATAATAGCGCGAAATATATCGCGCGTTAATTGTCACAAATTGGCCAAAATGGCAACCTTTAATTCGAACTCTAGCAGCCCATGTTTCTTGCACTTTTTCGGATTCCTATGGATGAGCAAATGATTACGAGGGCAGCTTGTATCAAAAAGTTTAGGCTGGGTTGGGGTAAAATAATGCCAAACAACAAAAATGTTCTGATTTTTATCCAGTGAGGCAAAAATTTTGACAAATGACATAATTTGATGAATTTGGTTAGTTGCAAACTAAGATCAAAACACTTTCCTCGGGTTGTCCAGAAAATTGATTTGATACTTGCTGAAAAAGAGGGCCATTAATTTAGTCAATTGTGCATACCGTTTGGACACGAGTTCCATTTCGTCCAACAAATTGTTCTTCGATGTTTTGGCTTGACCTCGGCTGACCTTTTTCGATCTAGTGTTCTGTGTTTGAAACACATTCTGCAAAATGTGAAGAAACTTCATGTTGGAAAAGCCCGTCGAATCTTCTGTAGATAACTACAAATAAAAGGACAACAGAATGAATAAATTTGCATATGAAAGAAGTAATTACCGATTTATTACCAATTTCATCGCATAAAATTAATGAATTATTTATAGCTGTTTATAACAACGAAAGTAAATCTATAATGGATCAAGCTATATCTCAGTTGAGGTGCAAAGCCTACTGTCAGTTTGTGTAGCAATTTTGTCTGTTTTTAAAACTGATGTGATGTGTAAAAGAATATTTATCGTTTTTTTCTTCTACAAAGCACTTGCTATTTCCTTAAGATATCAAGTGGTATGAGAAAAAAACGGTACTAAAAACAGAATATTAGTTTGAACTAGACCGTTTTGCAAGCAAAGTCATTTAAATTCGTTTTAAAATTGGAAATAGCGGAAATATTACGGAGGAGTTACTTTTGAGTATTCCTCCCGGACAAAATTGTTTTTCCATATCAATTTTCTACGTGCATATCACTGTCAAGGGATCGAGATATTCAAATTAAAGCGTAAAAAAACTGCAGTTTTATGTTAATCAATTTTGAGAGCTTATAGCACTCGAAGGCTTTTGTTCTCGTGCTAGTTGAATTAATTCAAAAACAGCTGAGTAATTTGAATTCAAAAATGGAATTTGATCAAAAAACTTGGGGCTCTTACGTACCATCATGGGGTCTACAAAGTGCAACGAGAAAATGCATTTTGATTGTATAGCCCAGCTTAAATATATTTGTTGAAAGACGCAATTGTAACTTGGAATGCATTTAAGAGCGCCTGCAGCAGAATTTGTACGAAAGTCAGTGAATGTCACTGCGTATCGGGTGGTACAAAAGATCGCCAACGTCTAATTTGACAATCCGATTATTGTTATGTCTCTGTTAAAAACTCCAATTAGTGTAGATATATCAGCAACCTTAAGCTATGACCATAAAGCCGTGAATGATTTAAGATCATCGTGGCAATGTTGTGAAAGGAAGTTTGACAAAACTTTCAAGAATAACCCAAAAAGTTGTCGTCATTTTTGATAATCACCAGGGTTTTCAGGCAGCTGACAATTTATAGAGGAAGCCAAAAAAAATGTTTTTACCTGCATAATTTTCAATATTTTGAAGGCTGTCGATATGATTATAGTTTACACAATAAAGTCTGACCTTTTCCTGGAAACAAAGAATAATATCTTGTTTAGGGAAACCTACCTTTCGTTGTTATTAATAGTTGCCGTCTTACGCCCCAGTAGACTAAATTTAAAACCCTCGTAAAATGAAAATGAAAAGCGGAATTGAATAGAGCATTGGAAAATTAGAATCCAACGCCCAGCCGCGCTTCACAAAAACAAGGTGGATATAATCAAAACTGGCGACCACGAGATGCTAAAAATAGACTAAAATTTTAGTTCCGTCTACATTCAAATAATTGGAGGCATACATTTTCCTGGGAGCATTTCGAGTCAAAATTTTAAGACAACTTGCATAAAAAACGTGTTTTTAGATTGAACTGATAACAATTAAATAAAAAATAATATTTGAAATTAAAGTTTTAGCGTTTCTACGAAGTAAGATTTTTTTGTATGAGCAATCCTGCACTAGATTTCCATGGAAAAAAATCTATCTAATTTGAGTTTTATCGTCTAGGTCTAAAAAATAGAAAAAAAAACAGATCATAATCAATTAAAAATGAATTAAATTGCTATGTTTTCAAAAAGCATTAAAATCCATAGCAACAATTGATGTTTTTCCGTTTTAGAGAAAGAGACAAAAAACTCCATAAGAGTTAATTTTTTCCATTTTTAGAGATGCAAATTTAAAAGCACACAAAATACTTTGCACATTTTCAACTGAAGTTGGTTACCTGTTGTTCTGTTTCAAATTATTTTGATGTATTTTTGATTTTTGTAACTCATTTTATGTAACTATATTTTGCTGTTTTCAACCATTTTCATATTTAATTTAGATTTTTTTGTATGGGGTGTGGCGTAACAATTGGAGGTGGACAATAATTGTATGTATGTATGAGTGTATGCAGATTATAATTGATATTAAGTTTGATCAAAATAATGGATGGATTACAATCAATTTTTTATTCCTTTTTGTTGTCTGAGGACAGCATGGGAATCGATTGTTTTGTTTATAATTGTTTTTTATCTCTTTTCTTAGATGCGGGATGCGTAACAGTTTTTACGAAAAGAGCAGTCAGCGTTGATTACTCTCCATGATCCAGGACTAAATTTCTGGAGCAAAAAAAATTTTGGAAAAAAAGTTTATAATATTCAGCGTGCGCGATTTTTGGTTGCTTTTAAAAAAGTGTCAGAATTATTATTGCTAGCGGGCAATGATTTGTTGTCGACAGCAACAAGATATTGTTTTCTTCAGGTCAAAATTTTTTTGCCGGTATCAGGTTTCTTAAAGTTAGGGGGGTTAAAAATTGCCAATTTGGGCAGTTGGTTCTTTTCCATTTTCACGGCACATTTCAAAATAACCATTTCTATAGTTGTTTTACGTGTTATTATGCTTAAATGCGTGATATTAAGATGTTAAGTATGAAAAAAATTGTTCAAATAGTTTTTCAAAGCTGAATTTCGAATGTGGGCTGAAGTGTAAATGAGCCGGCCAGTTTAGGACAAATGACGCGCGATATATTTTGTGCTATTAATGCGTAAGCGGGGTTTTAATCCATCTAGTAAATTGTTCTAAAGTGAATTGAGTTAAACTATTTGATTTTTTAACTCTGCTATATGCGAAATTTATCACTTTGTTGAGGGTGCATTTTGAATAGGGTGTGGTGTGAGAGGTTCTGATTTTTTTTACGAATAGCAAGTGCTTAAATCAAGCACAACCCATAGACCTCAAGATGTAGTTCGGACATTCAGGACTCGTTTAGAAACGTCTTGTTTAGTATCCAAAACACGTTTTTTAGTTGAACAAAAGTCTATTGTTTCGGTATAGAATTGACTATCGCTCGCAAAATGATTACAGATAAATCGGTTCTGCACATAGGTAAATCTGTATATTTTTCTGAATGTTATCCAGTCTCATCCAATTTTTCACAGTGCTGGTAAAATTTTGTAAGTCACTTAAGCTACTGCAGTGTAAAATATTTATTTTGAATTTTTCGTTGTGTTTTTTTTTACTTTACTTCAATCAGAAGTTCATTTATTCATTTGGCTCTTTTGTCGTTCCCTTTCGCCTCACCTGTAACTTTTGCAATCCTAATTCATGTTTATGTGGCTCAATTGTCATAAAATTTGCATGTCAGTGAAATACAAACGAAGGAAAACGTTTTAAAATCAAGTCTAACACCGTAAAATTAATGTTTACATGAATGGATGAAAACGCGGTAGAAGAGCTATATACTTATTCGAGGTATATGTAAAAGCCTCGTTTTTTTGAAAATCATCCTCCATACGCTATGTGAACCACAAGGTGAAATATTTTGAACTTAGCAAAGTAATAAATAGACCAACTAGCATGCCTAAATTCAATTTGGAACGATTTCTAAGACGAATTAAATCTCCGTTTTTGCGTTTGTAGCACTAAACATATCGCTCGTTACTTGTCCCAGATTGGCCTAATTGGCAATCTTCAAACCCCTAAAATTTTACAAAAATTATCACAGGAAAATTTTTTTAATTTGAGCTCAGAACAACAATACTTTTCGAATAATTAAAAAAAAAAAGTTAGTTCAAAAGTAAAAATTCATTTGAAGAAAAAACCAGCCCGAGCACAAATTTTTCTCCTTTTTCTTCAAAAGTCGGAACAATAATACAAACTGTGGTCTTTGCTGATAACTAGTATCGAAAACGGAGGGAAAATTAGCAGCACTAAAACTATTCATTGCCAAAAGGCAAAATTTCGGCTGTTAAATTGTGTTTAATCCGTGCCTAAACTAGGCTTTATTCATCATTGGTTTCTCTACTCGAAAGCAAAACTTATTCAAAAAAATGCTAAGTTGTGTAAGTTTTGAAACGAATTTTAACAACTAACCATTATTCACTAGTTTAGTTCGTCACTGTTGGTCACTGCAAAAACATTTTTTTTTCTCACGTCAGTGAGCCTAGATTTTCTACTATGTTTTCGTCAAAAGATTGAATGTCAAGAACGCGTTGATTTACGAAGCTCTAAGGAAAAGTATTTTTTACGTCATAACTACCATTCACCTGTAGATATAGCTTTAAGCAAAAGGTTTTTGTCACATGCAACCCAAGTCCATCAATCTTTGAGAGCTTTGAAAACATCAAAGAATATTGGCTGAACACCTTAGAGAAAATCTTGGCTGTCTGGGCAAATTTTGGCCAAAGAGTTTTTGAAGATGTCAAAGATTTTTCGCGAAATATCAAAAATTTTTGAAAATAAAACAAACACCTCAAAGATTATCTTACAAATTTTTAAAGAATTGCAAAAGAATGCTAACTTTACTTTAAGTTTTTTACCAAGATTTCAAAAACGTCGAATGAGTTTTTTTTTAAATTATGCTGTCTGGGCAAATCTTTAAAATCTTTTTGCATTCTTTTTCAACATATATAATTATAAATATTGCAACGACGTTTTGAGAAAAAATTGGTTGTAAGCTCCTTAAAATTCTGTTAAGATATTGAAGAATCATTAAAATTTTTTGATGAAATTTGAAGATCTTTCAAAAAATTTTTGCGAAAAACTGGTGAATTGCGGAGCCATCAAAAAAGTTTACGAGAACATCAGATTATTTCTGGGCTGCTTAAAACTAATAACATTTTTTGCTATATTTGATAAAATTTCAAAATTCTCCAAGATTTTACCTGGGAAATTCAAAACCAAAAATTTTACGTCGAAGAAATTGAGACTGCCAGAATTCGACAAAAAAGGCAATAGTTTTATCAGAAAATGCAAAAGTTTCACAAATTTTTAGAAAAGGAACTAGACGCTACCTATGGAGTGCCTGTTTTTACAGCAAAAGCTATAATTTGCATAATTAGAATATTATGTACGTTCTCTTTTTGTGCATAGTTTATGATTTGTCAATAGCAGGCTTTTTAGCTTTTGCAATTTCTTAATTTAGGATTAATAGACAAGTTTTCTTAAGAAGCAAAATTTTTTTGAAGATTTATTGTAAATTAAGGTATTCTGAGGTAACTTTTGAAAGCAAATAATTGTGTAATTTGTTGTGAAGTTCTTATAATTTAGCTTTTCACCACTTACCACATTTAGCAAAGTTGAGGATAATGTTTAAGGTATCAATTTCAGATGTTTGAATAGCATATATATTATTATTCATTAGGAAGATAAACTTTTAAAGAGTCTTTTTTATTTTTTGTAAAATTTTGCCATTAGAGTTTTTGTAAAATTTGCATTCTTTTTGCAAAAATATTGCACGATTTTTTATTTCAAAATTCGCTATGGTAAATTTTCAGAACTATACGAAAAGCAGGCAATTTTAAAAACTTACCCATTCCCACCGCTTTTGGCTTCAAGTGCAAAAAATAGCTTTAAAAACTTTTGCAACTGTTTACTTTTAACCAAGCAAAAGACCTCCCAATTAATCTTTTACACTCTGATTTGACTGGAATCAGGTTTAAAAGTGCATAAAAGTATGAAACTTGGATGGCAATTTATAATTTAATTATTAAATTTATAGAACCAGTTACCAAAATTACTTAACTGGAGGCGGGCGTTGCCACCTTTTTCAATTTGGAAACTCCCTGTTTGCTAATAGTTTAAGAGCATGATCAAATTAAACTGAGGGCAGTTTTGACAGCACCTAATTATAGCCAGGAACAGCATAATGAAATTAGTTAATGCCTGTAAACGAGATTTTTATTTGGAAAAAGCGAGTTTGGAATATCAAGCGGGGCTGAAATGTTTTTTTTTTAAATTCAAAACTTAAATAATTCCATATATGCTCGAAAATTATTTAAGGTTGATAAAAGTAACCTGATTTCGAAACATGTAGTGGTCATAAATACACAGACGATAATGTAAATTTGTTCACTGCTGAATGCCTGATTAACTGTTTATGCTGAACAGGGGAGGGCTCCTTCTATTTAAAATACACAAGGGCGGCTGCATTGTCACTGATCGATGGCCAGGGTAGACACCAAATGTTGTCTCTTCGCACACTCGGATAGGTTCTTTCTATGTCTGGATATGAGGCTATAGTTTCATCCTAACGTATATTTCATCAATTGAAAAAGTACTTTTCGTTTGCAAGGGAGAAAGCAGACGACTATACAAAACCGTGATCTTTCCCAAGTTCAAAAGCGGAAGGAGGGCTGTGGGAAAAGATGGGAGTCAAATGTAACTAACAGTTTTTGGAACAAAAAAGGTGCTTGAACTCCTGGGAATAGATTGCCTGCTAAAATAAAACGCGGGAGAGGGCAAATCTTGAACCCAAATTGGACAATTTATATTACAGTTATATACAAATCGTTTCGCTAAACGGGTCGCAGCATGAATGCATTGAAGTGGAAAAAGCTATTAGAAGGTGACTCTAGTTGAAAACAGGTAAAGAGTCTAGAGCGTGTGTTTAATAATGCACATATGGTATTACGTCACCATGCTGAGGAGGAGTATGATGGGTTAAGATTAAGATGGTATGATTATCGACTGGACCTCATCTCACTTTTTAGTTAAATTATGTTAATATTTTTTACCCCGCCCAAAGATGGCGAAATTACATTAAGGCTCGCTTACCTTAAATTTATTTTCGCCGAAATCGCATAATGTTCAAAAAAGTTTCAAAACAATAAGTTTCATCCAATTTTATATACATTTTTGTCCTGTTTATTTTTCTTTAGAGATGACGGGGAACATTTTTAAGAATATAATGTAGCTTCCCTGATATAGTTTAGCTCTATAGTATTTTTTTTCGTCTAGCGGACTAGTTTTTAATTTTCGTCTAATCGGTTCTTTGCGGTGGCCTCCTGTGTCTTGCCACTGGTGCATATGGCTGAGCGGAGCTTGTTTCTAGATAGGCTTTAGGGTAGATTGATTTGGCTCAGACGGGGGCTAAAAGCATCTGAAGCAGTTATCCCCTCTTTTTGTCAGGGGGGATGTGTCAGAAATCAGTTTCGCCGCTTTAGATAAGTGTACCTCGCCTATGAGAGCATCAATTAGTCGCAAATAGTTTTTTCTATTTGTATCTTTTGAGCAGAGTTACATCTTGGCTGATACTTTTACTAATAACTAAAAAGCCGTGTACGTTCTGATGATTCCGGTTGTTCTAGGACCATAATTATCAACAGCGGAAAGGAAGCAAAATACAAGCAACAGCTCTCTGAGAGAGCCGCTGTTTTGTCCCTGATTGAAATTTGAATTATATTTATTCAGAACGATTAAAATATTTAATTCACTAGGGCCACGCACGAATCCTGAGGCGCATCAAGGCGAGATTGGCAAACCAAAAGCAATGAGTCTTTAATACTTTTATTTTAAAAATTAGCCAGAGTTATCTCATGTAAATTGGAATTATCGACGAGGAAAAATATTTCATTATCTATAGGTATTTGTTGTCTCTTTAATTTCTTGCAAGTTAATTTTTCATAGTTTCAAGTAGCAGTTTTTTATAGCAAATGCAAGATTTTTCATTTCACTGACTAAGTTAACAATTTTAGGATCAAGTTAACATCCCCCCTTCCACCACCACCCCCCCCCCCCCCCCCCCCCCAATACCCCCCTCCCCACCCCCAAATAGACCAAGTTAAGATCCTCCACCCCAGCGTTCATTTTAATTTAAACCTACTTAGCGCTGCATGCAAAATGCTCTATTCTGATTGGCTGAAAATTCGAACTCAGAACCAAGTTAACATCCTCCCCCTTAACGGATTGGGGGGGGGGGGGGGGATGTTAACTTGGTCTTAATTTTGGATTCAAGAACTATCGTACATCGCTTTTGCAAAGTCTCATCATGAAAAAAGCCAATGTTTTTTTAAATAACTGATCATGATGCAACGGCTTCTTTGAATAAATGTTAGCGAAAATGTTGCTCAAACATTTTCGCGAACATTTATTCAAAGAAGCCGTTGCATCATCAAAGAAGCCGTAGCATTTTTGTCAACGTGGAATATGCTATTTTATGATCCGTTGTTGCCTGAAAATTTTTGATGTACTTCCATATTTCAAAAACCATGAAATACAATGTACAAGGCCTAAACTTGGCTTGGCAAACCTTAGGGTTAAAATGGGATTCAAATTTCTTGGTAGGGTTCGTCGAAGTTTTTTTTGTTATACGTGGAAGTTATAAAAAACCTTTAAACGTACAAAATTTTTGCAAAAGGAACAAATGATACCAACTTGCTGATGGAAACTGTGATAACTATCAAAACAACCCCCAATAATTAAAATTTTTCACACAGCTCTTTTTTTTCTCTGTAGAGATACTTCGCAATTTTTTTTCCAACCAAAAAAAACTAGCTATCATACCTTCCCGTACTAAATGGATTTTGTTTTGAAATTCTTTATTTCAGATCACTGATAATAATTTTAAGAATCAAGATCTAAAGTTTGGATTTAAAAGAAAATTAAAGATCTGAAAGAACCATGAAGAAAACAAATTTCAGATCGAAGCATCTGAGAAACCCTTTGTTAAAGTATCCAAGCGTCATTTTGACAACTCACATCCAAATTCCTCATCTCAAAATGATTTATTTTTTTATTTAGATCAAAATTACAACGTTTACCTAAGAACGAGTTTATACGGATTGTTACTCTATTTGTTTTCCACTTCTGTTGAATTAGTTGTTTTGTGATAACAGCACTGCACTGGAGTTTCATGGATAATAATCGATTGTAGTCATTTTATAGAAAAGTAATCCGGTAACCATAATCCTGTGCCCAGTATCCATAAAATTACAAAAGTAATCAATTACAGTCCATCAAAAGTGCATTATAATCCTAATAATTTTTCAAATTCATTATTTTTTTATTTCAGTATAATCAATTATAATGTCTTTTTTGAGAATCTGTTGGTGAATTTTGCAAAATTTGCAGCCTATCTCACTTCTGTTTAGTGGAGATGCTACGGACTAAGTTTCAAAAACTTAAATTTTTCACACTCAATTTTTCATTTAAATTTTTCTACTTTTTCAATTTGGCGGTTAAACAATTTACTTAACTGTTATGTTTTACTGTTATTTTTTTTACTGTGATGGTTTCTAACAATCCCTCTCTACAATCCCCCCTCCAACCCCCCCCCCCCCCCCTCTGTTTATTCCGCTGCCACCGAGTTTGGGGGGGGGCGGTTGCAGGTAACGGAACTGTTTATACACCGAAGTAGGGGGGGGGGGCTTAAACGTGGAGGGTGAGAGTGGCGGGGGTCGAAACCTGGGGGGCGCGAGGGTGTAGATGAGGTGATGGTGGTGGTAATATAGATGAGGTGATGGTGGTGGTAGGGTAAAAACATCGTGATCTATAGTTACTGTTGAAAACTTTTGCATCGATGAAACAAAAAATGATCCCAAGCAAAATTAAATTTTACAATCTGGGAATTTTGGAACAATAACTTGCCGAAAAAATCAAAAAGTAGTTATAAAATTTTGCTTAGAATCAGCTTTACCGAACTCCAATGTTGTTTTTTCTTAGAAAAGGCGACTAAATTGAGAGAAAAAACTGCATCAAAAAAGGTGAAAATTTAGTAACCCAGCGTTAAAGCGTTTATAATTGAATACCGTTAATAGTTAGAGACTAAATCAGCTTTTCTATTTTCGTCTATTATATTCTGACACCGAAACGTTTCGAACAGTATTTTTTCTTCAAATCTATATGAAACCGATAATACATTTGACTGGCTGTTTTCCGTTAAATTGCTTGAAATCATGCACAAAACACGGTGTGAAAAACTAACATTACTAAGTCAATAGTTCAATTGACAAAAAAAAGATAAGTTTTAATGCTTCTTGGCAAATAGAAAATGAAATTGCTTATCTGTGATTGTGGCTCTTTTGATCAACAGAAAAGAAAAACAGATGCTATTAGAAATAGAAAATGATCCAGCTTTTCTATGTTGATTCGATAATACCATAGAAAACTACTATTTTTATTCAAACTGGGTTTACAAAACTAACTTGCCATAGCTTTTACAATGCAAAAATAAAATCAGTTAGTGGAAATTTGTTGGTCCTCTTATGTAGGAGTGAGATAGTCGATTTTTTTCCAGACAAAAAGAATTTTCTTGAATTTTTTTCACGAATTCAGAAAATCATCAAAAATGTATCATTTTGCAGATGATCCACTTTTGTTTTTTAAACGCAAAACACTACCCGCACTGGAATTTTTTGGGAAATAATCGATTTTAATGGTTTATATCGGCACAAACTTAACCCATCTAATCGATTTTCATGACCAACCAACCATGGAAAATGGTCTTATAGCGGATTATAATCGCTTAATTTCAATGTTTAAAATCCATTATAATCGATTATTTTGACAATATAACAAAACTTTGTTTTTTTTGTCAATTCTAATTTGTTTTTTTTTTCTGTTTGATTTTTCGGTTACGAATTAAGTGCAATCTAAACATTTTTTAGATGCGCTTCGAGTGATGTCGAATGAAGTTTTGCAAAGAGTAAAACGAGAATATTTTCCAAGAGAATTCGATGAATAGATTTTTTGGCAATTTAATATGAGCATTTGAGGCATTTGAGGTCTCGACTACGTTCCACATTTTGACCAAGGTCGTTCGATAGAAAAAAATTCAAATTAGTTCGATTGAGTAGTTTTTTTTCGGGAAGTTCGACGAAGCAAATTATTTCATCTACTGTGTTCGACCGACGAAATTCAAATAGACTGAGATCGACCTGGGATTATTTTTGACCGAAAAAAATTCAACCGAGCAAGAAAAAACATTGCGACCAAGTTCAACCCAGCTGAACTAAGCAGTTTAAATAAAAACCGCGAAAACTTGTAGTTGATCAAAAATTTAGTTTTTGTCTCAAACTTGCAACAAAATTGTTTAAAAAAACAAACTTTGCGAAAATTTTCATGAAAGTAACTATTTTGAAGGGAACTCCTTGAAATTTATAGTTTGCGCTATATAACTCTCCTCGCAAACAATTTTTAGCTTTTAAATGGAGGTTCTCGAATGAGTCAAAATTTGTTGTTCATATTCTTAAGCAAAAACATCGAAAAGTTATTTAAGGGTTTTCCTTTTTTTTCAAAATCGAGTTTGCCTTTTGGATCTGGACTTCATGTTTCGACTTTAGAGTGTAAGACTTCATTTTTTGAGTAGGAGTGTTTTTTCAACTACGGATTTTTGGTCAAACTCTGACATGTGTTTGATCCGACTAGGTCGAAAATTAAAACAGAAAACTTGATCCGAGATTCTGTAGAGTCTGAATCATTACAATTCCACACGCGGATAGAAGCTAGAGAGCAAGAAAAGTAAGTCTTTTTGATAAGCCGAAGATAATTTAAACGCCATGTCTCTAGTTTAAGAAATGAGGGAAGTTGTAAAGACTTATCCTACAATCTTCACGGCAACATCTAATTTATGCTGAGTCGAAGAGGGTTATGAAAAAAAGGTTCCTGGTGAAAACCGCATGTCTGTCGTCGTCTTACTTTAGGACTTTCGTGACTTTCTTTTGACATCTTCATATCAAAATATTCTAAGTTTTGTGAAATATTTTTTGTCCCTGATCGGATTTCATGCAACTAACCCTAGCCAAGACAGCTGCGCAGATATGCTAGGCGAACCAGCCCCGTATCATAGTTTAAAAAATATCAGATTGTGCCACATCAAAATCACATGATAACAAAACTTAATTTATATTTAAAACATGATAATATTTGGGTTGCATAAATTATTCTATGGATCTGAATCGACTCCCCTGAACTTGTGGTCAAATAGGTTACCACATCACTACCATCAGTTGCTATGGTCAGACTTGAGGACATACCAGACAATAAAAAACGTTGAACGACTCGAATGTACAACTATTTATACGATAAAGTCGACTGTTGTGGAAAAAATAGAGTTTCTCTGCCTCATTTTCAACAAAATTTAATCTTAGCCCAACAAATGAAATTTGCCGAATAAAAAACTTCGGCCAAGGCTGCATGCCAATAAGAGTCATGCTTTGGGGGCTTTGAAATGTTATGGGGCTGTAGGACCCGCTAGAAAACTTTTTTCTAGCCCTCAACTTTTTCACTCTCCGCACTGGGGTGTTTGCAAAAAACGCCGAGTACCGAGCAGCTGTTTGCCATAAACAAGTTTTTGAAAAATTTGTTAGTCGGAACAACGTAAAAAAGGTGATCCTTATCCTTGAAGCCGAAGAAATAAAATTTTTGATTAAGTTAAATCAAAGAAACCAATAGAAACCAAGAAGAGCAACATTTTAAACCAAAGAAACCAAGAAGATCAACATTTTAATAACAAAAAGTAATGATATTAAGACCGTTCGGATCAGGCGAAGCCTTGAATATTCCGGGTGACTTCAATGTCCCGATTTAGTTTTTTTTCAATTTTACTTCAGTTTATGTAAAATGTGTGTAGATAAGATTTAATGAAAACTTCATCTTCACACTATGCAAAGAATCGAGTGCTAGATTTTGCGTCCCCTAACATATACAAGCAGCACTGCGCCTTAAGAAAGCCTTTGATACAGTTGACCACATTCTTTTACTTGAGAAATGTGACGCATATGGTTTTCGGGGACCTGTTTTTGATCTTCTAAAATCTTATTTAAAAAACCGACAAAAATACGTTGCCACTAAAACCAAACGCTCTCAAAATAAAAATGAGAATTATGGAGTACCACAGGGATCCATACTAGGCCCGCTTCTTCTCATCATTTATATAAATGATATTGAGCTAAATGAAAAAATGAAAGTAATCTGATTTTATATGCAGACGACACTGTCATAAAAACAACAGTTAGAAACAGGGACTTAATCGGTAATCGTCAAGAAGCGTTGGAGAAAACAGCAAGTTGGCTAGAAAATAACAATCTGACCTTAAATGAAGATAAAACAAAAACAAACATACTATCTAAGAAGAGCAGCGGTAAATCAGATGTCAAAAAGAATGGAATAATTATTGAAGAAAAACAATCGTTCCGATACTTAGGTGTTAAAATTGACTCTAAACTTTCCTTTACTGATAATATTACAAAAATTGAAAATAAATTGTCAAGGTTTTGTGGAATGTATTACAGGTTGAGGAAAGTTTTAGGTAAAGCTCAATTATTGAAAGCATATAACGCTTATGTGAAACCCATTTTACAGTACGGGGTTTTGACTTATGCGTCAACAGACGAAACGAAATTAGAAACAATTGAACTTAAAATTAAACGGCTTCTAAAAATGATTTGTTTTAAGAGAAGAAACGAAAGCATCGAAAAACTGAGACATAAACGCAAAATATACTTCGTAAAGGAATTACCTATCTAAGAAATATAAAAGTTACTATGTAAGGTTTTGAGAAAAGAGTGCATATCGGCCATTGTCCAGGAAGCTGTAACTGAGAAAAATTTGAAAACAATTATGAATAAGAGAGTTTTAGCTAGGCAAATACTTGTGCAATCAAAGGGTAATCAAAAAACTTCTGTAAACGTTAGAATTAGAAAACTTTTCAACTTTGTTCTAAAATACTACCCAGATTTTGTAAATAAGATTCAGAGCTGCACACAATATCAATTACAAATCTTTAACCATGAGTTTTTGGACAATTTTATTCTAGGAAATTATCAACTGTTTAAACTCATTTTTGAGTAGAATTAGTATTTAAAAAAAAGATTTGCTGTCAAGGGTAGGTATTCTGCTGAAATTTTTCCCTTTTTTCGCTTCAAAAATTTTTTTTCTTCTTTAAATCATTAATTCTTTTTTGTTTGATTTCTTGAATAACTATCGATATTTAAAAATAATAGAAGTCATAGCAGGATCAGAGGCGCCTGAAAACGGGCTGCATAGTTCCACGGCGTTCTCGCAATGTGATTTCGTTTGTTTGTAAATGTAGTAACTTTTACAATGAATGGAATCTAATTAGCCTAGTGGATGCGTAATTGGATGCGTAATCGGTCCCCTGCCATTGCAAAAACAATGAGGACGAGCGCTCACTTGACCTTTAGCGTCAGGTCTACCACAGTCTGACCAATTTCGGCTGAAATAGTGGCACCACTGATAAATTCGAGCCGCAAAAAAAAACAGTTTGAGGTGCATAAAAAAGCTTCGCTCTACATAACAACTCAGTCTCGATTGTGATGAAATATGATAAATATGATTAGACGAGAAGAAATCTGTGTGACAAGCTAAATAGCCTACCATTGGTCCGCTGCTAATCTCACCAACTGGTCTCAATTTTTTTGTGGCAATTTAAAGATTGAAAAAATAGGCTTATTAAAATAAATTTTAAGCGTGAAATTTTGTGTCAGCTTGGATTCAATTTGGATTGATTTTCTAGTGAGGAATAATTCGCGTTACTCTTTCAGAATCAAAAAATAAAACAAGCAGTTTCGTTTGGTTCGTTTCAAAATGAGCTTTTAGGCTGGTTAAAATAATAATGTGCTCGCACGATGGAGCCTGCGAACATCACCCAATTGACCAAGTAGTATTCTGTCTGAAAATTGGTCTAAAAAGCCACTCCAAGCATATATATTCTTCACGATCTTCGAATGTCGGAACAAAAAAAAACAGAATTGCTTGTAATAAATCAATTTAAAACCCCGCTCCCGCTTTCGCTTTAATTATCCAAAACTAAGCGAAATTGCAAATTGCGAATCATAAACTAAAACATATCGCACACAGAGTAGTTTTTAAGCTCAAGTTATTAAGAAATTTTTGACAATTTAAGTTCTAGCAACCTGATGGTAGGAAAAGTGTACAACCAGACTGCTAGTGTATCAAGAAGCCCTGATTGTTGCGAATGCGCTTTCAGGCGAATAAAAAGTTTGTTTTTGACAAAAATGG
The DNA here is from genome assembly GCF_963678635.1 of Symsagittifera roscoffensis. NCBI lineage: Eukaryota > Metazoa > Xenacoelomorpha > Acoela > Convolutidae > Symsagittifera > Symsagittifera roscoffensis. The sequence goes on along the minus strand of NC_087064.1, from coordinate 77,678,679 downwards.
ATAAATTAATTTTAAAAAAGAGGAAGCAAAAGTTTTCATTTGTTTCTTCAATCTATTCCCCCACACACTAATGTGAGCTACAAAGGGTTGCACTTAGCGTCTGTCCTAATAATGAGACCTAATCGTTTGCCTCAATTCCATTTGAATTCAAAAATTCGCCGCTTACGAGTGTTTTAAAAAGGCAATATATCGCGCGTTAACTATCAGAAATCGATCAGATAAGCCATTTGTGAACCCCCATTATCTTGCAGTGGTTACGACATCTCACAATGAAACAAACTTACAAAAAAAAAAACTTCTAATGGTTTACATGTTTTGTTTTTGTCGAAGAAGCCATATCTACTATGAAATTCATTGCTTTTTCTCAATGTGTCTTGAGTGCGGTTCTTTTTTCGAAAAACTACATGCAAAAAACAACCATTAAAAACGAATTTGCATTAAAACAAAACTTACGAAATGGAAACAAATTGGAAAAAATTTGAATAAAAAAAAACTGTTTTTGAAAAAACTTCAACTTAAAAAAAAAATTAAATTATTGCCTCAGCAGCTTAACAGCTATAAGATTCTGTTTTCGCTCATACAACAACGCAATAAAGGCACAGATAGATTAGGCAAAATCCGAAACATTTTTGAGTTGTAAAGAAAAACATAGCCAAATGATAGTTGGAAAAGAGTAATGAACGCAAAGAAACGGAAAAAAAACTAAATGGTTTTTTGAAAAGCCTTCATCTTTTGAATTTTTAATAAAATAATAGATGGTCTTGAAACTGTTTCAACTTGTAGAACATTTTACAATCGACGTTTTTTTTGTTGAAATTAACCCAATTTGAGAAAACTGGATCAATAAGTAAAAAAAATTTTATTTCGCTGGGAAAGCTAAACATTAAAAATCCAATTTCGAAACTAGAAGTTTATCACGTTTTTTGTGACTTTAACACTTTTGCTGTTCGATAGTTGAGTTTGCTTTCTTTTAATCAAAATACAAATCACATGTCAAACAGCAAAACTTCCAACATTGAGCGCGATTAAATTTTAAGACTTTTTCCTAAAATAACACAAAAAACACCAGTATCTATAAAGAAGTATTCACTATGTTCATTGCTCCTAAAAAGGCAGTAAATTTTAAACATTTTCGAAGCGACAAAGGGTAAAATTATCTTACGAGCTTGATTCATGCTATCGCTTTTTGAGGGTAGTAGTAATTGCTAAACTATACGAGTTGCCATTTTTGCGAGTTGTTTTTTGTTGCTGTTGTGTTACCAACTTTATAAAGCATATATCACCGTTTAATCTTTTGTTTCTATCTTTGAGCTCCAGATAAAAAAATCTTCGGATGAATTTTTAAAAAATCGTTTAAAAGCTAAAAGTTCACTAAATAAAAAAACGGTCCAAGCATAATTTTTTCGTCTTCTTCGAAATTCTGAAAAAACTCAAGTAAAAAATTGGAAGATTTAAAGCTTCTGAACAATCTTTAATTTTCGAATTTTAAATTTGCTGAACACTTTTGAGTATATGACATTAAATGTTTTTGGATTTCAAGACTTTTGTATGATTGTATTTCATTTTTGAAACTAATAACTGTTTACGTTTTTTCGTGACAATTACAAGTTTGCTATTTGATTCTGGAGCTTGCCTTTCTTTCAACAAAACCAGCTAGTTCAACTTCAAAAATCTAAAGTCAAACCGCGAAAAAACTTAAATTTGAGTGTGTTCCTTGAAACAATTTATCGCAAAAATCAAAACTGATGGAAAGTCGGAACAAAAAATTTTAAAAAATTTTGGTTGATACCGGTATGATAGATTCCCAATCAACGACCCTCCGAGTATTTGAACCTAACGTAAATCTGTTGTAGAAATGATTCAAAATCATTCAATTTTGTGAATCCAATTTAAAGATTTTACACACATTGATATCAATTATGCAAAAAAATACGTGGTTGTTACATTTATGGATGCAGGGGCGGATTTAGGGGCGAAATATTGTACATACCTTTTATGATCGACGTTTTTTGACCTCGACGCTGACTTAAGAATGTTTAAGAAAGGGGAAGATTTTAAATTGCGGCAGTTTTATGATTCAGTGATTTCTGTTTTTCTCTAAAGCTTAATAGAGCTTTACTTTAAGGTAAATTGGACTTATGGGATTGTGACAAGGCCTCGCGGTAATACAAATAAATACCCTCGACTGGGTTTAAGCACTTCAGCAAAAATTGAAATTTGAATTGACCCAATTCAGTTTTCTTGCGAAGCAAAACTTGCAATTAATTAGTTAAAGAAAAACATCAAAAATACTGATTCTTTGTTTTTTTTACTTTAAAACGTCACGAATAGAATTGACGGTAAAACCGGTTTGATCAAAATTTTGCCTGTGATGCACCAAATTTTCCCGCTGATTAATTTGATGTTGTCTTGAATTCGCAGGGATAATGAATTGTATAAATCACCGTGCGTGGAATCTTGAATGACGGTTAGTCGAGTCCCTCTTGTGAGAGGCAATAAAATGAGATCGGATAGGAAACAATTGACATTTATTAAGATCCCTTAATCTCAAATCTCAACCTACATTTTTCCAACAAAAATCCCCTCGCTTATGCTTATTAGCCTCCCTGCCATCCCCCTGGCCCGAATCTAAAACTTTCTTGAAGAAAGATCATCAGCATGATTGTGATCAGTAGCTTATTTAGGGGGGCTGGGTGTGGCAGACGCCTCCTTCTCTGGGTTTCGACCATCTGCCGACTCAAGGGGTCCCACTTTGTACTATTTTGAGATATCAATTTTTCGGCTGACAGACCTTAAAAAATTTCTGATGGCGTCTTTGGTGCCAAAATATACTAACTTTGACGGAAGAGCGCCTGCCAAAAAAATGCGATTTTTTGTCCAAAATGTTTTTCCAAAAACTGCCTAAAAACGCCTTTTCCGGCATATTTTCTCGCTCTGAAAAAAAAAATCAAAAGGCATCACCTTTAAACAAATATATCTTTTTTCATTGACATAAATTTTGAAAACTGATCTATACTCTATTTTGTAGATTTTTGAATATTCATTGACGCAGCTCTTTTTGTTGTTTTTGCTGAAAACATTTTTTCTGTTGAAAAAATGCAACTTTTGGTCAAAAAATTCCAAAAAGAGCCTAAAAAGTTCTGTTCAAAATAAGATCTTTTAAGGATTTAGAAGAGATCAGAAAATCTAGATAGTCGACCTTAAAAAAGGCCGACAAACTTTTTCAAACTTTTAACAAAAATAACTCCCAATCACTTATGTTTTTGGCTGAATTGATTCTTGGCAAATCTTGTGTGTAATGTTGTGCGTAAAGAACTTGAACTCACAAAGCAAACGCCCACTTTTTTCTCTAAATGCTATGAAATTGCTGTCACCTTTCTTATATGACCTTTAGTGAGTATTGTTTTGAATCGTATTATGCATTTCGTTATTTGAGCAAACTTTGTGTTTTTGTCTCAACCATTTTAGTTTTGTTGAACTCTATTTTTCTTGTGATCATTCGCATCAAAAAACTTTCTTATTTTTTTTATTAATCTAGATTTACTGATATGGCGCAACCAAAAAACGTTTTGGAGCTTTCAATCGGGTTTAAAGAAGCTTTTGTACTATTTCTTGAGCAAAATTCAAAGTTCAAAGCTGAACTCTGACGATAAACCCTTGTTGAAATTTTTAGTTTGTAGTTTTCATTATACTAATAAGAAAGCAAACTTTTTTTAATTTCTGAGTTGATTTTGATCTCAAACAATTTTGCTCAATCTGTCGGAGTAGGTATAAAAAGGCTCAACAGTATATACTTTTTGATACTTTTATGTTTACTTCACTCGTGATACGTGTTTTGTTTGCTGTTCCATGAATTTTTTAAAGTTTTATAATTGTTTGCCTTTAGGTTTTCTTATTGTTTGAGGAAGTTGTTTGCCTAGTGGCCTAAAGCGATAATCCTGGGGTCAGATTGAATATATAGAGACTATCAATCAGGCTTTATGACTTCTCATATTACTTTAAATGATCACACCATTGTATTCGCCGTAAACAGCGGGTATATGTTTTGTTATTGATAAAAGCTCTAGTAAAGGTAATTGCTCTGTTAGGAACGTTAGCACAAGAACAGCCAATTGACAAATTGTCAAGTTTCTTCACTTTTAATTAATTTTCTTGCAAATTAAAGTTAAGAGAACGAATGATCTGATTATAAATTAATTTTATCATTTGTTTTATAACTTCTTTTTATTGTTCGAAAAAAATCTTCGGTGTATTTCATGCAGTTGTTAATCAGATACACTATTGATGATTCAAATAAGTGAAATATAAGACAAAAAATTTAAAAAATAATTTTAAGAGATATTTCTTTTTCCTGAGTCTCTGAGTCTCTGTGGTATATTTGCAATTAACTAAAAAGATTTTGTGCGTGATTTCAATTTAGTTTTGTAGAAAGTATTGCTTTACAGTTGCGTGTGTAGCTTTAATACAAAATATATTTTTTTACCAAACAATGGTGCTTGATTTCATCAGAAACGTCCAGAATGAAAGCAGTCAATTCCTGCATTCAATTTTTAGAAATAAAATTTATCTCTGTGCGATCTATTGGAAAGTTGATGCTGCGTTACGGTTAGCATGACTTGCTTTTTTCGAAACAATTTTTTACGCAAAAGCTTGGGTTTTCCAATGGCTGCAGGTAGCAGAAACTTCTGCCCACAATCTCTTGATTTTACCCCGTCAATTTTATCCCGATTTAACGTTTTCTCCATGAAATACTTTTTATCTATAATTTTTTCTGGCCACAAAAATGCAAGGGATGAACTAATTAGTATCATAATATATGCAGGGAAAACTCTTCCCGCAAAGACTTTTTTGTATTTTAAATTTTAAAAAAACTAGAGAAATATATGAACGTTTGAACCAAAATAAATGTTTACTTAGAGCAAAGCGTTTCCCGCACCGAGCGCCCATGGATTCTAATCGAATTCATAGACAAAAACAATCCCAATCCATTATAATCCATTGCAGATGTAAAATTCAGACCACGAAATCGGTTATATTGCCATTATAATCGATTATTTAAAAAAAAATAATCCATTATAATCCATTATAATCGATAATAATCCATCAATTTTGTCTCCATTATAATTGATTATTTTTGAAAAAAATCCATTATAATCAATTATGATCGATTATAATGGATTTTATTGGCTTAAAAATTAGGATTATATCCATTTTTAATTGATTATAATCGATTATAATGGATTATTTTGACAAAAAAATATTAGGATTTCAATTGAGCAAGAGCAGGTTAATTTGAACATAAAAAAACAGCCTTGAATAATTCAAGTTCAAAGGCTCAAAACGAAATATGGAGTTTAGCAAACTTTTCAATTAATATCGCATTTCATAAGTTCATAGATTTATCAAAAACAGCTCCTTTGTTCTGCTGTGTAGCACGAATTCTATGTTTGACTAATTACTTGTATCTTTTTTAAGAAAGCGTTGAGCAGAACTCGCAAGTGATTTGTCAATGCGGCAATTAAGAGCAAACTTCTTTTATAGTTTAATTTTTAAGCTGCGATTTTGTTTATTTTTGCCTTTCCAAAGCATCCAAACCCAATTTTGTGATTGTTTTGACGAGAAAAAAAAAACCATATCCCCTTGTTGTAGAATGCACGCTCAAATGACACTTTTGTGAAGCGTTATTGATAAAGTTCATCTCATCCGCATTTTGCATTAGTAACGGCTCGATAGAAGGCAATCTTTCTTGCAGCCTAAAATTTCCTCTAAATTCTACAAGTCTCTCAGCATTTTTGAAATGAAACACATTTTTTTTAAGTAAAAGCACAAACTAGAACTTTATGGGTTTAAAAACATTGTACGGCAACAATTTTCTGTAAGAAATGCCTTTTCCTCAAGGTTTTGTAATGGTTGTTTTTGTAGTCTTCTCTATTTGAGCTCCGGATTACAAAATCTTTCGAATGAATTTAAAAAAAAACTTGTTTTAAAAGCCAAAAATTGACTAAATAAAACATTACGAGGCCAAACTGTGCACTAAATAGGCGCACAACTTTGTGTTTGTATGTTCCTGGATTCCAGAGACAAGTCTTTAAACATGTTAAAACTTTGCGGGACCGATCAAAGGAAATTATAGAACAAAAGAAGAAAAAAGGGAGCGTCCTTGTAGCTGAGTTAGGACTGGAGTGTAACTCATAGAGTAATTTCGGATAGGGTACACCGTCTGCTCGTCACGCTATCTTATTTTCGGCCGGATAGATTCGTGCAACTTCTTAGTCTAATACCGATCCTAATCTTACTCTTATACTATCTAGTCTCAGGTTGTTTAACTAGTCTCTGCTAGGCTCAATAGATCTAGGGTATACTGGTTTATTGCGGCTGCTGAAGTGCTCGGGAGAGTCCAACTAATTTCTAAGTTAAATTCAAATCTCTCTGGTGCTGAAATTACAAGTAACTTCAGCACTTACAAATAAGTGGGTTGTTAGTTAGATGGATCATGATTGGTTAATATTAAATACTTTACATTGGTAAAACATTTAATTTATCCAATCATAAAATATAGTTTAGATCAGGTTCCACCCATCCGGGTTTTACAGAGTTTTTTAGAACAGTTCTTTTGTAGTTCAAGGATGGATGATGGACGTTGGTATTTGGCGAACATCATTTTTCTTTTGTTTCCTTTTTGTTAAGGAAGTTCCAGGGATCTGGAATTGAGGACACAAGACGTTGTGTTCTTCTTGTGACAACGACTGAGTCTCTGCAACAGCATCAATTCTGGTTTCAGAATGGTTGGCTATGTCAGGTTTTTCTGTTCTTCGGAGAGAACTTCTTTTGTGTTTGATCTAGCTCGGGAATGGCGTGGAGATTGTGCGTGGAGGGGATGCCTGGTTACTCGGATCTGTACGTATACTTGAACATCGAGGTGGTCATTGGTCTAGTTCAATGAAGTCCTTTTCTGCGAGGTCAAGTCGTACTCTAAATCCTTTGAGTTGTGATTGTGAGCGGCATATCGATTATAGTTGGTCATTCTCTCTCGAGTGTAGTGAGGTCGTCTTGTCTTTTGATGTTCGTCCTTGGTGTTGTATTCTGATCTATATATTGCATCATGTGATTTTACATTTTATAAAACTTTTATTAATTTAATATTTTTTAATTATGATTTTAGTTAGTTGTTTTCACAAAAGCTTTTTGTTTTAGTTCGGTTATTTTGAAGAGTTACTCACCCTTGAGTAGCTCTTATTAAAAATAAAGGTGTGGTCACAAAGCGTGGATGTAGCACGGTGGGTTAGGCCGGCTATAGAGCATGCTCAGGACGTCCTTTCCTGGTGGGTTAGGCCAGGTGTGGGAGTATGATTTCATGCGGTTTTTATGAGGGGTCCTGTTATGTGACAACATTTTATGTTGGGTTTGTTGTGGTTTTACTTATGTTTTGTTGGTTATGTACTTTTTCCAAAAAGCAAATTGTTTGTGGTATGGGTTTGTCTTTTGACTTTTTTGTGTTTTATTATTTCTTTCTAAGACTTTGTAATAGTCTTCAAAAGAATAAATTATCCAGTTTTAAACTGGGTTAATCCGGTTTGGGTACCGTTGGTTTCCTTTTCTTAGTCATGCTGTTATTTTATGATTTGTGGTATTTAGTAAGCTGCGTTGGTTAGTTTTGTTTAGTATATGATTCCTTTCCAACCGGGTTAAAGGAAAGTTTGAAACTTGTTATTATTTGTTAGAGTTGTTGAGTGTGAAAACTTGAAACTGAAATTCATTATTTTAAACAATTCTTCGTGGGCGAGCTGTGCGAGTGTGGATAGAATTTCTGTGCGAATGAATGAAAATATCAAAAGGTTAGTACTGCAATTGCATTTTATTAATTTACTGCATAGAATTTGGAAATTTACTGCTAGTAATGGGGGAATTTTAAGATACAAATTTTCATCATATGTAGATTTACTGCTTTTAGGGGAAAATTTTATAAATTAATTTACTGCATTGGTATTATATTTATTTAATTGTTGGTGCAAAAGTTAAATAGGGTTTTAAATAGTTTTGAAGAAGTTTGCTATTTTTTATTTTTCTTTTGTGAATTTTTCAGATGATTGAAGATGAAGGCTAAAAATCTAAAGAAAACATGAATAAGGAATGGTGAGTTTTTCAATATTTTAATTAGTTAGTAATATTCATTTAGTTCATACTTACCTGTTAGTCGTCGGGGAAAAAACCGTGGGGGAAGATATCGTGAATTAGTTCTGAAGTTGTTAGTAGTTTAGCTAAGATGCGGATGATATTTTTAGTTTGAAGTAGTGGCCAAAGCAATTGAAGTGCCTTAATAGTGGTTAGTTCTTCAGTGCCTACTGCAAACTCATAAGGTGTGTTTTGGATTAAGTTATATAACTTGTGGTTAAATTTAGTGTTGTGGATGAATTCTAAAATGGGGATTTCTATAGGCTGTACAAACTCGTGCGGGATAAGGAAGGGTCGGGATTCTTCTGCGTTGAAGGTCTTGGTGATGGGGCAGAAAATATACATTTGGGTTATGGGGTCATAATTACGAAGAATACCATGAAGGTTAGTATTTTTAATACAATATGTGAAATTTAGGAAATACGGTGAAGTGTATTTTGAATTGATGAATTGAAAGCGATGGTGTGGTTGTCTAGAGGGTGTGTGGAGGTCAAAGTGATTTTGGATGAAACGATAGTAACTGTATGTATGTGTTTGTTTAGTTCGCAACATAATATCGTGTGAGCAGTGTAAATCTCTTTCGTGTGGTGCAAGGAAATGAAAGGTTAGTGAAAAGATTTGGAAGCGTTCTTTAAAACTTTCGTACGCTTGTGTGCTTGTTAGTGCTTCTGAAATAATGTGATCAAACTTTCGGTCGAAGATGTTTAGTGTAAATACATATGGTGTCTTGATGAAAAATTTCTCGGTGATTTGTGGGTTAGCGAAGCGATCGTCGTCTAAGAATTGATCTTGGTTAGCTCTGATGATGTTGTGATCATAGTATTCTAGTGTGTATTCGTTAGCTCTAGGTGCAGTGTGTATTTTTAGTGATTTTTTATATCCAACGTAAGTAAATTGTCTAGCGGTGAGTGGTGTAGTTAGTCGATATAGCATGTCTTTGTTTCGGTCTATATCAATGGATGTGTTAGTTAAAGGTAAGCAAAGAGGGTTAGTGAAATGATAGTATGAGGTCCAAGAGAGAGTGGGCATTAAAACGTATTCGTCTACAAAGTTGCGTGTTTCGTTAGCGTCATGAGGGGTGTTTAAGGTGTATTGTGGAAATGAGGGTAAAGTGATGGCTAAAAATTCTCTAGTGTTAGTATGTTGGGGGTGGTTGATGTATTCTCGGGCTGTTCCTGGTTTTGCTGGGAAAGGATGGTTGGGGAACTTTCTTTTAAAAGTGCGATAAGCTCTATTAGTGTTGAGTGAGGATTCAGTTGATGTGGATGATGGTGCTAATGATTCGGTATAATTTGAAGAGGGTGTAGGGGGATTGGATGAATTTGTAGTGGAGGAGATTTGGTTTATGGTCGGGGTGTTAAGGTGGTAGGGTTGTTGTTGGAGGGTAATAAAATTGTCTAGCTCTGGGGAGATTCGGGGGGTGTCTGGAGATGATTGGTCAGAATGGTATGAGGAGTAGGTTGGGGTAACTTGGGAAGCATAAGAGGGTGTAGGAGTGATTGGGTCAGGGTTATTTGATAATATGGGTTGAAAAGGAGGTTGAGAAAAATGAGAAGGGTTATGAAAATTATTGGATGGAGATGGTTCTGAGTCGGCAAATTCGTCGGGGGTTTCAATATTCGGGTTATTTAGCTGTGAAATGGAGTATAAAACTGAAATTTGTGAGTTAGTGTCGGAATTCATGCCTGATGTTACATTGCTAGATGGAAAATCGGGTGGCGGAAAAGCAAAAAGTGGTATTATTGGGATTGAAGAGGTAAGGTTGGTTGGATGGGAATTTGATCGATGGAGTGATCCAAGTTGGCGGCTCATCGTGGGCTAAAAAAATTATTATTTTGAGATTGAAAAGCGGTGGTATGGGGCTGTTCAATAATTTGTTCATAAGTATTATCATCTTGTGATGGATGTGTCATTATATGTTGGACGGGACTTTGTGATGTGGTGAGTCGAAAATTTGGATTATGTGTGATTGCTAAATTTCTAAAATTTCGCGGGGCTAGGGATAGTGGATGGTTATTTGGTAGGGGTGGTAATTGTGGTGCCGTTGGCTGTGTGTCGACATTGTTATGTTCTTCGTCGTATGTATTTTGTCGTGTTGTTATTTTTGTGTTATATTCTTTTATTTGTGCGTCTAAAAGAATTTTGTTTATAGATGTGGAAAAAATTCCAAAAAATCCTGCAAAGAGTATGCGTGCTACGCTTGCTTGTCTGTTTACTTGTGTGTGTATAGCACATGTATTGTAGATTCCTTTTAAGAGTGAGAAAAGAAATCCAATAAAGTTAAACATTGCGTATAAAATAGTCAATTTTTCTAAGATGTAGTAGGGCCATCCTAGAAAATCTAGGATCTCATTTTTGAGTGTAACAAAGCTAAAAATGTTAATTGGTGATATATCTTGGGGACGGTATTTTTCGCCGTTTAGATATATATAATCTTTTATGTCTTTAAAATATCCGCTATAGTCTTGCGTGTAGATATCGGCAAATCCTGCGGTTTCTGCAAGTTTGCGTAAGTTTTGGTCTATTGATTGTCTTTGTATAGTGTCCATTTGTGTTAATAATTCTTGGAATTGTTGTGTTCTAATGTGATGTTGAATATCTGATTTTGAATAGATTCCTATTGATTGTAAGTCTATATTTGGGTTTCGAGCAATAGCGCGAATGCTTTCTGGTGAAAATTTTTTGAGTGATTGCATTAATGTGGGATATGGAGTGAGAAGATAATATTTGTTTTCATCAGGGTTTAGTTGTACTACATTGTGGCTATTTTCTGATCCACATGGGACTGCGGTATCCCAGAAATATGTTCTTCGTGAAAGTGTATCCACGAAATGTACTTTATTCTTATAAAAGATAGGAATTCTTTTATAACATCGTTTATCTTCAAAAACGTATAGTGGTGATACTTTTTTAGTACAAGTATAAAACCATAAGATGTTTCCTTCGTAGTCTAAAAAATTTGATCTATTTCCTGATAATAAGTATCCTGCGTAGGGTATTTTTAATACTGCTAGTGCAAGTGATTGTAGTATTTGTGTTCGTTCTAATTCGCATAGTTGATGTAGTGTTTCTAATTCAGAGAGTGACATTTCTTGAAAAATGCGGCTAATTGTATAGTCTAGTTTCATATCCAAATGAATATCATAGTGGATATTACCAAAATATGTAGTATTCATTAGTGATAATACTTGTAAGCGTGTGCTTCTGGTGTCATAAGGTTTTAGATGTCCACCAGGTTGTCCGTTGCTTTTTTCAAAATTAACTGGTATATAGGATGTTCCTTCGTTTAGAGGATGACCTGTGGCGTATGGGTCGATTTTTACTTTACCAGTGGTCATGTCGAATCCTTTTTCATATTCAACTAATATTTCAGAGTATTGTGTTCTGTGAAGTGGATTCCTGTATTTACATGCAAGTTCTGTTTCTTGATATATTTGAAAACGTGTCAATTTATTTTCTATATTGTCTATGTTTCGAAAATCGGAACTTAGTTTGCGTGATGGATGGACTTGTTCATATGGAATTGATTGTATGAAATATTTTTCGTGAAATTTTATCATACGAGCGTGTATTTTTGCTACTTGAAATGTTGTACATGTGTCTTCGGGGAACCAAACAATTGTTGCTTGTGTTCTCGTTGTAGGGTCGCAATATCCTTGATCATTTTTACAAGGTAGTCGGATTCCTTGATAGATCATTGTATTATCAGATAAATCTCGTGTGAGTTGTATTTTTTCGAGTTGTATTTTCCAATCGAAAAACATTATTTCTTGGTATCCTTTATTTTTTGTGTCTGCTTTGCAGTTTGATGGGTTATTTATACCAATGTGTGGTATCCAGTGTTTATCATGTAGGTCATAGGTTAATCGTCCGTGTGCGCCGTTATACGGGTATTTTTCGTCTAGTCTTATATGTCCTTGGTGTCTTTCAAGTTGTGATTGATGTACAGAGTCTGAAAAAACTTGAAAATTAACTAATTTTCTTTGGGAGTTTTTATTTTTTGTGATGTTTAGTCTAAGTAATTCATTTTTACAATCGTCGGGATTGAGATGTAAAAGACGTTCTATATTACTTTGGTAGAATGATTCATGGTCAAGTCGGTTTTTGTTTCCGTTCGAGACTTGTGAACAATGTACTTTCTTTTCGGAAAATGTTGCTGTGAATTTATAACCTGTAACTGTTGTTGCTCGGGCTTTTGAATAGAGTGTTGCTATTATATCTGTGGTTTCTATAGCTTGTGGTTCTGTTTCACATTGTGATACCTGATTGATTGCATATTTATGTAGTGTTTTTTGTTCATTTTCTTCGCAATCGTAATGTGTTACTAATAAATCTTGTGGTCCTGTACGAGGGGAAGGGTTTATATTTTGATTTGAGGTTATTAGAAAAAGGGTTTGGAGAAAAATTAATAATTTTAGAATATACATGTGTATGATAATCCTGAGTATGGATTATAAAATGTAATGTAACCAATTGTGTTTTTAGTGTATCTGTCGTATTTGTATATTACTTCAGTAGTTATAAACGGTGGTGGTAGTGATTGAGCTGTTATGTTAGGTGGATTTAATGGGTAGGGATGTTGGGTAATATTATTTAACTTAACTGTGATTTCAAATTTTAATTGTAAACTGTTTTGTTGGAGTATTTGAATATTGTGATCACGGATATCGTTGTGAATATCTTGGCGATATTGTAATCTATTAAGTGCCCAGTTATGAAGGCGGTTACTTTCTTGATGTTGTCCAAATAGTGGTGGAGGTGCTGTGAATGTATTCCAATCTAATCTTAAAGGAATATTTATTGATGATTGTTCTCGATATCTGGCGTCGAGATTATTTGGAAAATTTAAGCTAAAGGGTAGTGGTGAAAATTGACTTATTGATGGTGTTGATGGTAGTGATAATGTTTCTGGTAGTGATGAGGATGTTGTTGTATCCGTAGAAATATCTATGGGGTCATTGACTAAATTTGGTTCACCTTGTGTGAATGAATTTGTAGTCCAATATGGCAGTCGTGATGTTAGGTTTGGGGGGTTAAAGGGATTTTCACGTATCTGTTCAGATGTTGGTGTTGAACCTAAGTAGTCTGAAGGTAGACTTGAAGTGCTTCGTTGTGAAAAAAGTGTAGGAGTTTCTGGTGTGATACCAGTGGTGTTTTCTGGAGTGGTTTGTGTTGGGGATTGAGGTATATCAAAATGAACTCGGGGAGTTTGAAAATTTCTATTTCGTCGAGGATGTATAATTTGTCTATTTATTTCTGCTGTGTTTTGGTTTTGACTAAGGTTTCGTATTCTACTTAGTTCTTGTGGTAGTGTTGGGTAAAGATTATATGTTGGTTCACTTAGGGATGCTTGTCGTTGAACTGGTTCTAGTGGTTCAGATAAACGAGCGTGCCTTTCTTCAAAGGTGTATGGATTGTCTTGAAAAGAAATTCGTGTAGATGTTTGAGGGTTTTGAGTAGTTGAAGGTGGTGTTGGATTATCTTGGGATGATGTCGGTGAAGACTGATTCTGTGACTGTTGGGTAGCAATTTTTGATGGATTTTTAAATTGTTACTTTAGTGAGAGGGTTTATGTTTATTATAATATTCTTCTAAAAAAAGAATTAGAAAAATTGTTGCTAGGGCAAATGTAATGATTGCTTTCTTTATACATTTACATATTGTCAAAATGAGGGATGATAGAAATGTTATGAAAATTACAAACAATAAAAAAATATCAGTTCTACTGAAAATTGTTCGTATCATTTAGACAAGTTGTTAAAATCGTACCTGTGGATATATTCAAGGGTTTTGGAAAGTTGGAGGAATAGTTCAATTATTGTGTAGAAAATTAAAAAAATGTTACAAAAAATTATTATGATTATTAGAAAAGATTCGATGATATCAAAAAGAAAGATTATAAAGACTTGAAGTATTGAAAAAAAATGTTTAAAATTGATAAATATTTGAGCGACTGTTTGAGAGAAAAGCATTTAAGAAATGATCTCTTTGTCGAATATTTTTTGCTGTTTGAGGCGATTTTCTAGTGTGGTCGAATTATTTATTAGTTTTTTGACAAGTGGGTTGAGTTTCGTAAAAAATTGTTGGGGGCAATTTTCATGGTGACTGGGAGGTCGTCTTTTTCTTTATTTTTGTTTGTCAAATGATCCGGGGTATGGTGAGATTTTTATACTTTAGGCTAATTAAAATCTTCATTTTGTGACTTTAGGCTAAGTTATCAAATTTGTTTTGGGGGTATTCGTGGTCTGAGTTGGGGAAATATTGTTGATCTTTGGGTTATTAGATAAGGGAGGGGTACGGTATTATGGTGATATTTATTTTAGCTGTCAAGTTGGAGTGGTTTGCTTATTTTTGACCTGGAGGTTGTAAAGTTATAGTTAGAGATGTGCCTGGAGTTCTAGATTATTCGTCTAATTGATCTTAGTTTGAGGTAGAGAAAGTGGCGGATTGGATGAATCCTATTGGTCTATTTTGAACTAGAATTATTGCGTACTTGTGAGCATGTTATTTTGAAAAATGGAAATGAAAAATGTTACGGAGGTTTCAAGATTGTGAAGTATAAAATTTTAAAATTACTTTTTAAATTCTACTTTCTTTAATATTTTAGATTGGGGGATGAACATTTTGTAGTTTTTACGTGGTTGATTTCGGAGTCTTGTTGTCTTTCTATGTTCTGATTTGTCTATTTCTTCTTGGGGTATTATTTGTTCTGTCATTTTTCTATTTTTTCTTTGTTTTGGAGATTCTTTATGGTTTTGTGTATTGTTTTTGGTAGCAATTGGTTTTGTGTTTTGATTTTCGGTGGGGTTATCATTTTGTTCTGTGTTTTTCAGATGTGGTTCGTTTTGAATAATTTTTAATCCTGTGAAAGAATATAATTGGGTTAATTCGCGGAGTGCGTATTCTTTTGGGTAATAAGGTAATAGGTTGTTTCGATGCTGAACGATTTCTTTTTTGTTTGAGTCGATAATTTTATATGTGACATCTGTGGGTTTTGCAATTATTTGATAGGGTCCTTTTCGGAGGGGTTGTAATTTTTTAGAAATTCCTTTTTGAGTATTAAAATTAGGTATTAAAACAAATGTTCCAATTTTTAAATCGGAAGCTGGTGTAAAACGTGAATTGATTTGTTCATTTATGTTTTGTCTTTGTAATAACTTTTTCGTTATTTTTTGGTAAATTTCATTGTGTTTCTTATCTCTATTTAAAATCCATTCGGTGTGTGTACCGGAGGCTAATTTAAGGATTTGTGGGTGATGAAAATGATCTTCATCGTGCGTATGTAATGGTAGGTTATAACAAATTGAGTCTTTATTTGGTTGACAATAACCTTGTGCGTTTTTATGGGAATTTGCTGTAAACATTATTGGTTTGCGTGGCTTTTGGTTGAAAACCATTTCGTATGGTGACATTCCTAAAGTTGTCGTGATTTGTGAATTATATGCTAATGGAAATAATTTTACATCTGCTGACCATTCGGTATATTTGGTATCATTTCCGTTGATGATACATCTAAGATATTCTTGTAGTGAACGGTTCATACCTTCGACTAAGCCGTTTGTCCAAGGTGCATGAGATGTACGTGGTTTGTATTTAATGTTGTATAAATGACATAGTGTTATTATTTCATTATTTATGAATTCTGTACCATTGTCTGTGACTAAAATTTCTGGTAGTCCAAATTTTGCTATCCAGTGTTCATAAAGTGTTGTGTATGCGTAATAAGCGTTACAATGTGGTACTGGGTTAAGTGCTACATAATGTGTAAATGCGTCAACAATTACCATAATGTAGGAGTTTCCTTCTGATGAGGGTGAAATTGGTCCTTTAGTATCAAATGAGATACGATGATTAAAGTATAAACTTTGTCCTTTAAAATCTTGTTTTTGTGCTATTTGTTTTTGATTTGGGTAAGGTTTATTTAATTGACATACTATACAATCATTGCATAGTACTTTTATCCAAATTGGTGCATTTGGGAAGTAAAAATTTTGTATAAAATTTGAATATGTTTTCTCTGATCCAGAGTGTCCTTTAATGTTTTGTGTATGTGAAATATTAAAAGCTATAAGAATCATACTTATAGGGAGACAGGGAACTGTAGATTCATTAAGGTTGTACTCTAAAAGGTCTGTATTTTCGTTAATTGTTGTATTGTTAAACTTGCGAAAGTATCGGAGGAGTGTTTTGTTTCCTAGAATGGTTGAATCTGCTTTGATAGGTTTAGTTTTATATTTGTGCCATGATTTTAGTTGTCGAATTACTGGGTCAAGGTTTTGATATTGTTTCAGTGTTGAAATTGTAATTGTTTCTGTTGGGGGGAGAAAAATGTTTTCGATTTCTAATTTAGATAATGGTATTGTATCAAGTGGGTCGTGAAGGTCAAAAACTTGATTTATTGTGTATTTTGAATCATTTGTTTGTGGTCCTGATAAATTTATTTTATCAGTTAAATCTTCTTTTTCAATTAGTGGAAAATGGTCTTTTTTAGGTAGGTGTTGTTTTGTTCGTTTTTGTTGGGTGTTATTTTTTATCCATTGAGAATATGGAATTGGTTTAAAAGTTGATGTTCCAAGTAGGTCAACTTCATAATGATTATTTTGACAATCTAAATAAAGTGGGAAATGTTGTAAATTATTTATTTGTGATTGTTCAATATCAGTTTTTACTGCATATTTGCATTCTAATCGAGGTGATGTTTCGTTTTCTGCAAGGTAGAATTTTATATTTTTGGGTATTTCAACTGTTGTTTTTCGTGTAAGTAATTCAGGTGGTGTATTTCGACTTAAGGTGTCTGGTAATGCAAGATTTTTTCCTGCAGTCCAAACTATATGTAAGTTTGGAAATTTCATTAGAATTAGTTGAAATCTGTAAACTCGGTGGTTTGGGTTAGATTTCTGTGTAAAAAGAAAGATGATTGGTTTGTGGTCTGTGAACAAAACTGTGGGATGTTTTGATCCAAGTATCAGAAATTCATATTCTGTAAGTGTATATATTATGGCTGTACATTCTCTCATTAGAGTTGAGAGTCGTAGCTCTGCTTGAGTGAATAATCGAGAATTTGCTGATATGAGGTTCATTTTATTTGTACCATTATGTGATTGTAATAATGCTGCGCCGATGCCAAAGTTCGAAGCATCGCACATTGCATAAAATGGTTGATCAGGGTCTGGAATTGTGTTTGAAATTTGTTCAGTTAAAAGTTTCTTTATTTCTTCGAATCGTGTTTGATGTTCTGTATTCCATTCAAAGTTGTTTTGTTGTCTAAGGATGTTATAAAATGGTCGTAGGTATAATTGCATTTTATAAACATATTTACTTAAAAAGTTTAACATTCCAAGGAACTCTTGGATTTTCTTTTTATTTGTTGGTGGTTGAAGTGTTTGAATAGCGTCAATGCGTGATTTCAGTGGAGTGATTGTTTTTCTTTCTATATTATGTCCTAAGAATTTAACTCTAGTCAAAAAGAAGTGTGATTTATCGGGGGCGGCCTTCAGATTTTCGTTCTGAAGTATTTGGTGATATGTTTCTAAAACTTTGAACATTTCGTCTTTTGTTTGTGATTGCATAAAAACATCGTCTAAATAGGTGATTGCGTTTTTCTTGAGTATTAGTGGTCTAAAAATTTTGCTCATAAAGGCTGAAAATGCTGCTGGTCCTATGGATATTCCATAGAATAAGCGGTTGAATTCATATTGTTGGTTTCCGATAACAAATTGTGTTAAACGTCGTGATTGTTCATCTAGTGGCATTTGATTGTATGCACTATTCATGTCGGCGGTTGTGAAGTATTTGCCGTTTATTTTTGTTAAAATAACTTGTATTGGTTCAATGGGCCAATTACATTTTGATTCATCTATGAGTGAATTGAGGTATCTAGCATCGAGAACGATTTTTAACGATTCTCCTTTAGCTAGAATGATAACGGGGTTGATGAATGTGTTGCCTTTTGGTTGTTCTTCTTTATTAACCGGTGATATAATGTTGTATTGCTCTAAAATATCGAGTAATCTGTTTACTTTATCATGTAAGTGAATTGGTACTTTACTTGCTCTTTGTTTTTTGAAAACTGCGTCTGGTTTTAATGGGAGATGTAGTGATGAACTGATTTTGCCAACATCGAATTTTGATGTTGCATAGACTGATGAATATTGAATTAGCTGTTTGGCTAACTTTTCAAATTCGTCTTGTGTTATTTGTGAATGTTGGAAATTAAACATTGTTAAAAATTTCTGTTGGTCCTCTGTGTAGTTACTGATGTTGAATGTAGGTTTGAAATATGGAGTTTTTGTGAAATAATCCGTATTTCTGTTTTCGTTACTTATTATATTATTTATAGATAATTCTTCATTAAGAATTGTAGATTGGCAAATATCTAGTAATTGGAGTATATTATTTACGCGATAGGCTTTTTCGTGTATTGGTGATATTGTTGCGTTGGTTTCACAATATCCTAAAAGTCCTAATGGTAATGTTACTTGGTAAGGTGTGTTGTTATAGACATGTAAGGAGATGATATCTGAATTCGAATTTTTCAAATATTTTATTGAAGAGATTGTGATTTTGAAAAATTTATGAATCGGTTTGAATTCAAAATCTGACATATAAAATTTTTGTTTGTTTTGTGCTTTATCATATTGGTGAACTTGTTTGATTGAAAAATTATAGATGTTTCCTGATAGTGGTTTCAGGTGTTTTCTTTGTTGGTTAAATATCGGATAAAATTTTGAAAAGAATGGTGGTTGTTTATTCAATCTTTGAAAAAATGTTAAGGATGTTTCTTTTGTTTTTGTATATTTATCTTTGATTAATATTTTACTATTTAGTATGTTAATTGTTGGTATATACTTTGAAATAAATGGTATTCCAATGATATTATATTTAATATCGGTGATATGGAATATTTGTTTAAATGGCTTATTTAAAATTTTACTTTGTTCCATTGTTCTGGTAGGGAGGAGAAATAATTGGATTTTTCCGTAGTTTATCAATGTTGATCCTTGTGCTGTCGCTAGTTTGCTGGAGGTTTCAAGAGGTGTTAGCTTTGGGTGTAAGATTTTTATTTCATTCCATGTGGGAATGTTTATTATGTTTGATTCTGCTCCTGAATCAATTAAAAAATCTATTTCAAGGTCTGGTGGTTGAAATTCTTTATTTCTTGGGCTTTCTAAGAGAAATGGTATTGTCCAAATTTTTTCTTTGGGTTGTTCTTTTTGTATATTTTGATAAATGTGGTTTGTATTCAAGCATTTTGTTTTGGTATTTTTATTGGTTTGATTTGTAGTGTTTATCTCATTTGTTTCTTGCGTCGTTGGTGTGGAATTTATGGGTGTAGTGTAATGATTTTGAAGAATTTGTGATTGATTTTCATATATATGTGATGGAAAGGGTTGTTCATATATGACAGATTCATAGTCATTTTCGACTTTTATCATATTGATATCAAGAGTGTTTTCAGTATCACTTTCTGAATCTGATGATGTACAGTTTATTTGATTGAGTTGTAACGTATCAGTTACTGTGTCATCAATACCTGGAGGGTCTGATGTTGTTTCTGGGTTAGCTTGTACTTGATTGATTTGTCTTTGATGTTTAGGTGTACTGCTTCTGTGACGATTATTAGAGTTATTGTAGTGATTATTATTTCGGTGTGGTGATTGGGAATAATTTCGATAGCGATTATTATAACTTGGGTGTCGGTTTTGTGAATTATTTCGCGATCTGTTTTGGTAATTATTGTTTGGTCTGTTATAGTTCGATCTATTATATGAGTTATTCCTTGATCGGTTGTTCGGGTAATTCTGGTTTCGGTTGTTTGAATAACTTCTGTTTCGATTATAGGAGTAGTTTCTATTCCTATTGTATGATGAATTTCGTGATTGGTTGTTTGGATAATAGTTATTTCTTGATTGAGAATTAGATCTAGAAACAAATCGTTGTGTATTTGAATTTGATCTGGAGTAGTTATTTCGACTATTCGGTCTATTGTAGTGATTTTGTGATGAATTATACGTGTTTCTTCGTTCTGGTGATCTTCCTCTATAACTTGAGTTATATGGAGATTGATTTCTTGTATAGCTTGTATTGTTTGGGAGTGGTTTTCCTGAACTGTTGTTGCTGTATACATTTTTGTTTGGTAGGTTTTGATCTTTTTTCATGTATTGATAAAATGATTTATTTGGTTCTTTGTATTTTTGAGGTTTATTTTGACTATCTTGTTGTTTTTGTCTACATTCGGAAATACTATGTCCGTATCGTCGGCAATAATTACACCATTTTTTGAAAGATGGTTTGCCTTTAAAGTTCGGGTTCTTTTCGTAAATATTGAGTATTTCAGTGATTTTTTCAACGAGATCTGTTTCTGATTCTTGTATATTATTAATATTAGTGGGAGTCGTTTCAATTTTGTTAACGTATTGTAATTTCAGATTTTCCGTTTCTTCTAATTTCATTGTGATTTCTGCTTGTTCTAGTTTGTCTACTAGTTTTCTAAAATCTAAATCGGGTTCTCGAATTGAAGAAGGATGTGATGCTCTCTTTTTTATTGCTATTTTCCTTAATTGTGGTGTTAAGGTCATCATTAAGATTTCTGTCATCTTAGTGTTTTTATAGTCATGTGTATTTAGTGAATATGCTTTTCGAACTAGTGTTTCGATTCTTACTGCTATTTGCTTGATGGTTTCGTTTGGTAATCTGCGAATTTCATTACATAAAACTCTTTGTTGTTGTTTGTTTCTTTCGGAGTCAAACATTTTTGAAAATTCTTGTGTAAATCTTTTCCAGTTTGATTTTATTTCTTGAGGTAGTACTGAAAACCATTTTTGGGCTGCGCCATCTAAGGTTGTTTGTATCAACGCTGTGCGTCGATGTATCCAGTTTTGATGTAGTGGCGTGTTAATTGGTTCAGGTCCAATATTTAAAATTAAATTTGCTGTTACTGCATTTAAGTAATCTTCTACAGAGTATTCAGGGTCTGTTCCTGTGAAAACCATTAAGGGTTTATTTGATGTTATTGATGATCCACCCATTAGGTATGGATTCATTGTCATTTGTAATGATTCTGCTGCATTTGGCATTTGAGAAAAATTTGAAAGTTGGTTTCTTGTTATTTCATGTTGTTGAAGATAATATGGGAGTGGTATTTCATTTTGCATTTGTGATGGTTGATACGAGTGTGCAGTCATTGGATTTTGTTGTTGAATTGGTTGAAAAGATTGTGTATTAATTGGATTTTGCTGTTGAATTGGTTGTTGATGTTGTGCATCTATTGGTTGTGGAGAAAAATTCCTATAATTTGTACGTGTTTTCTGTATTCCTTGTCTACGATATTCTTGAGTATTTTGTGCAAATATATCTGGTTGTAAGAAATCGTCATCTGAGGATAAATAATCCATTTGATAAGATGTTTGTTTTTTATTTTTATTTTGTTGAAAAAATGGGTAATTTTCACTGCGATCCTGTGGAGGGTTTGGTTGAAAATTTTTGGAATTATATTGGGCCGTTGGGTTATCCCAGTTTCGAGGTTTTGTATATTGATTAAAATTTCTTTGTGGTTTATAATTTGTTTTTGATGGATGTGTATAATTATAATTATGGTCTGCAAAGTTGTTTCTAGTGAATGTTTTGCGTGTTTTTGATGGTATTGTCATGGGTTTGTATGTTTGGTAATCCATATGTGAATATTTAGGGGCAACCGAAGGTTTAACGGTTGATTGTAAGGTTACCTGTGTTTGTGAAGGATTTGTATTTCTTGGTGTTGTTAAATTTGGGCGTATTGGTGAAATACTTTGTTGTGTAGTTGTTGTGTGTACAATTTCTTCATTTATGAAGTGTGATGGTGTCTGTATATCTTGTTGAGTAAGATTCCTAGTTCCATTGAGGTTTTCATTGTGTATGACTGTAGAGTTTAAACTATTATTTTGTGTATCGGGTAAAAATGTATTATAGTTTAATGGTGTTGCATCAATTGTTAATGGTATTACTCTTACATAATCTCTTATGTAAGATATTGTACCTATTGCTTGACTTGAGATTGATTGTGGAAAGTTTATAAATACGGGATGAGACCATTCGGGGTCCCAAACATAATCTGATTGTTCTGTGATAGCTGTATCATCGTTCGAGTTTTGGGGTCTAAAATTTTTTCTTGCTTGTGCAATTAAATCAATATTGTGTGTAAAATAATCTATTATGAACCATGCTAAAATTTTTTGTAAATCGTGTTTGGTATGTTGTGAAACGTCGTCTTTCGTGAAATTTTCTTTAATGATGTTTAAATAACTAGAGAGTAGTGTGATTTCATGTCGTACTCTTAAATGTTTAGATGTTTCTGTCGGTGAGACATTTGTTAATGGGAGTTCATTTTCTAATATCGAAATATAACTATATATTAGTGCGAAAACTTCATTGGTGAAAATGGAGTTTGCTCTTTGTGAGTTATGGTATTGTATGCTTTTTATATATTCTGAAAAAACTTTTGAAAATTCTAAATCAAGGTCGTCTGTTTGAATAGTGTATGTTCTATTATTATGGTTTGGGGAAGTGAATTCTATAGAGTAGATTCCATATTGTTGTGTTATGTTGCATATATCTTTTAGATAGTGATCTATGATTTGTCTTTTGATTTTTACTTCGGGGAACTCTGTTTTACATGGACTGATTCCGGGTTCAAATAAATTTACGAGTAAATTTTGACAAAATATGTGTTGTCCTCTATCAGTATCTGCATCTACTATAAAAGGAAAGATTTCATCATCATCTGGAGTTTCGTCACCTGGGGTGTGCGTTGAACTCATTTTTTCGTTCGATGACTGTTAATATGTAATTATTAATGTGTCGAATTGGTTGATTCCAGTTGTATAGATGTACTGGTTTGTGTTTATACTGCTTTTTTATTCTTCTTTTTCCTCTTTGTGATGAATTTGAAGTTGTTTCTGAGTCAGAAAAATATAATTGATCGTGTTGTGGGTAATTTTTATCTATTGATTCTTTTAGTTTGTAGAGTTCGTCTAAACTGTTGGTTTCTGATTCTGAAAATGCGTTTCGATTTTTTGAAAATCTTTTTCGTGTTATTTGTCTTTGTTTAGTGATTATTTTTCTCTTTAGTGTTTGTCGTTTTGTTCGAATGTATCCAACTGTTTGTGTATGAGGTGTGATTACAAGGTCGTATTTTTTGTTATCTATTTCACAATTGTGTAAAACGATTGTTTGTTTATTCCCTAGGTTTTTAAATGACATAAGGTTTAGGATGACGGGTGCAAAAGGTTGTTAAATGATTTCTATTTTCCTAAACTGTTAGTTCTTACGATTTTTTGGTTAGCTTAACCTGGGTCTATTTGTTTAGGGTTGGAGAGAAAAGTATATCGATTCCGAAGAATGATTTTTACTTTCTCGTGACTAGTATAAGCTAAGGTGTTAACTTACTTAATCTTACTTAGGGGTAGTGATTGTGTTCAAGGGTTGGAGAATAGTAAATCGATCCACAAGGTTCAGGTATAATTAGAACGCGAGTAGTTCGTTAGATACTATTTTAAACTTACTAAGTCTAAGATTTATCCTGGGTCTGGTAAGAGGGGGGATCAAGTGAAGGATGAATAACCGAAGTTCTTCACTGTTTATCCTAATTTGAATGATTAGTTTTGTTTAAAAATTTCTATTAGTCTTGGGTCTTTAGAAAGGGTTGGGTAGTGAATCGACGTTTGAGGTCGTTAGACACTAATTAAGTGGGTGGGGGAGAACAAAGTTGTTCTGTTTGATCCAAGGATAAGCCTTGATGATCAAATTTAAAATGTAATGAAGTAGAAAATGATTTAAGATCCAAGGATAAGCCTTGATGATCTGGTTTTAAAATTAAGTGACTTTAAGTTTTAATGAGGTTTTAAATTTGTGTAAAGGAAAGATTTAGTATTTTATGATATTAGTGAGTTGATGATTGCTGTTATGTTTTAGGTGATGAAGCTGGAACAACAGGATGATTTATGATTACTAACCATTTATTGTCATGCTACTAATTTTTATTTTTATTTTCCAATAAATATTTTTCAAACATGTTTTGTATAATACTGCAGAATTTTAGGAAAACGATCTTAGATCTTTTTATCAATCGTTATTGTATAATATTAATTTTGTTTAGCGCCTGAAATGATTTTGAAGATTTACTTCAAGGTTTTATGTTTGCAAATGGAAATCTAAATTCATTGCAAGTAGTATTCGAAATATAAAAGTTTGTTCTGGCTTTTGCCGAACTATCATGTAACTATACGGCAAGTTTCTACTTTGTCGTATGTCGTCTTTGGTTCGATGTCTTCTTCCAATTCCGGGTAGTTCTATTATGGTTCGGAATATTGGCTCGGATCTATTGAGTCGGAGAGACATTTCAATTAAATTATTGTCGTATAACATTTTGTAAATGTTTTTGTCTAATTTCTAATCTAATTTTGGTTAATTCTAATCTAATAAGGTCTTGTTCGAGACTTATGGTCGCACCAGATGAGTTAGGACTGGAGTGTAACTCATAGAGTAATTTCGGATAGGGTACACCGTCTGCTCGTCACGCTATCTTATTTTCGGCCGGATAGATTCGTGCAACTTCTTAGTCTAATACCGATCCTAATCTTACTCTTATACTATCTAGTCTCAGGTTGTTTAACTAGTCTCTGCTAGGCTCAATAGATCTAGGGTATACTGGTTTATTGCGGCTGCTGAAGTGCTCGGGAGAGTCCAACTAATTTCTAAGTTAAATTCAAATCTCTCTGGTGCTGAAATTACAAGTAACTTCAGCACTTACAAATAAGTGGGTTGTTAGTTAGATGGATCATGATTGGTTAATATTAAATACTTTACATTGGTAAAACATTTAATTTATCCAATCATAAAATATAGTTTAGATCAGGTTCCATAGCGGAATCCGCTTACAATGCACAAAATGCACAGTTTGGCCTCGTAATGAAATTGTGGAAGGCGGATCTGATTTTTCTAAAGTTTCATGAAGTGTATTTTTTGCCTTGTGAAGTGTGTTTAAAGTAAACTTAACAATCCTTTTTTGTACAATTCATTATTTTTTCTGATACTTGTTTTGTCCATTTTCTGCAATTAAATCTTTATTGGTTCATCTTGGATTTCTCAAGTAGTTTCAACAGTGCCTAACTCACGGCAGATGACCCGTCATTAGTCAACTGATTTTCATTTACAGACACAGAGCTCGAAAACCTCATACAAATTCCTTTTCAAGTAGCCTATTATTAGATCTAGTGTAAATGATAGGGGGATCAAATTTGGATGAGATGACAAAACTTAATCAGTGGAAGTTTTGGTATTGCAAATGATCAGTACTGTTGCGGGTGCTGTGATTTTTTCCAGTACAGAGTGATCAGAGATTAAAATCAGAGTTTGATGCAAAAAAATTGTTGCAGCGCAAAAGTAAAACATAGCCAATCGAAGATTGGAAATGAGTAATAAAGGCAAGTAAACATGAAAAAAACACTGAATTTCTTGAAAAAACCTAATCTATCGATTTTCAAAGAAAAAATAGACGCTATCTAGGCTCTATGAATTTCTAGAACAATTTTTGATTGGCGCTTTTTTGATAACATGAACCCACCTTGGGAAAACTGGATCGATAGATAAAATTTTATTACGCTGGGAAGTCTTAAAAATATATTCCACTTTCAAACTAGAAACCATTCACGTTTGTTCGCGCCATTTCTACGTTTGGAGACTGCTTTTTACATCTTTTTCAGCAGTTGAATTTCAATTGAACTCAAAAAGTGCATTATACCCAAGTGCATCAAAATTTTAAAGTTTTTTCTGGAATAAAAGAACAAAAAAATCCGCAAGACTTATATAAGAGTCTTCACCACGTTCATTTTCTCTTAATTATGAACGAAACGAAATAAGATTGTATATGCATTTTGTGCTTTTATATGATTGGACGAAAGTTATCAAACTTGAAGAATTAATGGTCGTGCGGCCAAGAGACCAGACGCTCGCGTTGGTCAACCGGGTTCGAATCCCTCCATACCTGACCTTTATACATGTAAACCCAATGGGCTAAAATCCAGTTTGACCGTTTTCAATCGTTTTTTCTCTTTAACTCGGATCAGACTCAATTAAGTCTGACCTCTAAAAAATAGCATTTCGTCTCAACAACAAATACCACCAATCAAACTCCATTATAAAATACTATAGTCAATATAAAATGGATTTTATAACATCAATAAGTAGTTGTAACCCATTTTGAACCGATTATATTTGAATAGCTCAGAGTTTTACGGAACTTGATTACAAAAATTACAAAATAATCGATTACTAACCCTGGAGTTCCGGCGCGGGTAGCGTTGCAATAACTTTCATGGAGTTCGGTCATTCAGCCGTTCCATGGATATCCGGCGTGGGTTGCAATTTTAGAAAAAAAACAATTAAACTCCATTATAATATACTATAATCAATATAAAATGGTCTTCATAACATCATTAACTAGTCGTAATCCACTTGAATCAATTATAATTGAATAGCTTAGAGTTTTACGGATCCTGATTATAAAAATGACAAAATAATGATTAATATCTATGGAATTCCGGCGCGGGTAGCGTTGTAATAACGTTCAAGGAATTCCGTCGTTCCGAGGTTCCATGGATATCCGGCGTGGATAGCGATTTTAGTTTAAAAAAACTAACTAAACTCCATTATGATATACTATAATCAATTTAAAATGGACTTCATAACATCATTGAATAGTTGTGAGCCATTTTGTATCGATTATAATTGAATAGCCTAGAATTTTACGAATCGTGATTACAAAAATGACAAATTAATAACTATTATCCAGGGAATTCCGGCGCGGGTAGCTTTGCAATAACTTCCATGGAACTCCGGCGTTCCGAGGTTCCATGGATATTCGGCGTGGGTAGCTATTTTAGTATAAAAACCAATTAAACTCCATTTTAATATACTATAATCACTATTAAATGGTCTTCATAACATCATTAACTAGTTGTAATCAGTTTTGAATCAATTATAATTGAATAGCTTAGAATTTTACGGATCCTAATTACAAAAATGACAAAATAATGGTTACTATCTATGGAATTCTGGCACGGGTAGCGTTGAAATAACTTTCATAGAATTCCGTCGTTCCGGCGTTCCATGGATATCCGGCGTGGATAGCGATTTTAGAAAAAAAAACAATTAAACTCCCTTATAAAATATTATAATTAGTTTAAAGTGGGCTTCATAACATCATTAAGTAGTTGTTAACCATTTTGAATCGATTATAATTGATCAGCTAAGAACTTTACGGATCCTGATTACAAAAATGACAAAGTGCTGATTACTATCCATGGAATTCCGGCGCGGGTAGCGTTGCAATAACTTTTTCATTGTTCAAAAAACACACTCGCAGATGTACTGAACTTCAATTGAGAATTCTTCAACGATTCTCAACCAAAAAAAAACTTAAAACTGGGCAATTTGATACAGGGTTCCATTTTTACCCATAAAAACGTAAGAGGGCAAAAAAATTTAAGTTCCTAAAACTCGCCACTTTTGAGCGATAAGGAAGTTCAAGTCACCAATATGGCCAACATTTTTGTTATTTTTGTTATTTTTGCAATAAGTTTATACATGTTGACCACAAAGCGAAAAAACCTGTTTCTGAAAACTTACTGCTTTGTTGATCTCTTTTAAAAGCATCTGCTGGTCATTGACATCAAAATCGAATGTCTGTTGGACGAAAACAGCATCCTGTGTTGAGTGATCTTCGTACACTGAGATTTGCATCAGAAGTTCGTCTCTTTGAGTGGTTATCTCGCTATTTCTCGAATCATCGCCGTAGTTTGACTGCAGATGAACGTTCCGAAGATCTTGGAGAATTCCAATCAAGCCGAGATCTGAACCACACAACTGATTCAATTCAACAAGCTTTAACTACTTATGTTTGTTTAAAATGAACACCCAAAGGTAATTTTTAACAGTCAATAATTAACACCGAATATTGTAAAAAAAAGATAATTGGACGCTTAATGAAAACTTTTGCCTGATAAACTTCTCTGGGTTGTGAAAAACTGGGAATCAATTAAAATACAGCAATTTGAGTTTTAAGTTCCGCTAACAATTTTTTTGGGGAAATTATTCAAATGTTTTGTTTAGCAGCTCTTCGTAATCTACGTAAATTTTGACGTTAATTTGACAAAAAGATGACAGAAAATTGTCAACCATTTGCATTTACTTGGTGGAGCGTCGCACAAAATAATGATTACTTTGGCAGTGCTACTTTATACAGCTTGATAAATACTTTTCACTTTTGTGAACCTATTTTTAGATAAGAAGAACTCTAGCTGCATATTTCTTCAAAGTGCGCCCTAAAAATTTGATCTGTTTGTCGGTTTCAAACTGATAGTGAGTAGTGCACTGGAAGCGTAATTGGAGCTTAAATAAAACCAAAATATACAAATGTTTCCTTTTTTCAGCTATAAGATTTGGGACGGATAATGTTTGATTTGCTGTTGCCATTAGTTTTTTCAAGTTATAAAACATAGTACGCTTTGTGCTTAAACAAATTAGTCTGTTTGCGTTGTTCAAGTATACAACGCCTCATAATTGCAAAAATGATCGAATATTTTAAGCCGCAAAAAACTCGGCTCCTCAACGCGACATACAAAAAAGGGGTTAAAAATCCGGCAGGGTAAAAACCCCCGGTCGATTTGCAGGAAATTAATTAAGACATTTGAAGGCAGCGGAACGCTTGATCTTTTTTTTTGCAATTCGAACACATTGTGCAAACAATCCCCCAGACGATTCAATTCAAAAAATAATAAAATTTATCAAAACTTATCTTCCTACGAGAAAGGTATCTTGCGCGAAAAACATTTGCCATCACATGAAAGTTGAGAAAGAGTCGAAAGTACCTTGAAAGGTAACTCTGTACCAATATCCCAGACGATTTGTATTACGCACGTTACTTATTTGAAAAAAAAAATGTTTCGATGAGCTTAATTTTTGGTCAAAGTTGAACTTTATGCTTTGAAAAAATTACTGTTTTTTTTTGTTACAGAAGATTCCAAAAGCTGAGTTAAACAACGTTATTTTGTTTTTTAAACAACCTATTAGTTTCATGTCTGGTTTTTAAAAAATCTTCAATTTAACTCAAACAAAAAGAAAAGTGAATACTTGAACAAACTAGTGGTTGTTAAGAACAGATTATTTCGAAAATCGAACACGATAATTAATGAGAAAACTCGCAGTGACAAAAATGAACAAAAATCATACTTCAGATATGTTATAATTTCATATAGTAGAACTTCGATTATGTAGTTTCACTAATCGATTATAATGCATTTTGTTTTACAAAAGTTTATTTCAGCTTATCTTCATTAAATAATCATAAATAAAACACTCTGAAACTGTTTTTTATATATCAAATCGCATGCATACTATATATAGATGGCATACAGATTATAAACAGAAAAACTACAGATTATCTACAAAATACAAACATATTATATATAGATTATATACAGATTATGTACAGACTATATACAGATTATATACAGATTTCATACAGGCTATTAACATTTTATATACAAACTATTTACCAATTTTCTCATTATATTCGCCGATCAGATATTATAAGTACATTGAAATAAAAGCATAAGGTACGCTTTTCATTGAAATTTTTGTACTAATGTTTGATCCGAGTAATTTTTCACAATCAGCATTAGAGAAATAAACTGCAGCAAAAACTAAAAGCTCTATGTTGCTTTTTCTAACTTTTTATTGATATTTTTCTCACTAAATTGCTCTGAAAACGTTGATTTTGCAAATGGCATTTGGAATAAAAGTCACAACTAAAAGACATAAAATCGGCTCAGACATGACAATTCAATCATGAACGCCTCAGTAAAAATATTCTAAGTCCTGAAGTCTTGCCCAACCAAGGAGGTTGTCGGAGGAACAAATATGCCTATGTTGACGAAAAAGGTGATCAAACAGTTTTCATCCGCTTTTCAAATCATTCCAGGCATTTGAAAAACAGTTTGAACTTCAATGAAAAGCGTTTTTCATATACTAGAATTGTTTGAAAAGCATATTTCATCGTGTGGAATTGTATGACTAGTATTTTCCATAAACTGCAACTGTGCAGATTTTTTGTCTCTTACATTCATTTCTAATCTTTGTCTTTGTCTTTTCTTGAAACACAGGAACACTGCTGAATAAAAATCCAGATGTTAGTACAACACTTGTCATCTCATAGAAAAGTTGCTTTCTCAGATTAAGCAAAGAAGGGAAAACTAGCTTTGAAGCAAAAATATCTCAACTTTTGACAGTTTGCGCGACGAAATTGAGCAGTAGTTTTTGTCACCGATCTTAAAATTGCACAACTTTCCATTTGACCAAGCGTCTGGTACTTATCCACTAAAATAGGTTTTTACTTAAATTAAACAACCAATTTTATTTAAAGTGTTTGTTTTTCTGCAAATATTTGAGCACTAAGCAATGCTATAGACAGAAAAGATATATTTTAGATTTTGTTTTCTTCTTAAAAAAAAACTTGTTTGAGTACAGAATTGATTTTGCGAAAAGATGAAATTGTTTTGAGGCCTTTAACTTTTAACCTCATTGAAATCTTTTTGTTCATCCAAAAACGCTGGTTCTACAAGTCCTACAGTATGGGAATTGTATAACTTACAGTTTTCGATAAACAAATTGCATAGAATTGTATGAGTTTTTGGTGAATGTAGGTCAGCATATCTGATTTTGATTGAGATAGTCAAAAATCATTTCAATAGACTGAGAAAAGATAGTCTCAGTGTTTAACGATCGAGAAAAATGAGGAAGACGATCCCTTTTGGATCAATTTCTGCAAACAAACTATTTTTTGTCTATATTCAAGCATTTGAGAAACTTTTACGCGACACAGAATGGGTTACTACGGCAGGGCCTTGGTGGCATTGACTAAAAAACTCAATTAAATTTTCAAAATGAAAGTCTAGATAATCTAAAACGTTAAATATCATGCTGTTACTCAATCTCTACGCGTATAGCAAGAAATCAGTTTTTAGATGCATTTAGTAATGTTTTATTTTCTTCTTACCAGCACAAATATTTTGTTCCAACCACATCAAAGCATTATGTCATAGTTTCTGTGTTTTTCAGCCAAAACTGACTGCATAAAAATTTGTAGGAGTAAAAAAACGGTATGATACTGAAGCCAGTTTAGCCATCCTCCGGATTCTCAAAAATATCTGCTTCAGTGCCAATTAAAGTTTATCTGATCATTTGATTTTTTTCAGACTTAATCCGATAAATGCTGAGAGGAGTTTGAAAAAAGGCTGACTGAAATATCACTACAACGTTTATAAGAGGTGTTTTTATAATTTGTACTATAACGTTTAGATGACTTAGGCTACTCTTTCGTCCGTTTTTTCACCTAATCATTCGCCGTTTAAAATCATCGAACAACACAACCAACAGACAGTTTGAAAAATTTTAACGAACTGAAGGAAACCGGAAATTCTATAACTTGAAAATTTCATCGGAAACATTTATGGCCTTAAAAATGTTTGAAAGTCAAAACTAAATTACAACTTTTTGTTACAACTGACACAATTCAAAAAACCGGTTTAATCTGAAATTAACGTTCACGTTCGAAACTAAAAGTCATTCATTTTAAATTGCGCAATTTCGACTTTCCTTATTAGAGAACATACGTTGATAGTCAATTTTCTACCTGACTACAAAAAATCAAAAACTGAGGAATAATTTGTAGTTTTCCAAATCAATTGCCTGCACATTGCATTTTGTTGTGTATAACGTAGTCTAACCACATATTTTCACCCAAAATACAAACATTTTTCTGTGTGCAAACACAAATTTTATTTTTTTTCTTTTTTTTCTTTAATTTTATGCTAAATTGAACTGCAATCTGCCATTTAAGTAGAAAAACATGTCACCAATTGCAGTTTTATACATTTTTCAAAAAATGTTTTCTATCACCATACAAAAAATTAGCTTTTTTGTTTTATCGCTGTGAAAAGCATATAATTAACTCAATTGTCAAAATTTTCAGTAAAATTTGTGGTGCAATTCTTGCCACTTAAGTTGCTGATTGATTTTTCATGAGAAAAAAAATAGTTATGGTGTTTTTCGAACAAAACACGGAAACTCAAAATTTTATAACATAGCCATTAACAGTTGAAAAGAGTAATGAACACAAGTAAACAGAAAAAAACACTGATATTGTTCAAAAAATCTCAACTTTCGAATTTCCACGTCCAAAATAGATGCTTTTTAAGCTCATTGAGTTTCTAGAACAATTTATGAAGGGCGCATATTTAATGGTACTATTCCAATTTGAGAAAACTGGATCAATAGGTAAATTTTTTTTCCGCTGGAAATCTAAAAATTAAATTCCACTTTTGAAAATAGAAATTGCTCACGTTTCTTGCAACGCTTCTACGAGGAGATTCCTATTTAGGTAACTTTCAGCAGATGAATTTCAATTGAATTCAAAAAGTGCATATTGACCTTAATGCATTCATAAATGCAATAATATATATGAATGCGCATTGGAAATTATCAGAGCATTTTGAGACTTTTCCCTAAAAAAAACAAAAAAACAAAAAAAAATCAGCAAGACCTATATAAGAATCTTCACTACATTCATTACTCTCAAAAATTTATATAATAAAATATCGATTTTCATTTATGTAAAAAAGCTTGTCACACAATTTTTGCCAACCCCTGCCCGAACTTACTTTCTATTTCGTTCCTAATTTGCAGTCTGTCCCAAATACTATCGGTGGACAGAATGAAACAGTTGAGGAGAGTTAAAGAAGCTGTTTGTAAGGGTAGAGTTGAATGGATGTTCCAACTCTTCGACAGGTTGCCTAGATCTCTCCCAACAACATTCTCGAACTTGCTCTTCAGGTTGTCGTTCTCCTAAATACATCAAAATGTATTTGACTCTCAAATTCTTCTAAGTTTTAAAGATATACTTGCTCAGATCAGTTTTCATACCCCTTGAGCCAGTACCCGCGCCGAAGTTGATCTCTTCTGAGGTTTATTTTTTTTCCATGATGCCAACTGAATGAGCGCAATTGAAGCAAAACAGACAGAATCAGATCACTTTTTAGTGAAAAGAGGGGATAAATGAGTACAAAATTCTAAGAAAACCAGGTGCAGTTTTGGGATCTAATTTTGAACGGCCCAACTGTCCAAATCTAAGGCTAAAAATTGGACTTAATTGGTCGACTTTTTGCGAGTGACTGATCGCACTAAAAATTAGGATTATGGTCACCAGCGGATTTCGGGGGAGTGCGGACCCAAAGGGTCCCACTTTTGTAATCATTTCAGATATCCTTTTTTGGCTGCCGGACCAAATTTTAGCAACTCTAGTAAGTTTATAATTGAAAAAAATTTAAATAAATATCTATGCGAGTAACTACATTTCTCTGATGTTTTCTCTGATTTTACTCTGAAAATGTGATGTAAAAAACAGTTGCTTGTCGATGATTCAAAATTCGCAAAACTTTAATACCTTCACTGTTATGAACATATACTCTCAGAGGATGGAATCCCTCAAAGGCGAAAGACCGAATGGGCGAAAATATAAATCGGCCAATCAGATTGCAGTATTCCAAATATGGAAAAAAATGTGAAATTCTTAACTAAAGTAAACATTTTCAGGGACTTAGTATTGATATTTGCCTATTATGAAAACGGTGAAAATAAGCAAAAAGTTTAAATTGTTACTGACCGCCTGCGAATTGGAGCAAATTTTATATTTTCAAAGGTGTGTTAAAAAAGAAGCAAAATTTTGTTTCATTTAATTTCTTTTAGTTGAACGGCAATTAATTCATATTAGTAAATTACTTTTTATTGTTTTTGATTTTTATCCTTTGCCCGTTTAGTCCTTCGCCTATGATATTGGCCCCCTGAGAAGCTTTCTTTCTATGATCTATAATACTGTACTTTTTCTATAAGCGGTTGTAATAAATGATTTGCTCTGTGACGTCAACCCGGGTCAACGCTTTCAAATTATTGTGGGCGCAACTGATTTTGTAAAATTTTCCCTTAAATCCCCATTTTTTGTTCTTCCGACTATTTGAAAAATTTGTTTGTTTTTAGTTTTTCGAGCAAAATTAGTTACCACAACAAATCGGTCGAATGATACAACTTATTAAAACCCTTTCAGCCGGGTTTTGAACGACATTTAAAAAACTTGCATGTAATGTCCCTCCATTTCATTCTCAGGGCCTCTCATTTTTCACGTGATCACATGAAACTCAACCAAAGATTTGAAAATCAACCATTGCTGTGCCACAAATACATTTGACAGTTGCAGATCAACTGTGTTACAGAAAGCGTATGCATGCAAAACTAATTTTTGGACAAAACTAATGCTTTAGATTGCTTCAAAATTAAAATTTACAAGGTAATTGAACAATTTTGACAAACTGATTCCTTTGTTGCCATTTAATATACCTGGTGGAGCTGCAATGCTTGCAGAGTGCAGCTGTAACCGGAAACAGAGTGCACTGCAATAACAGACAGCAACCCATACAGATGTCTAAGTACAGAAGGATCCTGCCACGAGCCCAGCACTGAAAACAGAAGTTGGAAGTTTTCTCAAGCACGGTAACCTGACTCGCTACTTTTAGGTTAAAAGCGATATCCCTGCACTCCCAAACATACCGCCGTGATTTTCTCCGGGTCAAACCCTGATTAATTTAGTCACTTGGTTCTGATAATATTAAAATTTCTTCCCCACTGTCTGAACCTACCAAGCTTTGATACCCGCTGACAGGGAAAAAGAAACCACGGCCTCTACCCGTGTAATCCTTAAATCAGTGCAACATAGTCAGACTATTGATACAAATACAAGCCAATGGTTCCCGCAAATCCGAACATGGTCCCAACGATCCCGAAGAAATCGAAGGGGTAGTCAGGCTGTTCATATCAAAAAATACGTTGAGGGGAAAACTTCGGATCTCAGTAACATTTTGCGGGCTTTGTTGCAAAATGCTTATGAAATTCTCATTTTTACTAATGCACCCGAAAAAAAAGACAAACCTAGCTCGGCTGTATTAAAACGTTGATCCTTTGTAATTAGATATTTCTACCAGTTTTTCACTCGGTGTCTGTGTATTCCAAAACATGCTAGTCAGAAAAACAGTATTGAAAAAAAACTACCATAAACCGTTTGAAAATTTACTGGTAATTTAAGAAGGTAACATTTTCTGAAACAAATTCATACTCAGGGAAAAAAGATCTTGGCTGTTTTGTGAATTTGAAATGTAGTCTAAGCCAGAGTCACATCGCATCATGGCTTTGAGAATCCTCAGACACTCGACTGCAGACTGAACAGCATCGTCTTCTATCTTAATCACGTTTTCTGAT
Organism: Symsagittifera roscoffensis; assembly: GCF_963678635.1. Taxonomy (NCBI): domain Eukaryota; kingdom Metazoa; phylum Xenacoelomorpha; order Acoela; family Convolutidae; genus Symsagittifera; species Symsagittifera roscoffensis. The sequence continues at coordinate 77,643,111 of NC_087064.1, read as the reverse complement.
GAAGTTGAATGTTTTGAAAGGACTGAAAAGATCTTCTCGCATCCGCCATTTGCAGCGAATGAACTTATAACTGAATCCGGTTGATTTGCAATGTGTCGCCGCAGTTTGGTTAAACTTTGAACACTGGCATCCGAAAGATAACTTAAGAGTTTCCTGGTAATTTTTTCGCTTGATTCCATATCGCAACAATTTTGACAATTTCAATAGCGCTATTAACTACACTATAGAACTTTTTTAAAAGCTAGATATTAAATAAATCAGAGTTAATTCAATAAATTAAACAAAGCTATCAATCATAAATCAGATGTGTAAAAAAAGAATTGTTTACCAAAAAGTTAAACGTGTGTTTGAAATTTTCGTTACAATCATTAAGATCAATGGCCATAAAACTCAATGAAAAATTACCGTCACTAAAAATCACGTCATCTCGTTTTACTCGAGTCATTTATCAATAGAGTTTAAATACAGTAACACACGACTAAGGATTTTTCACGACTTTGATTTTCGCGGAGTGTTTCAAAAAAATTCGAAGTTTTTGTTGACTTTATGATCAGTTAATTTAATTTTATGACCTCCTCAAAACTCCAAAATGTCAAAATGACTCTAACTGTTCTGCCAAAATTTTCTGTGTGGCAAGTGAATTTTTGCTCGAAAAAATTCAAAAAAGATATTTGTGAGCACTTTTTGAAGTTTTTAGACCAAATTTTTTTTTGCGCGCGCTTCCCCTAAAAATAACTGCCAAAGGCGCCTTTAGAATTAGTTAGCCTTTATTTGCCGAAATTGAGGTCGTAAAAAACTAACAATTCCATGCTCTAAGTCCTTGAAAAAATGCTAGCCATAAAAATGCTAGCACCAAAATATCTGTTTTGCAGTCCTTGGTTATTGAAAATTTGTAGACTTGTAGATCAAACATTATAGTGAGTACAGTTTTGAAAGTGCCCAAGCACTTTTTAAAAAATTTTTTCGAGCGCAAAACTAACACTCAAACACACGTTTCCCAAAAACGTTTACAGGCAAAACTCACTTTTTGTAAATAACGTTGTCCTGGATTAACAAAAGCTGCATAACTTTTCCGTTTCTCTCTACAAATTTTTCAAAAAATCTCAAAAAGCCTATTTCTTTTGTTTTGCATATTTTTATATATCCTGAACAATGAATTAGAAATTCAAAAATTGCGTTTGCCTTATAATGATTGAGTATACATATATCTACACAGCGGTTTGTTTCAATGTTTTGTACAAGCATGGCCGTTTAACCTTTAGGCTTTTCGTCGCCTCCTGCATTGAGGCTCCACGGATAATATTGGAATATAAGCGTCAAAAATGTTGTCATCATAATTGATTATAATTACACTTTAGGATCACGCCATCCAATACACTCCATTCTAATCCATTTTTCAGAAAATTTTTTCATCAATGGTGGCATGCGAGGTCTTGATTGCTGGTTCAAATTACGCTAGATCTGCAACTTGCAAAGTGAGTTCTTGCAAGTAGGTCAAACCGAATGAGTGCTAGATATATACGCTTTTGTTAACTTAAATGATTGACCCACGAGCTAAGCATGTGGTCTGGTTGACTCAAGAAAATTCCAATAAAGTGCGAAGGGGCAAAGAGACACCCAATTAAAAAACAGTGAAAAAATATTATGAAGAAAACAAGAAGAAAACAATACAACATTATTTACAAGCCAAATGTAGCTCAAGTTTTAAAACCATTCGGGAGTATTTTGGAAAGCACATTATATTTTATTATGTTGGTTTCAATTTATTTCTATTTTGATTGGTTTATAATCGATTACTAATACCTTATGATCGGTTATTTTAGAATTTTTGGCAGATAGCCGATAATTTTTTTTTATAATTACTGATTATCCAGGGAACTGCATAGCGGGTTGTGTCAGGTTACAAACCCAAAAATTTGAAAAAAAATAGAAAAAGTAACACAATATAAGTTACGGAAAAATGCTAGTCATACAATTTCCATATATGGAAAAATACTAATCTCACATCTTTCGTGCAATTTTCTATGCTAACAAAGTTGCATAGAACTCTTAAGAGTAGCATTTTTCTACATATGGATTAGCTGTTTTGATCAACCCGGGATGTCAAGCGCTATCGACAAAAACAAGGTCGGATTAAATTTTTAATCAGCTTTCGGTAGAGTCAAACAATCCTTAATTCAATGCCGACTAGAATGTTTGGGTGGTGTGTCGTGATAACGGCGCCCCTCCCATCCCCTCCCCTCCTCGAGATATCGAGTTTTTCAAATCTACCTTTTTTGGTTTTTTATGGAGCATTCTCATGTCAAAACCTCATAAAAAATTGTTCAAAAACGGCTTTTGAGATGAAGTGCTAGATCCGCAAATTAGATCTAAATAGAACACGCCAATTTGGTTCAATGGGCAATTTTTTTCCATGAATTGTTCACATTCATTTTGACAGTTATTTAAGTTTTTTGAGTGCATGTAGACGTGAGCAGCTTTCGGCTGTGCACTGTGAGATATGATTATAGTCCATAGAGTGTAGACTGCTAGCCGTGGTCTAGCATTGAACATACAAATGGTTGGTAGGATTCATTTTGATCAATTTGAGTTTGAACCGAGGTGGTTAACTCATAGAGTAATTTCGGATAGGGTACACCGTCTGCTCGTCACGCTATCTTATTTTCGGCCGGATAGATTCGTGCAACTTCTTAGTCTAATACCGATCCTAATCTTACTCTTATACTATCTAGTCTCAGGGTGTTTAACTAGTCTCTGCTAGGCTCAATAGATCTAGGGTATACTGGTTTATTGCGGCTGCTGAAGTCTTCTTGGAGAGTCAACTAATTTCTAAGTTAAATTCAAATCTCTCTGGTGCTGAAATTACAAGTAATTCCAGCACTTACAAATAAGTGGGTTGTTAGTTAGATGGATCATGATTGGTTAATATTAAATACTTTACAGTGGTAAAATATCTAATTTATCCAATCATAAAATGTAGTTTAGATCAGGTTCCACCCATCCGGGTTTTACAGAGTTTTTTAGAATAGTCTTTCTGCAATTCAAAAGATGGATGATGGACGTTGGTATTTGGTGAACATCATATTTCGTCTGGGTTCTCTTGTTAGAGAAGTTCCAGATTCAATCGTTGTGTCTTCTCATGACAACGACTGGGTTTTCGCAACAAACTCAAATCTGATTTCAGAATGGTTGGCTATGACAGGTTTTTTCGTTTCATGTAGAGAACTTCTTTGTGTTTGACCTTGTCTGGGAATGGCGTGGAGGTTGTGCGTGGAGGGGATGCCTGGTTACTCGGATCTGTACGTATACTTGAACATCGAGGTGGTCATTGTTCTAGTTCAATGAAGTCCTTTTCTGTGAAGTCAAGTCGTACTCTAAATCCTTTGAGTTGTGATTGTGGGCGGCATATTGATTGTGGTTGGCCATTCTTTTTCGAGTGTAGTGGGGTCATTTTGTCTTTGGATGTTCGTCTTTGGTGTTGTATGCTGATCTATATACTGCAAGATATAATTTACATTTTTTAAAATTTTTATTAGTTTAGTGTTTTAGTTATGATTTTGGTTAGTTGTTTTCACAAAAGCTTTCTGTTTTAGTTCAGTTATTTTGAAGAGTTACTCACCCTTGAGTACCTCTTATTAAAAATAGGAGTGTGGTCACAAAGCGTGGATGTAGCGCGGTGGGTTAGGCCGGCTATAGAGCATGCTCAGGACGTCCTCTCTGGTGGGTTAGGCCAGGAGTGGGAGTATGATTTCGTGCGGTTTCTGTGAGAGGTCCTGTTATGTGATAACGTTTTATGTTGGGTTTATTGCGGTTTTTCTTATGTTTCGTTGGTTGTGTCCTTTTTTCAAAAATCAAATTGTTTTTGGTATGGGTTTGTCTTTCGACTTTTTTGTGTTTTATTATTTCTTTCTTAGACTTTATAATAGTCTTCAAAAGAATAAATTATCCAGTTTTAAACTGGGTTAATCCGGTTTGGGTACCGTTGGTTTCCTTTTCTTAGTCATGCTGTTATTCTATGTGTTGTGGTGTTTAGTAAGCTGCATTGGTTAGTTTTGTTTAGTATATAATTCCTTTCCAACCGGGTTAAAGGAAAGTTTGAAATTTGTTATCGTGTGTTAGAGTTGTTGAGTGTGAAAGCTTGAAACTAAAATTCATTATTTAAACAATTCTTCGTGGGCGAGCTGTGCGAGTTTGGATAGAATTCTTGTGCGAGTGAATGAAAATATCAAAAGGTTAGTACTGCATTTGCGTTTTATTAATTTACTACATAGAATTTCAATTTTATTGCTTGTTTTGGGGAAAAATTAAGTTACAAATTTTCATCATTATTAGAATTACTGCTTTTAGGGAAATAATTTATAAATTAATTTATTACATTTGTATGAATTTTATTTAATTTAGCTGGTGCAAAAGATTATTAGAGTTTGGGACAATTTGAAGAAGTTTTCTATTTTTTATTTTTCTTTTGTGTATTTTGCAGATGATCGTGAGATGAAGACTAAAAATCTAAATAAAACATGGATAAAGAATGGTTAGTGTTTTATTTTTAAATTTATTAGTATATGTATAAATTATACTTACCTGTTAGTCGTCGGGGAAAAAACCGTGGGGGAAGATGTCGTGGATTATGTCGGAATTTGTTAGTAACTTTGCTAGTATGCGAATGATGTTTTTAGTTTGAAGCAGTGGCCAAAGCAATTGAAGTGCTTTAATGGTTTTTAGTTCTCCAGTGCCAACTGCAAAATCATAAGGTGTGTTTTGGATGAGGTTATATAATTTGTGGTTATATTTAGTGTTGTGGATGAATTCTAATATGGAGATTTCTATAGGTTGAACAAATTCATGTGGGATAAGGAAGGGTCTGGATTCTTTTGCGTTGAAGGTCTTTGTGATGGGACAAAAATTATACATTTGGGTTATGGGATCATAATTGCGAAGAATACCGTGAAGGTTAGTATCTTTGATGCAATATGTGAAGTTAAGAAAAAATGGTGATGTGTATTTAGAGTTAATAAATTAAAAATGATGGTGTGGTTGTCTTGATGGAGTGTGTAGGTCAAAGTGATTTTGTATAAAGCGGTAATATGTATATGTGTGGGTTTGTTTAGTGCGTAACATAATGTCATGTGAGCAGTGCAAATCTCGTTCATGTGGTGCAAGGAAATGAAAGGTTAGTGAAAATAATTGAAATCTTTCTTTAAAACTTTCGTAAGCTTGTGTGTCGGTTAGTGCTTCAGAAATGATGTGGTCGAATTTGCGATCAAATATATTGAGTGTAAAAACATATGGTGTTTTGATGAAAATTTTTTCTGTGATTTGTGGGTTAGCGAAGCGATCATCATCTAAAAATTGGTCTTGGTTAGTTCGGATGATGTTATGATCGTAATATTCTAGCGTATATTCGTTAGCTCGGGGTGCAGTGTATGTTTTTAGTGATTTTTTATATCCGATGTAAGTAAATTGTCTATGTGTTAGTGGTGTAGTGAGTCGATATAGCATATCTTGATTTCGTTCTATATTGATGTGAGTATTAGATAAAGGTAGGCAAAGGGGGTTAGTAAAATGATAATATGCTGTCCAATGAAGTGTAGGCATTAAAACTTGTTCATCTACAAAGCTACGTGTATCGTTAGTATCTGTAGGGGTGTTCAAAGTATACTGTGGAAATGAAGGTAAGGTGATTGCTAAAAATTCTTTCGTGTTAGTGTGATTTGGATGATTAATATATTCACGGGCTGTTCCTGGTTTTGTTGGAAATGGATGGTTTGGGAATTTTCTTTTGAAAGTGCGGTAAGCTCTATTAGTGCTAATTGATGATTCGGTGGATGTGGATGATGGTGCTAATGATGCGGTATAAGCTGAAGAGGGTGTAGGGGTAGGTGGGTTTGATGATTTTATTGTGGATGAAATCTGATTTATAGTGGGGTTTTCAAGGTGGAAGGGTTGTTGTTGTAAGGTGATAAAGTTATCTAGTTCTTGGGAGATTTGGGGGGTGTCTGGAGAATTGGATGATCGATCTGAATGAAGTGAAGAGTAGGTTGGGGTAACTTGTGAAGCATAGGAGGGTGTAGAAATGGATGGGAGTGGGTTATATGGTGGGATTGGTTGAAAAGGGGGTTTCGAAAAAACTGAGGGATTGGTTTGAAAATTATTGGATGGAGATGGTTCAGAGTCTGCAAATTCGTCAGGGGTTTCAATATCTGGGTTATTGAGTTGTGAGATGGAGTATAAAACTGAGATGTGTGAATTAGTGTCTGAATTCATGCCTGATGTTATATTATTGGTTGGGAAATCGGGTGGCGGGAAAGCAAAAAGTGGAATTATTGTAATTGGAGTGTTGAGTTTGGTTGGGTGGGAATTTGAGCGGTGTAGGGATCCAAGTTGTCGGCTCATCGTGGGCTAAAAAAATTATTATTTTGAGACTGAAAAGCGGTGTTATGGGGTTGTTCTATGATTTGTTCATATGTATTTTCATCTAGTGAATGGTGTGTCATTATATGTTGAATGGGACTTTGTGATATTGTTGGTCTAAAATTTGGATTATTTGTTATTGCTAAATTTCGAAAATTTCGTGGGACTAGTGATAATGGATGGTTATGTGGTAGTGGTGGTAACTGTGGTGCTGTAGGCGTAATGTCTACATTGTTATGTTCTTCGTCGTATGTGTTCTGTCTTGTTGCTATTTTTGTGTTGTATTCCTTTATTTGTGCATCTAAAAGAATTTTGTTTATTGATGATGAAAAAATTCCAAAAAATCCTGCAATTAGTATGCGTGCTACACTTGCTTGTCTATTTACTTGTGTGTGTATAGCGCATGTATTATAGATTCCTTTTAAAAGCGAAAAAAGAAATCCTATAAAGTTAAACATTGCGTATAAAATAGTCAATTTTTCTAAGATGTAGTAGGGCCATCCTAGAAAATCGAGAATTTCATTTTTTAGTGTAACAAAGCTAAAAATATTTATAGGTGAAATATCTTGTGGTCGGTATTTTTCACCGTTTAGATATATATAGTCTTTGATGTCTTTAAAATATCCGCTATAGTCTTGTGTATAAATATCTGCAAATCCTGCTGTTTCGGCAAGTTTGCGTAAGTTTTGGTCAATTGATTGTCTTTGTATCGTGTCCATTTGTGTTAATAATTCTTGGAATTGTTGTGTTCTAATGTGATGTTGTATATCGGATTTTGAATATATTCCAATTGATTGTAAGTCAATATTTGGGTTTCGAACAATAGCTCTAATGCTTTCAGGTGAAAATTTTTTGAGTGATTGCATTAATGTGGGATATGGAGTAAGAAGATAATATTTATCTTCATCAGGGTTCAGTTGAACTACATTGTGGCTATTTTCTGATCCATATGGGACTGCGGTATCCCAGAAATAGGTTCGTCTTAAAAGTGTGTCAACGAAGTGTACCTTATTCTTATAAAAGATAGGGATTCTTTTATAGCATCGTTTATCTTCAAAAACATATAGTGGTGATACTTTTTTGGTACAGGTATAAAACCATAAAATGTTTCCTTCATAATCTAAAAAATTTGATCTATTTTCCGATAGTAAATATCCTGCGTAGGGTATTTTTAATACTGCTAGTGCAAGTGATTGTAGGATTTGTGTCCTTTCTAATTCGCATAGCTGGTGAAGTGTTTCTAATTCAGATAGTGACATTTCTTGAAAAATTCGGCTAATTGTGTAGTCTAATTTCATATCTAGGTGAATATCATAGTGGATGTTACCGAAATATGTACTATTCATTAGTGATAATTCTTGTAAACGTGTGCTTCTAGTGTCATGGGGCTTTAGATGTCCACCAGGTTGATTTTTACTTTTTTGAAAATTAACTGGTATATATGATGTTCCTTCGTTTATAGGGTGACTTGTGGCGTATGGGTCGATTTTTACTTTTCCAGTGGTCATGTCGAATCCTTTTTCGTATTCAACTAATATCTCGGAGTATTGTGTTTTGTGAAGTGGATTTCTGTATTTACATGCAAGTTCTGTTTCTTGATATATTTGAAAACAAGTCAATTTATTTTCTATATTGTGTATGTTTCTAAAATTAGAAATTTGTCTTCGTGATGGATGGACTTGTTCATATGGAATTGATTGTATGAAATATTTTTCGTGAAATTTTATCATACGAGCGTGTATTTTTGCTACTTGAAATGTTGTACATGTGTCTTCAGGGAACCAAACAATTGTTGCTTGTGTTCGTGTTGTAGGGTCACAATAGCCTTGGTCGTTTTTACAAGGTAATCTAATTCCTTGATAGATCATTGTGTTGTCTGATAAATCGCGTGTGAGTTGTATTTTTTCGAGTTGTATTTTCCAATCAAAAAACATGATTTCTTGATATCCTTTATTTTTTGTGTCTGCTTTGCAGTTTGATGGGTCATTTATACCAATGTGTGGTATCCAGTGTTTATCGTGTATATCATAAGTTAATCTTCCGTGTGCGCCGTTGTATGGGTATTTTTCATCTAATTTTATATGTCCTTGATATCTTTCAAGTTCTGCTTGATGTACAGAATCTGCAAAAACTTGGAAATATACTAATTTTCTATCAGTGTTTTTATTTCTTGTGATATTGAGTCTTAGTAACTCGTTTTTACAATCTTCGGGATTGAGATATAGAAGTCGTTCGATATTACTTTGGTAGAATGATTCGTGGTCAAGTCGGTTTTTATTTCCATTTGAGACTTGTGAACAATGTACTTTCTTTTCGGAAAATGTCGCTGTGAATTTATATCCTTTAACTGTTGTTGCTCGGGCTTTTGAATAAAGTGTCGCTATTACATTTGTTGTTTCTATAGCTTGTGGTTCTGTTTCGCATTGTGATACTTGATTTATTGCATAATTGTGTAATGTTTTTTGTTCGTTTTCGTCACAATCGTAATGTGTTACTAATAAATCTTGGGGTCCTGTGCGGGGGGAAGGGTTTATGTTTTCATTTGAGGTTATTAGAAAAAGGAGTTGGAGAAAAATTAAAATTTTTAGAATATACATGTGTATGACAATCCTGAGTATGGGTTATAAAATGTGATGTAACCAATTGTCTTTTTGGTATATCTGTAGTATTCAGTTGTTATAAATGGTGGTGGTAGGGATTGAGCTGTTATATTTGGTGGATTTAATGGATAGGGATGTTGAGTAATGTTGTTTAATTTAACCGTGATTTCAAATTTTAATTGTAGACTATTCTGTTGGAGTATTTGGATGTTATGAGCACGAATGTCTTCGTGAATGTCTTGTCTATATTGTAGTCTATTTAGTGCCCAGTTGTGGAGTCGGTTACTTTCTAGGTGTTGTCCAAATAATGGTGGAGGTCCTGTGAATGTATTCCAGTCTAGTCTTAAAGGAATATTTGTTGATGATTGTTCTCGATATCTAGCGTCGAGGTTATTTGGGAAATTTAAGTTAAAAGGCGTTGGTGAAATCTGGCTTATTGATGATGTTGATGGTAGTGATAATGTTTCTGGTAGTGATGAGGATGTTGTTGTATCCGTAGAAATATCTATTGGATCATTGATTAAATTTGGTTCACCTTGTGTGAATGAATGTGTTGTCCAGTATGGTAGTCGTGATGTTTGGTTTGTAGGGTTAAAGGGATTTTCACGTATTTGTTCAGATGTTGGTGTTGAACCTAAGTAATCTGATGGTAGGCTTGAGGTGCTACGTTGTGAAAGAAGCGTAGGGGTTTCTGGTAATATACCAATGGGGTTTTCTGGTGTACTTTGTGATGGGGATTGAGGTATATCAAAATGAACTCGGGGAGTTTGAAAATTTCTGTTTCGTCGAGGATGTATAATTTGTCTATTTATTTCGACTGTATTTTGGTTTTGACTAGGATTTCGTATTCTACTTAATTCTTGTGGTAGTGTTGAGTATAAGTTATATGTTGGTTCGCTTAGAGGTGCTTGTCGTTGAACTGGTTCTAGTGGTTCTGATAAGCGAGCGTGTCGTTCTTCAAAGGTATATGGGTTATCTTGAAAAGAAATTCGTGTAGATGTTTGGGGGTTTTGGGTATTTGAAGGTGGTGTCGGGTTTTCCTGGGATGATGTCGGTGAAGACTGACTGTGTGATTGTTGGTTAGCAATTTTTGATGGTTTTTGATCTATTCTTTTCGTGAAAAAATTTATGTTTATTGTAGTATTCTTCTAGAAAAAGTATTAGGAGGATTGTTGCTAGGGCGAATGTGATAATTGTTTTCTTTATACATTTGCATATTGTCAAGATGAGGGATGATAGAAATGTTATAAAAATTACAAATAGTAAAAAAAATATCTGTTCTACTAAAAATGGTTCGTATCATTTAGATAAGTTTTGTGAATCGTACCTGTGGATATAGTCAATAGCTTTTGAAAGCTGGAGGTATAGTTCAAATATGGAATAGAAAATTAAAAAAATATTGCAAAAAATGATTAAGATTATTATAAAAGATTCAAAGGTATCAAAAAGAAATATGATGAAAGGTTTAAATATTGTGAAAAAGTTTGCGAGAATGTTTAGAATTATGGTAACTGGTCGAGAGAAGAGCATTTAAGAAATGGCTTCTCGATCGAATGTTTTTTGTTGTTTGAGGCAATTTTCAAGTGTGGTCGAATTATTTATTGGTTTTTTGACAAGTGGGTCGAGTTTCGTGAAAAATTATTGGGGGCAAATTTTATGGTGATTGGGAGGTCTTCTTTGTCTTTATTTTCATTTGTCAAATGATCTGGGGTATTTTTGAGATTTTTATACTTTAGGCTAATTAAAATGGTCGTTCTTTTACTTTAGGCTAATTTAACATATTTGTTTGGGGGGTATTTGAGGTCTGAGTTGGGGAAATATTGTTGATCTTTGGTTTATTAGATAAGGGAGGGTTATGATATTATGGTGATATTTATTTTAGTTGTCAAGTTAGAATGGTTTGCTTATTTTTGACCTGGAGGTCGCAAAGTTATAGTTATAGATGTGCCTGGAGTTTAATATTGTTCGTCTAGTTGATCTGTGATAGAATTCGAGAAGGTAACGGATTGGATGAATCCTATTGGCTAATTATGAACTAGAATCGTTGCGTATTTGTCAGCATGTTATTTTGAAAAATGAAAGTTCAAAATATTTCAGAGGTGCAAAAATTATTAAATATAAATTTAAAGCTGTTTTTTTTGAAATTCGACTTTCTTTAATATTTTAGACTGTGGAATGAATGTTTTATAGTTTTTACGTGGTTGATTTCTAAGTCGTGATGACTCTCTATGTTCTGATTTGTCGATTTGTTCTTGAGGTATTTTTTTTTCTATCATTTTTCTATTTTTTCTTTCTTTTTGTGGTGTATTTTGATCTAGCTTTTTTGTATTGTTTTTTGTTGTAGTTGATTTTTTATTTTGGTTTTCGAGGTGAATGTCATGTTGTTCCTTTGTTTTATTTTCCGTATGTGGATAATTTTGAATAACTTTTAAACCTGTGAAAGAATATAATTGAGTTAGTTCGCGTAGTGCGTACTCTTTTGGGTAATAAGGTAATAGGTTGTTTCGGTGTTGAACAATTTCTTTTTTGTCTGAGTCGGTAATTTTATATGTGACATCAGTGGGTTTGGCAATTATTTGGTATGGTCCTTTACGAAGGGGTTGTAGTTTTTTAGAGATTCCTTTTTGAGTGTTAAAATTGGGTATTAAAACAAATGTTCAAATTTTTAAATCGGAGGCTGGTGTAAAGCGTGAATTTATTTGTTCATTAATGTTTTGTCTTTGTAACAACTTTTTTGTTACTTTTTGGTAAATTTCATTGTGTTTTTTATCTCTGTTTAAAATCCATTCGGTGTGTGTACCGGAGGCTAATTTAAGAATTTGTGGGTGATGAAAATGATCTTCATCGTGTGTATGTAAAGGTAAGTTGTAACAAATTGATTCTTTATTCGGTTGACAATAACTTTGTGCATTTTTATGAGAGTTTGCTGTAAACATAATCGGTTTGCGTGGCTTTTGATTAAAAACCATTTCATATGGTGACATTCCTAGAGTTGTCGTGATTTGTGAGTTATATGCTAAGGGAAATAGTCTTACATCTGCTGACCATTCGGTATATCTTGTATCATTTCCATTGATGATACATCTAAGATATTCTTGTAGTGAACGGTTCATACCTTCGACTAAGCCGTTTGTCCAAGGTGCATGAGTTGTACGTGGTTTGTGTTTGATGTTATATAAATGACATAGTGTGATAATTTCATTATTTATGAATTCTGTACCGTTATCTGTAACTAGAATTTCTGGTAGTCCGAATTTGGCTATCCAGTGTTCATATAGTGTTGTGTAAGCATAATAAGCGTTACAATGTGGTACTGGGTTAAGTGCTACATAATGTGTAAACGCGTCAACAATTACCATAATGTAGGAGTTTCCTTCGGATGAGGGTGAAATTGGTCCTTTTGTATCAAATGAAATACGGTGGTTAAAGTACAAACTTTGTCCTTTAAAATCTTGTTTTTGTGCTATTTGTTTTTGATTTGGATAAGGTTTATTTAGCTGACATACTATACAATCATTGCATAGTACTTTTATCCAAATTGGTGCATTTGGAAAATAAAAGTTTTGTATGAAATTTGAATATGTTTTCTCTGATCCAGAGTGTCCTTTAATGTTTTGTGTATGTGAAATATTAAAAGCTATAAGAATCATACTTAGAGGGAGACAGGGAACTGTAGATTCATTTAATTTGTATTCTAGAAGGTCTGTGTTTTCGTTAATTGTTGTATTATTGAATTTTCGAAAATATCGGAGGAGTGTTTTATTTCCTAAAATAGTTGTATCTGCCTTGACGGGTTTAGTTTTATATTTGAGCCATTATTTTAGTTGTCTAATTACTGGGTCAAGATTTTGATATTGTTTCAAAGTATTAATTGTAATTTTATCTGTTGGGGGGAGAAAAATGTTTTCTATTTCTAATTTAGATAAGGGAATTGTATCAAGTGGGTCATGGAGGTCAAATACTTGATTTATTGTGTATTTTGAATCGTTTGTTTGTGGTCCTGATAAATTTATTTTATCAGTTAGGTTTTCTTTTTCAATTAATGGAAAAAGGTCTTTTTTATGCGAGTGTTGTTTTACTCTTTTTTGTTGGGTGTTATTTTTTATCCATTGTGAGTATGGAATTGGTTTGAAAGTTGATGTTCCAAGTAGATCAACTTCGTAATGATTATTTTGGCAATCTAAATAGAGTGGGAAGTGTTGTAGATTGTTTATCTGTGATTGTTCAACGTCAGTTTTTACTGCATATTTGCATTCTAGTCGGGGTGATGTTTCGTTTTCTGCAAGGTAGAATTTTATATTTTTGGGTATTTCAACTGTAGTTTTACGTGTAAGTAATTCAGGTGGTGTATTTCGACTTAATGTGTCTGGTAATGCAAGATTTTTTCCTGCTGTCCAAACTATATGTAAGTTTGGGAATTTCATTAGAATTAGTTGAAATCTATAAACTCGGTGATTTGGATTAGATTTTTGTGTAAAGAGAAAAATGATTGGTTTGTGATCTGTGAAAAGAACTGTTGGATATTTTGATCCAAGTATCAGAAATTCATATTCTGTTAGTGTATATATTATAGCTGTACACTCTCTCATTAGAGTTGAGAGTCGTAGCTCTGCTTGAGTGAATAATCGAGAATTTGCTGATATAAGATTCATTTTGTTTGTGCCATTGTGTGATTGTAATAATGCTGCGCCGATGCCAAAATTCGAAGCATCGCACATTGCATAGAATGGTTGATTTGGATCTGGAATTGTATTCAAAATTTGTTCAGTTAGGAGTTTTTTAATTTCTTCAAATTGTGCTGGATGTTCTGTGTTCCATTCAAAATTATTTTGTTGTCTAAGTATATTATAAAATGGTCTTAGGTATAATTGCATTTTATAGACATATTTACTTAAAAAATTTAACATTCCAAGGAATTTTTGGATTTTCTTTTTGTTTGTTGGTGGTTGGAGTTTTTGAATAGCATCAATGCGTGATTTTAATGGGGTGATTGTTTTTCTTTCTATATTATGTCCTAAGAATTTAACTCGTGTTAAAAAGAAGTGTGATTTATCGGGGGCGGCCTTCAGATTTTCGTTCTGAAGTATTTTGTGATAATGTTCTAAAACTTTAAACATTTCTTCATTTTTCTGTGATTGCATAAAAACATCGTCTAAATAAGTGATTGCGTTTTTCTTGAGTATTAGTGGTCTAAAAATTTTGCTCATAAAAGCTGAAAATGCTGCTGGTCCTATGGATATTCCATAGAATAGGCGGTTGAATTCATATTGCTGATTTCCAATAACAAATTGTGTTAAGCGTCGCGATTGTTCATCTAGTGGCATTTGATTATATGCACTATTCATATCTGCGGTTGTAAAGTATTTTCCGTTTATTTTTGTTAAAATAACTTGTATTGGTTCAATAGGCCAATTGCATTTTGATTCGTCTATTAGTGAATTAAGGTATCTAGCGTCTAGAACTATTTTTAATGATTCTCCTTTTGCTAGGATGATAACAGGGTTGATAAATGTGTTACCTTTTGGTTGTTCTTCTTTGTTTACCGGTGAGATTATATTGTATTGTTCTAAAATATCAAGTAATCTGTTCACTTTATCGTGTAAATGAATTGGTACTTTAATTGCTCTTTGTTTTTTGAAAACTGCGTCAGGTTTTAATGGGAGATGTAGTGATGAACTGATTTTGCCAACATCAAATTTAGATGTTGCATAGACTTATGAATATTTTATTAGCTGTTTGGCTAATTTATCAAATTCGTCTTGTGTTATTTGTGAATGTTGGAAGTTAAACATTGCTAAAAACTTCTGTTGAGTCTCTGTGTAGTTACTTATGTTGAATGTAGGTTTGAAATATGGAGTTTTTGTGAAATAATCTGTATTTCTTTTTTCATTACTTATTATATTACTTATGGATAATTCTTCATTAAGAATTGTAGATAGACAAATATCTAATAATTGGAGTATAATATTTACGCGGTATGCTTTTTCATGTATTGGTGATATCGTAGCGTTGGTTTCGCAATAGCCTAAAAGTCCTAAAGGTAATCTTACTTGATAGGGTGTATTGTTGTATACATGTAGAGAAATAAAATCTGAATTCGAGTTTTTCAAATATTTTATGGATGAAATTGTGATTTTGAAAAACTTATGGATAGGTTTGAATTCAAAATCTGACATATAGAGTTGTTGTTTGTTTTGTTTTTTATCATATTGGTGAACTTGTTTTATTGAAAAATTATATATGTTTCCTGATAGTGGTTTCAGGTGTTTTCTTTGTTGATTATATATCGGATAAAATTTTGAAAAGAATGGTGGTTGTTTATTTAATCTTTGAAAAAATGTTAGGGATGTGTCTTTTGTTTTTGTGTATTTATCTTTGATTAGTATTTTACTATTCAAAATGTTGATTGTTGGTATATATTTAGAGATAAATGGTATTCCAATGATATTGTGTTTAATATCAGTGATATGGAATATTTGTTTAAATGGTTTATTTAAAATTTTATTTTGTTCTATTGTTCTTGTGGGGAGAAGAAATAATTGAATTTTTCCATAGTTTACTAATGTTGATCCTTGTGCTGTTGCTTGTTTATTGGAAGTTTAAAGGGGCGTTAGCTTTGAGTGTAGTGATTTTATCTCATTCCATGTGGGAATGTTTATTATGTTTGATTCTGCTCCTGAATCAATTAAAAAATCAATTTGAAGATCTGGTGGTTGAAATTCTTTGCTTCTTGGACTTTCTAAAAGAAATGGTATTGTCCAAATTTTTTCTTTGGGTTGTTCTTTTTGTATATTTTGATAGATGTGAATTGTATTCAAGCATTTTGTTTTATTATTTTCATTGGATTGATTTGTAGTGTTAATTTCGTTAGTTTCTTGTGCCGTTTGTGTAGAATGGATGGGTTCAATATAATAATTGTGAAGGAGTTCTAATTGATTTTCGTATATATGTGATGAAAAATGTTGTTCATATATAATAGGTTCGTAGTCATTTTCGATTGCTATCATATTTATGGAGGTAGTGTTTTCTGTATCACTTTCTGAGTCTGATGATTCACAGTTTATTTGATTTAGTTGTAGTTCGTTATTTCCTGTGTCATCAATACCTGGGGGGTCTGATGTTGTTTCTGGGTTTGATTGTACTTGATTAATGTTTCTTTGATGTTTAGGTGTACTACTTCTGTGGCGATTGTTAGGATTATTATAATGGTTATTATTCCTGTGTGGTGATTGGGAATAATTTCTATAACGATTATTATAACTTGAATGTCGATTTTGTGAATTATTTCGTGATCTGTTTTGATAATTATTGTTTGGTCTGTTATAGTTTGATCTATTATATGAGTTATTCCTTGATCGATTGTTCGGGTAATTCTGGTTTCGGTTGTTTGAATAACTTCTATTCCGATTATTGGAGTAGTTTCTATTTCTATTGTATGATGAGTTTCGTGATTGATGGTTTGGATAGTAATTATTTCTTGATTGGGAATTAGATCTAGAAACAAATTGTGTTGTATTTGACTTTGATCTGGAGTAGTTATTTCGACTATTTGGTCTATTGTAATGATTTTGTGACGAATTTTGTGTATTTCTTCGTTCTGGTGATCTTCCTCTATAACTTGTGTTATATGGTGATTGATTTCTCGTGTAGTTGGTATTGTTCGGTAGTGGTTTTCCTGAACTGTTGTTGCTGTATACATTTTTGTTCGGTAGATTTTGATCTTTCTTCATGTATTGATAGAATGATTTATTCGGTTCTTTATTTTTTGGAGGTTTGTTTTGATTGTCCTGTTGTTTTTGTCTACATTCGGAAATACTATGTCCGTATCGTCGGCAATAATTACACCATTTTTTGAAAGATGGTTTGCCTTTAAAGTTTGTGTGTTTTTCATAAATATTGAGTATTTCAGTGATTTTTTCAACGAGGTCTGTATCTGAATCCTGTATATTATTGATATTTGTGGTATTTGTTTCAATTCGATTAACATATTGTAATTTCAGATTTTCTGTTTCTTCAAGTTTCATTGTGATTTCCGCTTGCTCTAGCTTGTCTACTAGTTTTCGAAAATCTAAATCGGGCTCTCGAGTTGAGGAGGGATGGGATGCTCTCTTTTTTATTGCTATTTTCCTTAATTGAGGTGTTAAGGTCATCATTAAGATTTCTGTCATTTTTGTGTTTTTATAATCGTGTGTATTTAATGAATATGCTTTTCGAACTAGTGTTTCGATACGTACTGCTAATTGTTTGTTGGTTTCATTTGGTAATCTGCGAATTTCATTACATAAAACTCTTTGTTGTTGTTTATTTCTTTCGGAGTCAAACATTTTTGAAAATTCTTGTGTAAATCTTTTCCATTTTGATTTTATTTCTATAGGCAATACTGAAAAGCATTTTTGGGCTGCGCCGTCTAGGGTTGTCTGTATCAACGCTGTGCGTCGATGTATCCAGTTTTGATGTAGTGGCGTATTAATTGGTTCAGGTCCTATATTTAAAATTAAATTTGCTGTTACTGCATTTAAATAATCTTCTACAGAATATTCAGGGTCTGTTCCTGTGAATACCATTAATGGTTTGTTTGATGTTATTGATGATCCACCCATAAGGTATGGATTCATTGTCATTTGTAATGATTCTGCTGCATTTGGCATTTGTGAAAAATTAGAAAGTTGATTTTTTGTTATTTCGTGTTGTTGAAGATAATATGGAAGTGGTATTTCATTTTGCATTTGTGTTGGTTGATATGAGTGTGTAATCATTGGGTTTTGTGGCTGAATTGGTTGAAAAGATTGTGTATTAATTGGGTTTTGCATTTGTATTGGTTGTTGATTTTGTGTATCTATCTGGTGTGGAGAAAAATTTCTATGATGTGTATATGGTTTCTGCATTCCTTGTCCGCGATATTCTTGGGTATATGGTGCAAATATATCTGGTGTAAATGATCATCATCAGAGGATAGGTAATCCGTTTGATGAGGTGCTTGTTTTTTATTTTTATTCTGTTGAAAGAATGGGTAATTTTCACTATGATCCTGTGGAGGATGTGGATTAGCTTGAAAATTTACTGATTTGGTTGTTGCCATTGGATTATTCCAATATCGAGATCTGATTTGATTATTATTATTATTTCGTGGAGGATAGTTTGTTTTTGATGAATGTGTATAATTATAATTATGTTCCGCAAAATTGTTTCTTGTGAATGTTCTGCGTGTTTTTGACGGTATTGTCATGGGTCTATATGTTTGATAATCCATTTGTGAATATTTTGGAGCAACCGAAGGTTTAACGGTTGATTGTAAGGTTACCTGTGCTAGCGAAGTGTTTGTATTTCTTGGTGTTGTTAAATTTGGACGTATTGGTGAAATACTTTGTTGTGTAGTTGTTGTTGTTTGGACAATTTCTTCATTTATGAAGTGTGATGGTGTCTGAATATCTTGTTGAGTGAGATTTCTAGTTCCATTAAGGTTTTCATTGTGTATGACGGTCGAATTTAAACTGTTATTTCGAGTATCAGGTAAAAATGTATTGTAGTTTAATGGTGTTGCGTCAATGGTTAATTGTACTACTCTTACATAATCTCTTATAAAAGATATTGTACTTATTGCTTGGCTTGGAATTGATTGTGGGATATTTATAAATGCATAATGAGACCATTCGGGGTCCCAAACGTAGTCTGACTGTTCTGTGATGGCGGTATTATCGTTTGAATTTTGAGGTCTAAAATTTTTTCTTGCTTGTGAAATTAAATCTATATTATGTGTGAAATAATCTATTATAAACCATGCCAAAATTTTTTGTAAGTCATGTTTTGTATGTTGTGAAACATCATCTTTGGTGAAATTTTCTTTAATTATATGTAGAAAAGTTGAAAATAGTGTGATTTCATGTCGTACCTTTATATTTTTGGATGTCTCTGTCGGTGAGACATTTGAGATTGGGATTTCGTTTTCTAATATTGAGATATAACTATATATTATTGCAAAAACTTCATTAGTAAATATGGAGTTTGCTCTTTGTGAGTTATGATATTGTATGCTTTTTATATATTCTGAGAATACTTTTGAAAATTCTAAATCAAGGTCGTCTGTTTGAATTACATATTTGCGGTGATTCGGGTTTGGTGAGGTGAATTCTATGGTGTAGATTCCGTAGTGTTGTGTCAAATTACATATATCTTTCAGATAGTGATCAATATTTTGTCTTTTGATCTTTACATCGGGGAACTCTGCTTTACATGGGCTGATTCCGGGTTCAAATAAATTTAGTAGTAAATTCTTGCAAAGTATATGCTGTCCTCTATCAGTGGGTGCATCTACAAGGAAGGGGAAGATATCGTCATCATCTGGACTATCTTCACTTGGAGTGTGTGTTTGGCTCATTTTTTCGTTTAATGACTGTTAATAGGTAATTATCGATGTGTCTAATTGGTTGATTCCAGTTGTATAAATGTACTGGTTTGTGTTTATATTGCTTTTTTATTCGTCTTTTTCCTCTTTTTGATGAATTTGAAGTTGTTTCTGAGTCAGAAAAATATAATTGATCGTGTATGGGGCAATTTTTATCTATAGATTCTTTTAATTTATAGAGTTCGTCTAAATTGCTGGCTTCTGATTCTGAAAATGCGTTTCTATTTTCGGAAAATCTTTTTCGTGTTATTTGTCTTTGTTTGGTTATTATTTTCTTTTTTTCTTTTTTAGTGTTTGTCGTTTTGTTCTAATATATCCAACTGTTTGTGTATGAGGTGTGATTACAAGGTCGTATTTTTTGTTATCTATTTCACAGTTGTGTAAAACGATTGTTTGTTTGTTTCCTAGATTTTAAATGACATAAGGTTTAGGATGACGGATGCAAAAAATTGTTAGATGATTTCTATTTTCTTAAATTGTTAGTCCTTACGATTTTTTGGTTAGCTTAACCTGGGTCTATTTGTTCAGGGTTGGAGAGAAAAGTATATCGATTCCGAAGAATGATTTTTACTTTCTCGTGGCTAGTATAAGCTAAGGTGTTAACTTACTTAATCTTACTTAGGGGTAGTGATTGTGTTCAAGGGTTGGAGAATAGTAAATCGATCCACAAGGTTCAGGTATAATTAGAACACGAGTAGTTCGTTAGATACTATTTTAAACTTACTAAGTCTACGATTTATCCTGGGTCTTGATAAGAGGAGGGTTCAAGTGAAGGATGAATAACCGAAGTTTTTCACTGTTTATCCTAATTTGAATGGTTAGTTTTGTTGAAAAATTTATATTTGTCTTGGGTTTTTTGAAAGGGTTGGATAGTGAATCGACGTTTGAGGTCGTTAGACACTAGCTAAGTGGGTGGGGGAGAACAAAATTGTTCTTTTTGATCCAAGGATGGGCCTTGATGACCAAGTTTAAATTTTAACTGAATAGAAAATGAATTAAGATCCAAGGATAAGCCTTGATGATCTGATTTGAAAATTAAGTGAATTTAAGTTTAAAATGGTTTAAATTTGTTTAAGGAAAAGATTTAGTGTTTTAATGATATTAGTGAGTTTATGATTGCTGTTATGTTTTAGGTGATGAAGCTGGGACAATTGGATAATTTATGATTACTAACAGTTTATTGTCATGCTACTAATTTTTGTTTTGATTTTCAATAAATATTTTCCAAATATGTTTTTATAGAATACTGCAGAATTTTAGGAGAACGATCTGAGATCTTTTTATCAATCGTTATTGTATATTAATATTTTGTTTAGCGCCTGAAATGATCATGAAGATTGACTTCAAGATTTAAGTTTGCAAATGAAAATCTAAATTCATTGCTAATAAGATTCTAAATATAAAAGTTTGTGTTGGCTTTTGCCGTACTATCATATAACTATTTGGTAAGTTTCTATTTTGTCGTATGTCGTCTCTGGTTCGAGGTCTTCTTCCAATTCCGGGTAGTTCTCTTATCGTTCGGAATATTGGCTTTGATCTATTGAGTCGTAGAGACATTTCGATTAAATTATCGTCGTGTAACATTTTAAAAATGTTTTGTCTAATTTCTAATCTATTTTTGGTTAATTCTAAGCTTTTAAGGTCTTGTTCGAGACTTATGGTTGCACCAGATGAGTTTGAACCGAGGTGGTTAACTCATAGAGTAATTTCGGATAGGGTACACCGTCTGCTCGTCACGCTATCTTATTTTCGGCCGGATAGATTCGTGCAACTTCTTAGTCTAATACCGATCCTAATCTTACTCTTATACTATCTAGTCTCAGGGTGTTTAACTAGTCTCTGCTAGGCTCAATAGATCTAGGGTATACTGGTTTATTGCGGCTGCTGAAGTCTTCTTGGAGAGTCAACTAATTTCTAAGTTAAATTCAAATATCTCTGGTGCTGAAATTACAAGTAATTCCAGCACTTACAAATAAGTGGGTTGTTAGTTAGATGGATCATGATTGGTTAATATTAAATACTTTACAGTGGTAAAATATCTAATTTATCCAATCATAAAATGTAGTTTAGATCAGGTTCCAAATTAGCTCATATTGACTCGAAGAATTAAAACTGTCTGTCAACAACAAATCTATTTAATCAAATCAGCCCTAAGTCTTTTTCAGGATGGTGGAAAGATCATTGACGGCGAGAATGAATCCAACCTCAAGAAAGATTGACAGCATGTCAAGCAACGAAAAAACAAAAAAAAGTAGCCGAGGGAAGTGTGAACCGGGCCGAGGTCCGCGACTCATGTTGCGACTGAATTGGGTAGCCGAAATGGACTTTCTGCCCACCGAAGTTCCATAATCCCGCAAGAAACTTGAGTCGTGCAAATTCTGATTAAATACAGCTGGGGAGGAAGAAAACACAGATCGATAATTGAAAAAGCCACGATCCAAATCCGAAAGTCAAACAAGATTACTGGTGAAGAATGGCAAACACCTAATGGTCCCCACTGCACTTGGTTCCCAGGGCAAACAAAAAGTTTTTTGTATGTAGAAAAAGTTGATAATTGAAAACAAGCGCTTTTTTCACTGTTTTAGTCTAAATTATCCCAATTACGCTTCAACAAACTAACAAAACAAGTACTTAACGTCTCGTATCCTAATAATAATGCCAAATGATAGGCCCACTTACACATGCTATAGGATCACTACATATAGCGAGTTAACTATCCCAAATTTGCCAAATTAACAATTCAATTTTCAAACCCCCATAATGAGTTAGGACTGGAGTGTATAACTCATAGAGTAATTTCGGATAGGGTACACCGTCTGCTCGTCACGCTATCTTATTTTCGGCCGGATAGATTCGTGCAACTTCTTAGTCTAATACCGATCCTAATCTTACTCTTATACTATCTAGTCTCAGGTTGTTTAACTAGTCTCTGCTAGGCTCAATAGATCTAGGGTATACTGGTTTATTGCGGCTGCTGAAGTGCTCGGGAGAGTCCAACTAATTTCTAAGTTAAATTCAAATCTCTCTGGTGCTGAAATTACAAGTAACTTCAGCACGTACAAATAAGTGGGTTGTTAGTTAGATGGATCATGATTGGTTAATATTAAATACTTTACATTGGTAAAATATCTAATTTATCCAATCATAAAATGTAGTTTAGATCAGGTTCCACCCATCCGGGTTTTACAGAGTTTTTTAGAATAGTTCTTCTGCGATTCGAAGGATGGATGATGGACGTTGGTTTTTGGCGAACACCATTTTCTTCCGTTTCCTCTTTGTTAAAGAAGTTCCAGGAAGCTGGAGTAAGAGACATAAGACGTTGTGTCTTCTAGTGACAACGACTAAGTCTTTGCAACAAACTCAAATCTGATTTCAGAATGGTTGGCTATGTCAGGTTTTTCTGTTCTGCGTGGAGAACTTCTTTTGTGTCTGATCTAGTTTGGGAATGGCGTGGAGATTGTGCGTGGAGGGGATGCCTGGTTACTCGGATCTGTACGTATACTTGAACATCGAGGTGGTCATTGGTCTAGTTCAATGAAGTCCTTTTCTGCGAAGTCAAGTCGTACTCTAAATCCTTTGAGTTGTGATTGTGAGTGGCATATCGATTGTGGTTGGCCATTCTCTCTCGAGTGTAGTGGGGTCGTTTTGTCTTTAGATGTTCGTCCTTGGTGTTATATTCTGATCTATGTATTGCATAATGTAATTTACATTTTATAAAACATTTATTAGTTTAATATTTTTTAATTATGATTTTAGTTAGTTGTTTTCACAAAAGCTTTTTGTTTTAGTTCGGTTATTTTGAAGAGTTACTCACCCTTGAGTAGCTCTTATTAAAAATAGAGGTGTGGTCACAAAGCGTGGATGTAGCGCGGTGGGTTAGGCCGGCTATAGAGCATGCTCAGGACGTCCTTCCTGGTGGGTTAGGCCAGGAGTGGGAGTATGATTTCATGCGGTTTTTATGAGGGGTCCTGTTATGTGACAACGTTTTATGTTGGGTTTGTTGTGGTTTTTCTTATGTCTTGTTGGTTATGTCCTTTTTCCGAAAAGCAAATTGTTCGTGGTATGGGTTTGTCTTTCGACTTTTTTGTGTTTTATTATTTCTTTCTTAGACTTTATAATAGTCTTCAAAAGAATAAATTATCCAGTTTTAAACTGGGTTAATCCGGTTTGGGTACCGTTGGTTTCCTTTTCTTATTCATGCTGTTATTCTATGATTTGTGGTATTTAGTAAGCTGCGTTGGTTAGTTTTGTTTAGTATATGATTCCTTTCCAACCGGGTTAAAGGAAGGTTTGAAACATGTTATTATATGTTAGAGTTGTTGAGTGTGAAAACTTGAAACTGAAATTCATTATTTTAAACAATTCTTCGTGGGCGAGCTGTGCGAGTGTGAATAGAATTTCTGTGCGAATGAATGAGAATATCAAAAGGTTAGTACTGCATTTGCATTTTATTAATTTACTGCATAGAATTTGGAAATTTACTGCTAGTTATGGGGGAATTTTAAGTTACAAATTTTCATCATAATTAGATTTACTGCTTGTGGGGAAAATTTTAGAAATGAATTTACTGCATTGGTATTAAATTTATAAATTTATAAGTGTAAGAGATTAATAGAATTTTTGAAATCTGTTTGATGAGATTTGCGATTTTTATTTGTCTTTTGTGGTTTTTGTAGGTAATTGTCGGATGAAGGCTAAAAATCTAAAGAAAACATGGATAAAGTATGGTGAGTTTTTTTAATATTTTAATTAGTTAGTAATATTCATTTAATTCATACTTACCTGTTAGTCGTCGTGGAAAAAACCGTGGGGGAAGATGTCGTGGATGAGATCGGAATTTGTTAGTAGTTTAGCTAAGATGCGGATGATATTTTTAGTCTGAAGCAGTGGCCAAAGCAATTGAAGTGCCTTAATAGTGGTTAGTTCTTCAGTGCCAACTGCAAACTCATAAGGTGTGTTTTGGATTAGATTATATAATTTGTGATTGAATTTAGTGTTGTGGATGAATTCTAAAATTGGGATTTCTATAGGTTGTACAAACTCGTGCGGGATAAGGAAGGGTCGGGATTCTTCGGCGTTGAAGGTCTTGGTGATGGGACAGAAGATGTACATTTGGGTTATGGGATCATAATTGCGAAGAATACCATGAAGGTTAGTATCTTTAATGCAATATGTGAAATTTAGGAAAAATGGTGAAGTGTATTTGGAATTAATGAATTGAAAACGATGGTGTGGTTGTCTAGAGGGTGTGTGTAGGTCAAAGTGATTTTGGATGAAGCGATAATAACTATATGTGTGGGTTTGTTTAGTGCGCAACATAATATCGTGTGAGCAGTGTAAATCTCTTTCGTGTGGTGCAAGGAAATGAAAGGTTAGTGAAAATATTTGGAAGCGTTCTTTAAAACTTTCGAATGCTTGTGTGTCTGTTAGTGCTTCTGAAATAATGTGATCAAACTTTCGGTCGAAGATGTTTAGTGTAAATATATATGGTGTCTTGATGAAAAATTTCTCGGTAATTTGTGGATTAGCGAAGCGATCGTCGTCTAAGAATTGATCTTGGTTAGCTCTGATGATGTTGTGATCATAGTATTCGAGTGTATATTCGTTAGCTCTAGGTGCAGTGTGTGTTTTTAGTGATTTTTTATATCCAACGTAAGTAAATTGTCTAGCGGTTAGTGGTGTAGTGAGTCGATATAGCATGTCCGTATTTCGCTCTATATCGATGTGAGTGTTAGATAAAGGTAAGCAAAGAGGGTTAGTAAAATGATAATATGAGGTCCAAGAGAGAGTGGGCATTAAAACGTATTCATCTACAAAGTTGCGTGTTTCGTTAGTGTCGTGGGGGGTGTTTAAGGTGTATTGTGGGAAGGAGGGTAAGGTGATGGCTAAAAATTCTTTTGTGTTAGTATGCTTGGGGTGGTTGATGTATTCACGGGCTGTTCCTGGTTTTGCTGGGAAAGGATGGTTGGGGAACTTTCTTTTAAAAGTGCGGTAAGCTCTATTAGTGTTGAGTGAAGATTCAGTTGATGTGGATGATGGTGCTAATGATTCAGTATAATTTGAAGAGGGTGTAGGGGTAGGGGGGTTGGATGAATTTATTGTGGAGGAGATTTGGTTTATTGTTGGGGTATGGAGGTGGTAGGGTTGTTGTTGAAGGGTAATAAAATTATCTAGCTCTGGGGAGATTCGGGGGGTGTCTGGAGAATGAGATGATTGGTCAGAATGAAATGAGGAGTAGGTTGGGGTAACTTGGGAAGCATAAGAGGGTGTGGAAGTGATTGGGTCAGGGTTATTGGATAATATGGGTTGAAAAGGGGGTTGAGAAAAATTAGAAGAGTTATGAAAATTATTGGATGGGGATGGTTCTGAGTCGGCAAATTCATCGGGGGTTTCAATATTCGGGTTATTGAGTTGTGAGATGGAATATAAAACTGAGATGTGTGAATTAGTGTCGGAATTCATGCCTGATGTTACATTACTAGATGGAAAATCGGGTGGCGGAAAAGCAAAAAGTGGTATTATTGGGATTGGAGAGGTAAGATTGGTTGGGTGGGAATTTGATCGGTGTAGTGATCCAAGTTGGCGGCTCATCGTGGTCTAAAAAAATGATTATTTTGAGACTGAAAAGCGGTGGTATGGGGTTGTTCAATAATTTGTTCATAAGTATTATGATCTTGTGACTGGTGTGTCATTATATGTTGGATGGGACTTTGTGATGTGGTGAGTCGAAAATTTGGATTATGTGTGATGGCTAAATTTCGAAAATTTCGTGGGACTAGGGATAGTGGATGGTTATTTGGTAGGGGTGGTAATTGTGGTGCCGTTGGCGTTATGTCTACATTGTTATGTTCTTCGTCGTATGTATTTTGTCGTGTTGCTATTTTTTCTGTTATATTCTTTTATTTGTGCGTCTAAAAGAATTTTGTTTATAGATGTAGAAAAGATTCCAAAAAATCCTGCAAAGAGTATGCGTGCTACGCTTGCTTGTCTGTTTACTTGTGTGTGTATAGCACATGTGTTGTAGATTCCTTTTAAAAGTGAGAAAAGAAATCCAATAAAGTTAAACATTGCGTATAAAATAGTCAATTTTTCTAAGATGTAGTAGGGCCATCCTAGAAAATCGAGGATCTCATTTTTGAGTGTAACAAAGCTAAAAATGTTAATTGGTGATATATCTTGGGGACGGTATTTTTCACCGTTTAGATATATATAATCTTTAATGTCTTTAAAATATCCGCTATAGTCTTGCGTGTAGATATCGGCAAATCCTGCGGTTTCCGCAAGTTTGCGTAAATTTTGGTCTATTGATTGTCTTTGTATAGTGTCCATTTGTGTTAATAATTCTTGGAATTGTTGTGTTCTAATGTGATGTTGAATATCTGATTTTGAATAGATTCCTATTGATTGTAAGTCTATATTTGGGTTTCGAGCAATAGCGCGAATGCTTTCTGGTGAAAATTTTTTGAGTGATTGCATTAATGTGGGATA
Source organism: Symsagittifera roscoffensis (assembly GCF_963678635.1). Lineage (NCBI taxonomy): Eukaryota > Metazoa > Xenacoelomorpha > Acoela > Convolutidae > Symsagittifera > Symsagittifera roscoffensis. The sequence continues at coordinate 77,616,210 of NC_087064.1, read as the reverse complement.
TGGAGTGAGAAGATAATATTTATTTTCATCAGGGTTTAGTTGTACTACATTGTGGCTGTTTTCTGATCCACATGGGACTGCGGTATCCCAGAAATAGGTTCTTCGTGAAAGTGTATCCACGAAATGTACTTTATTCTTATAAAAGATAGGGATTCTTTTATAACATCGTTTATCTTCAAAAACGTATAGTGGTGATACTTTTTTAGTACAAGTATAAAACCATAAGATGTTTCCTTCATAGTCTAAAAAATTTGATCTATTTCCAGATAATAAGTATCCTGCATAGGGTATTTTTAATACTGCTAGTGCAAGTGATTGTAATATTTGTGTTCGTTCTAATTCGCATAGTTGGTGTAGTGTTTCTAATTCGGAGAGTGACATTTCTTGAAAAATTCGGCTAATTGTATAATCTAGTTTCATATCTAAATGAATATCATAGTGGATATTACCGAAATATGTAGTATTCATTAGTGATAATTCTTGTAAGCGTGTGCTTCTGGTGTCATGGGGTTTTAGATGTCCACCAGGTTGTCCGTTGCTTTTTTCAAAATTAACTGGTATATAGGATATTCCTTCGTTTGGAGGATGACCTGTGGCATATGGGTCAAGTTTTATTTTTCCAGTGGTCATGTCGAATCCTTTTTCGTATTCAACTAATATTTCAGAGTATTGTGTTCTGTGAAGTGGATTCCTGTATTTACATGCAAGTTCTGTTTCTTGATATATTTGAAAACGTGTCAATTTATTTTCTATATTGTGTATGTTTCTAAAATTAGTACTTTGTTTTCGTGATGGATGTACTTGTTCATATGGAATTGATTGTATAAAGTATTTTTCGTGAAATTTTATCATACGAGCGTGTATTCTTGCTACTTGAAATGTTGTACATGTATCTTCGGGGAACCAAACAATTGTTGCTTGTGTTCTCGTTGTAGGGTCGCAATAACCTTGATCATTTTTACAAGGTAATCGGATTCCTTGATAGATCATTGTATTATCTGATAAATCTCGTGTTAGTTGTATTTTTTCGAGTTGTATTTTCCAATCGAAAAACATTATTTCTTGGTATCCTTTATTTTTTGTGTCTGCTTTGCAGTTTGATGGGTTATTTATACCAATGTGTGGTATCCAATGTTTATCGTGTAGGTCATAGGTTAATCGTCCGTGTGCGCCGTTATACGGGTATTTTTCGTCTAGTTTTATATGTCCTTGGTGTCTTTCAAGTTGTGATTGATGTACAGAGTCTGAAAAAACTTGAAAGTTAACTAACTTTCTTTCGGAGTTTTTATTTTGTGTGATGTTTAGTCTAAGTAATTCATTTTTACAATCGTCGGGATTGAGATGTAAAAGACGTTCTATATTACTCTGATAGAATGATTCATGGTCAAGTCGGTTTTTGTTTCCGTTCGAGACTTGTGAACAATGTACTTTCTTTTCGGAAAATGTTGCTGTGAATTTATAACCTGTAACTGTTGTTGCTCGGGCTTTTGAATAGAGTGTTGCTATTACATTTGTGGTTTCTATAGTTTGTGGTTCTGTTTCACATTGTGATACTTGATTTATTGCATATTTGTGTAGTGTTTTTTGTTCATTTTCTTCACAATCGTAATGTGTTACTAATAAATCTTGTGGTCCTGTACGAGGGGAAGGGTTTATGTTTTGATTTGAGATTACTAGAAAAAGGAGTTGGAGAAAAATTAATAATTTTAGAATATACATGTGTATGATAATCCTGAGTATGGATTATAAAATGTAATGTAGCCAATTGTGTTTTTGGTATATCTGTCGTATTTGTATATTACTTCAGTAGTTATAAACGGTGGTGGTAGTGATTGAGCTGTTATGTTAGGTGGGTTTAATGGGTAGGGATGTTGGGTAATATTGTTTAACTTAACTGTGATTTCAAACTTTAATTGTAAACTGTTTTGTTGGAGTATTTGAATATTGTGATCACGGATATCATTGTGAATATCTTGGCGATATTGTAATCTATTAAGTGCCCAGTTATGAAGGCGGTTACTTTCTTGATGTTGTCCAAATAATGGTGGAGGTGCTGTAAATGTATTCCAATCTAGTCTTAAAGGAATATTTATTGATGATTGTTCTCGATATCTGGCGTCGAGATTATTTGGAAAATTTAAGTTAAAAGGTGGTGGTGAAATCTGGCTTATTGATGGTGTTGATGGTAGTGATAATGTTTCTGGTAGTGATGAGGATGTTGTTGTATCCGTAGAAATATCTATTGGATTATTGACTAAATTTAATTCACCTTGTGTAAATGAATGTGTTGTCCAATATGGTAGTCGTGATGCCTGGTTTGGGGGGTTAAAGGGATTTTCACGTATTTGTTCAGATGTTGGTGTTGAACCTAAGTAATCTGATGGTAGGCTTGAGGTGCTACGTTGTGAAAGAAGCGTAGGGGTTTCTGGTAATATACCAATGGGGTTTTCTGGAGTGTTTTGTGATGGGGATTGAGGTATATCAAAATGAACTCGGGGAGTTTGAAAATTTCTGTTTCGTCGAGGATGTATAATTTGTCTATTTATTTCGACTGTATTTTGGTTTTGACTAGGATTTCTTATTCTACTTAGTTCTTGTGGTAGTGTTGGGTATAGGTTATATGTTGGTTCGCTTAGAGGTGCTTGTCGTTGAACTGGTTCTAGTGGTTCTGATAAACGAGCATGTCGTTCTTCAAAAGTGTATGGATTGTCTTGAAAAGAAATTCGTGTAGATGTTTGAGGATTTTGAGTAGTTGAAGGTGGTGTTGGGTTATCTTGGGATGATGTCGGTGAAGACTGATTCTGTGAATGTTGGGTAGCAATTTTTGATGGATTTTTGAATTGTTACTTTAGTGGGAAGGTTTATGTTTATTATAATATTCTTCCAAAAAAATAATTAGAAAAATTGTTGCTAGGGCAAATGTGATGATTGCTTTCTTTATACATTTGCATATTGTCAAAATGAGGGATGATAAAAATGTTATGAAAATTACAAACAATAAAAAAATATCAGTTCTACTGAAAATTGTTCGTATCATTTAGACAAGTTGTATAAATCGTACCTGTGGATATAATCAAGGGTTTTGGAAAGTTGGAGGAATAGTTCGAGTATAGTGTAGAAAATTAAAAAAATGTTACAAAAAATGATTAGGATTATTAGAAAAGATTCAAGTATATCAAAAAGAAATATTATAAAGGTTTCAAGTATTGTAAAAAAATGTTTAAGATTTATGAGTATTTGAGTAACTGATTGAGAGAAGAGCATTTAAGAAATGATCTCTTGGTCGAATATTTTTTGCTGTTTGAGGCGATTTTCAAGTGTGGTCGGATTATTTATTAGTTTTTTGACAAGTGGGTTGAGTTTTGTAAAAAATTGTTGGGGGCAATTTTCATGGTGATCGGGAGGTCGTCTTTTTCTTTATTTTTGTTTGTCAAATGATCCGGGGTATGGTGAGATTTTTATACTTTAGGCTAATTAAAATGTTCATTTTGTTACTTTAGGCTAAGTTAACAAATTTGTTTTGGGGGTATTCGTGGTCTGAGTTGGGGAAATATTGTTGATCTTTGGGTTATTAGATAAGGGAGGGGTATGGTATTATGGTGATATTTATTTTAGTTGTCAAGTTGGAGTGGTTTGCTTATTTTTGACCTGGAGGTCGTAAAGTTATAGTTATAGATGTGCCTGGAGTTCTATATTATTCGTCTAATTGGTCTTAGTTTGAGTTAGAGAAAGTGACGGATTGGATGAATCCTATTGGTCTATTTTGAACTAGAATTATTGCGTACTTGTCAGCATGTTATTTTGAAAAATGTAAATGAAAAATGTTTCGGAGGTTTCAAGGTTGTGAAGTATAATGTTAAAATTACTTTTGAAATTCCACTTTCTTTAAAATTTTAGATTGGGGGATGAATATTTTATAGTTTTTACGTGGTTGATTTCGGAGTCTTGTTGTTTTTCGATTTTCTGATTTGTCGATCTGTTCTTGGGGTATTATTTGTTCGGTCATTTTTCTATTTTTTCTTTGTTTTGGGGATTCTTTATGGTTTTGTGTATTGTTTTTGGTGGCGGTTGGTTTTGTGTTTTGATTTTCGGTGGGGTTATCATTTTGTTCTGTGTTTTTCAGATGTGGTTCATTTTGAATGATTTTTAATCCTGTGAAAGAATATAATTGAGTTAATTCGCGGAGTGCGTATTCTTTTGGGTAATAAGGTAATAGGTTGTTTCGATGTTGAACGATTTCTTTTTTGTTTGAGTCGGTAATTTTATATGTGACCTCAGTGGGTCTTGCAATTATTTGGTATGGTCCTTTTCGAAGGGGTTGTAATTTTTTAGAAATTCCCTTTTGAGTATTAAAATTAGGTATTAAAACAAATGTTCCAATTTTTAATTCGGAGGCTGGTGTAAAACGTGAATTGATTTGTTCATTAATGTTTTGTCTTTGTAATAACTTTTTTGTTATTTTTTGATAAATTTCATTGTGTTTTTTATCTCTATTTAGAATCCATTCGGTGTGTGTACCGGAGGCTAGTTTAAGAATTTGTGGGTGATGAAAATGATCTTCATCGTGTGTATGTAAAGGTAGGTTATAACAAATTGAGTCTTTATTTGGTTGACAATAACCTTGTGCGTTTTTATGAGAATTTGCTGTAAACATTATTGGTTTGCGTGGCTTTTGGTTAAAAACCATTTCGTATGGTGACATTCCTAAAGTTGTCGTAATTTGTGAATTATATGCTAAGGGAAATAATTTTACATCTGCTGACCATTCGGTATATTTTGTATCATTTCCGTTGATGATACATCTAAGATATTCTTGTAATGAACGGTTCATACCTTCGACTAAGCCGTTTGTCCAAGGTGCATGAGATGTACGTGGTTTGTGTTTAATGTTATATAAATGACATAGTGTGATAATTTCATTATTTATGAATTCTGTACCGTTGTCTGTAACTAAAATTTCTGGTAGTCCGAATTTTGCTATCCAGTGTTCATAGAGTGTTGTGTAAGCGTAATAAGCGTTACAATGTGGTACTGGGTTAAGTGCTACATAATGTGTAAATGCGTCAACAATTACCATAATGTAGGAGTTTCTTTCGGATGAGGGTGAAATTGGTCCTTTGGTATCAAATGAGATACGATGATTAAAGTACAAACTTTGTCCTTTAAAATCTTGTTTTTGTGCTATTTGTTTTTGATTTGGGTAAGGTTTATTTAGTTGACATACTATACAATCATTGCATAGTACTTTTATCCAAATTGGTGCATTTGGGAAGTAAAAATTTTGTATAAAATTTGAATATGTTTTTTCTGATCCAGAGTGTCCTTTAATATTTTGTGTATGTGAAATATTAAAAGCTATAAGAATCATACTTAAAGGGAGACAGGGAACTGTAGATTCATTCAGGTTATACTCTAAAAGGTCTGTATTTTCGTTAATTGTTGTGTTGTTAAATTTGCGAAAGTATCGGAGGAGTGTTTTGTTTCCTAGAATGGTTGAATCTGCCTTGACAGGTTTAGTTTTATATTTGTGCCATGATTTTAGTTGTCTAATTATCGGGTCAAGATTTTGATATTGTTTCAGTGTTGAAATTGTAATTGTTTCTGTTGGAGGGAGAAAAATGTTTTCAATTTCGAATTTAGATAAGGGTATTGTATCAAGTGGGTCGTGGAGGTCAAAAACTTGATTTATTGTGTATTTTGAATCATTTGTTTGTGGTCCTGATAAATTTATTTTATCAGTTAAATTTTCTTTTTCAATTAGTGGAAAATGGTCTTTCTTAGGTGGGTGTTGTTTTGTTCGTTTTTGTTGGGTGTTATTTTTTATCCATTGAGAATATGGGATTGGTTTGAAAGTTGATGTTCCAAGTAGATCAACTTCATAATGATTATTTTGACAATCTAAATAAAGTGGGAAATGTTGTAAACTATTTATTTGTGATTGTTCAATATCAGTTTTTACTGCATATTTGCATTCCAATCGGGGTGATGTTTCGTTTTCTGCAAGGTAGAATTTTATGTTTTTGGGTATTTCAACAGTTGTTTTTCGAGTAAGTAATTCAGGTGGTGTATTTCGACTTAAGGTGTCTGGTAATGCAAGATTTTTTCCTGCCGTCCAAACTATATGTAAGTTTGGAAATTTCATTAGAATTAGATGAAATCTGTAAACTCGGTGGTTTGGGTTAGATTTTTGTGTAAAGAGAAAGATGATTGGTTTATGGTCTGTGAATAAAACTGTGGGGTGTTTTGATCCGAGTATCAGAAATTCATATTCTGTCAGTGTATATATTATGGCTGTACATTCTCTCATTAGAGTTGAGAGTCGTAGCTCTGCTTGAGTGAATAATCGAGAATTTGCTGATATGAGGTTCATTTTATTTGTACCATTATGTGATTGTAATAGTGCTGCACCGATGCCAAAGTTCGAAGCATCGCACATTGCATAAAATGGTTGATTTGAATCTGGAATTGTGTTTGAAATTTGTTCAGTTAAAAGTTTCTTTATTTCTTCAAATCGTGTTTGATGTTCTGTGTTCCATTCAAAATTATTTTGTTGTCTAAGGATGTTATAAAATGGTCGTAGATATAATTGCATTTTATAAACATATTTACTTAAAAAGTTTAACATTCCAAGAAATTCTTGGATTTTCTTTTTATTTGTTGGTGGTTGAAGTTTTTGAATAGCGTCAATGCGTGATTTCAATGGAGTGATTGTTTTTCTTTCTATATTATGTCCTAAGAATTTAACTCTTGTCAAAAAGAAGTGTGATTTATCGGGGGCGGCCTTCAGATTTTCGTTCTGAAGTATTTGGTGATATTTTTCTAAAACATTGAACATCTCGTCTTTTGTTTGTGATTGCATAAAAACATCGTCTAAATAGGTGATTGCGTTTTTCTTGAGTATTAGTGGTCTAAAAATTTTGCTCATAAAAGCTGAAAATGCTGCTGGTCCTATGGATATTCCATAGAATAAGCGGTTGAATTCATATTGTTGGTTTCCGATAACAAATTGTGTTAAACGTCGTGATTGTTCATCTAGTGGCATTTGATTGTATGCACTATTCATATCGGCGGTTGTAAAGTATTTGCCGTTTATTTTTGTTAAAATAACTTGTATTGGTTCAATGGGCCAATTACGTTTTGATTCATCTATAAGTGAATTGAGGTATCTAGCATCGAGAACGATTTTTAATGATTCTCCTTTAGCTAGAATGATAACGGGGTTGATAAATGTGTTCCCTTTTGGTTGTTCTTCTTTATTAACTGGTGATATAATGTTGTATTGTTCTAAAATATCGAGTAATCTGTTCACTTTATCATGTAAGTGAATTGGTACTTTACTTGCTCTCTGTTTTTTGAAAACTGCGTCTGGTTTTAACGGGAGATGTAGTGATTAACTGATTTTTCCAACATCGAATTTTGATGTTGCATAGACTGATGAATATTTAATTAGCTGTTTGGCTAACTTTTCGAATTCGTCTTGTGTTATTTGTGAATGTTGGAAATTAAACATTGTTGAATATTTCTGTTGGTCCTCTGTGTAGTTACTTATGTTAAATGTAGGTTTGAAATATGGAGTTTTTGTGAAATAATCCGTATTTCTGTTTTCGTTACTTATTATATTATTTATAGATAATTCTTCATTAAGAATTGTAGATTGGCAAATATCTAGTAATTGGAGTATATTATTTACGCGATAGGCTTTTTCGTGTATTGGTGATATTGTAGCGTTGGTTTCACAATATCCTAAAAGTCCTAAAGGTAATGTTACTTGGTAAGGTGTGTTGTTATAGACATGTAAGGAAATGATTTCTGAATTCGAATTTTTCAAATATTTTATGGATGAGATTGTGATTTTGAAAAATTTGTGAATAGGTTTGAATTCAAAATCTGACATATAAAATTTTTGTTTGTTTTGTTCTTTATCATATTGGTGAACTTGTTTGATTGAAAAATTATAGATATTTCCTGATAGTGGTTTTAGGTGTTTTCTTTGTTGGTTAAATATCGGGTAGAATTTTGAAAAGAATGGTGGTTGTTTATTTAATCTTTGAAAAAATGTTAAGGATGTTTCTTTTGTTTTTGTATATTTATCTTTGATTAATATTTTACTATTTAGTATGTTAATTGTTGGTATATACTTCGAAATAAATGGTATTCCAATGATATTATATTTAATATCAGTGATATGGAATATTTGTTTAAATGGCTTATTTAAAATTTTGCTTTGCTCCATTGTTCTGGTGGGGAGGAGAAATAATTGGATTTTTCCGTAGTTTATCAATGTTGATCCTTGTGCTGTTGCTAACTTACTGGAGGTTTCAAGAGGTGTTAGCTTTGGGTGTAAAGTTTTTATTTCATTCCATGTGGGGATGTTTATTATGTTTGATTCTGCTCCTGAATCAATTCAAAAATCTATTTCAAGGTCTGGTGGTTGAAATTCTTTATTTCTTGGGCTTTCTAAGAGAAATGGTATTGTCCAAATTTTTTCTTTGGGTTGTTCTTTTTGTATATTTTGATAAATGTGGTTTGTATTCAAGCATTTTGTTTTGATATTTTTATTGGTTTGATTTGTAGTGTTAATCTCATTTGTTTCTTGCGTCGTTGGTGTGGAATTTATGGGTGTAGTGTAATAATTTTGAAGAAATTCTGATTGATTTTCATATATGTGTGATGAAAAAGGTTGTTCATATATGACAGATTCATAGTCATTTTCGACTTTTATCATATTGATAGAAAGAGTGTTTTCAGTATCACTTTCTGAATCTGATGATGTACAGTTTATTTGATTGAGTTGTAACGTATTAGTTACTGTGTCATCAATACCTGGAGGGTCTGATGTTGTTTCTGGATTAGATTGTACTTGATTAATATGTCTTTGATGTTTAGGTGTACTACTTCTGTGGCGATTATTAGAATTATTATAGTTATTATTATTCCGGTGTGGTGATTGGGAATAATTTCTATAACGATTATTATAACTTGAGTGTCGATTCTGTGAATTATTTCGCGATCTGTTTTGGTAATTATTGTTTGGTCTGTTAAAGTTCGATCTATTATATGAGTTATTCCTTGATTGATTGTTCGGGTAATTCTGGTTTCGGTTGTTTGAATAACTTCTATTTCGATTATAGGAGTAGTTTCTATTCCTATTGTATGATGAATTTCGTGATTGGTTGTTTGGATAGTAGTTATTTCTTGATTGGGAATTAGATCTAGAAACAAATCGTTGTGTATTTGAATGTGATCTGGAGTAGTTATTTCGACTATTTGGTCTATTGTAGTGATTTTGTGATGAATTATGCGTGTTTCTTCGTTCTGGTGATCTTCCTCTATAACTTGAGTTATATGGTGATTGATTTCTTGTATAATTTGTATTGTTCGGGAGTGGTTTTCCTGAACTGTTGTTGCTGTAGACTGTTTTGTTCGGTAGGTTTTGATCTTTTTTCATGTATTGATGGAATGATTTATTTGGTTCTTTATATTTCTGAGGTTTATTTTGATTGTCTTGCTGTTTTTGTCTACATTCGGAAATACTATGTCCGTATCGTCGGCAATAATTACACCATTTTTTGAAAGATGGTTTGCCTTTAAAGTTTGGGTTCTTTTCGTAAATATTGAGTATTTCAGTGATTTTTTCAACGAGGTCTGTCTCTGATTCCTGTATATTATTAATATTAGTGGGAGTCGTTTCAATTCTGTTAACGTATTGTAATTTCAGATTTTCCGTTTCTTCTAGTTTCATCGTGATTTCTGCTTGTTCTAATTTGTCTACTAGTTTTCGAAAATCTAAATCGGGTTCTCGAATTGAAGAAGGATGGGATGCTCTCTTTTTTATTGCTATTTTCCTTAATTGTGGTGTTAAGGTCATCATTAAGATTTCTGTCATCTTTGTGTTTTTATAGTCGTGTGTATTTAGTGAATATGCTTTTCGAACTAGTGTTTCGATTCGTACTGCTAATTGCTTGATGGTTTCGTTTGGTAATCTGCGAATTTCATTACATAAAACTCTTTGTTGTTGTTTGTTTCTTTCGGAGTCAAACATTTTTGAAAATTCCTGTGTAAACCTTTTCCAGTTTGATTTTATTTCTAGAGGTAGTACTGAAAACCATTTTTGGGCTGCGCCATCTAAGGTTGTTTGTATTAACGCTGTGCGTCGATGTATCCAGTTTTGATGTAGTGGCGTATTAATTGGTTCAGGTCCAATATTTAAAATCAGGTTTGCTGTTACTGCATTTAAATAATCTTCTACAGAGTATTCAGGGTCTGTTCCTGTGAAAACCATTAAAGGTTTGTTTGATGTTATTGATGATCCACCCATAAGGTATGGATTCATTGTTATTTGTAATGATTCTGCTGCATTTGGCATTTGAGAAAAATTTGAAAGTTGGTTTCTTGTTATTTCATGTTGTTGGAGATAATATGGGAGTGGTATTTCATTTTGCATTTGTGATGGTTGATACGAGTGTGCAGTCATTGGATTTTGTTGTTGAATTGGTTGAAAAGATTGTGTATTAATTAGATTTTGTTGTTGAATTGGTTGTTGATGTTGTGCATCTATTGATTGTGGAGAAAAATTTCTATGATTTGTACGTGTTCTCTGTATTCCTTGTCTACGATATTCTTGAGTATTTGGTGCAAATATATCTGGTTGTAAGAAATCATCATCTGAGGATAAATAATCCATTTGATAAGATGTCTGTTTTTTATTTTTATTTTGTTGAAAAAATGGGTAATTTTCACTGTGATCCTGTGGAGGATTTGTTTGGAAATTTATTGAATTAGGTTGGGTCATTGGGTTATCCCAATTTCGAGATCTTGTATATTGGTTAAAATTTCTTTGTGGTTGATTATATGTTTTTGATGGATGTGTATAATTATAATTTTGGTCTGTAAAGTTGTTTCTAGTGAATGTTTTGCGTGTTTTTGATGGTATTGTCATGGGTCTGTATGTTTGGTAATCCATATGTGAATATTTAGGGGCAACCGAAGGTTTAACGGTTGATTGTAAGGTTACCTGTGTTTGTGAAGGATTTGTATTTCTTGGTGTTGTTAAATTTGGGCGTATTGGTGAAATACTTTGTTGTGTAGTTGTTGTGTGTACAATTTCTTCATTTATGAAGTGTGATGGTGTCTGGATATCTTGTTGAGTAAGATTCCTAGTTCCATTGAGGTTTTCATTGTGTATGACTGTAGAGTTTAAACTATTATTTTGTGTATCGGGCAAAAATGTATGATAGTTTAATGGTGTTGAATCAATGGTGAATGGTATGATTTTTACATAATCTCTTATGTAAGATATCGTACTTATTGCTTGACTTGAGATTGATTGTGGGAAGCTTATAAATGCGGGATGAGACCATTCGGGGTCCCAAACATAATCTGATTGTTCTGTGATAGCGGTATCATCGTTCGAGTTTTGGGGTCTAAAATTTTTTCTTGCTTGTGCAATTAAATCAATATTGTGTGTGAAATAATCTATTATGAACCATGCCAAAATTTTTTGTAGATCGTGTTTTGTAAGTTGTGAAACGTCGTCTTTCGTGAAATTTTCTTTAATGATGTTTAAATAACTAGAGAGTAGTGTGATTTCATGTCGTACTCTTAAATGTTTAGATGTTTCTGTCGGTGAGACATTTGTTATTGGGATTTCGTTTTCTAATATCGAAATATAACTATATATTATTGCGAAAACTTCATTGGTGAATATGGAGTTTGCTCTTTGTGAGTTATGATATTGGATGCTTTTTATATATTCTGAAAAAACTTTTGAAAATTCTAAATCAAGATCGTCTGTTTGAATTGTATATTTTCTATTATTATGGTTTGGTGATGTGAATTCTATGGAGTAGATTCCATACTGTTGTGTTATGTTGCATATATCTTTTAAGTAGTGGTCTATGATTTGTCTTTTGATTTTTACATCTGGGAACTCTGTTTTACATGGACTGATTCCGGGTTCAAATAAATTTAATAGTAAATTTTTGCAAAATATATGCTGTCCTCTATCAGTGGTTGCATCTATTATAAAAGGAAAGATTTCATCATCATCTGGGGTTTCGTCACCTGGGGTGTGCGTTGAGCTCATTTTTTCGTTCGATGACTGTTAATATGTAATTATTAATGTGTCGAATTGGTTGATTCCAATTGTATAAATGTACTGGTTTGTGTTTATACTGCTTTTTTATTCTTCTTTTTCCTCTTTTTGATGAATTTGAAGTTGTTTCTGAGTCAGAAAAATATAATTGATCATGAAGTGGGCAATTTTTATCTATTGATTCTTTTAGTTTGTAAAGTTCGTCTAAACTGTTGGTTTCTGATTCTGAAAATGCGTTTCGATTTTTTGAAAATCTTTTTCGTGTTATTTGTCTTTGTTTCGTTATTATTTTTCTTTTTAGTGTTTGTCGTTTTGTTCGAATGTATCCAACTGTTTGTGTATGAGGTGTGATTACAAGGTCGTATTTTTTGTTATCTATTTCACAATTGTGTAAAACGATTGTTTGTTTATTTCCTAGGTTTTTAAATGACATAAGGTTTAGGATGACGGATGCAAAAGGTTGTTAAATGATTTCTATTTTCCTAAACTGTTAGTTCTTACGATTTTTTGGTTAGCTTAACCTGGGTCTATTTGTTCAGGGTTGGAGAGAAAAGTATATCGATTCCGAAGAATGATTTTTTACTTTCTCGTGGCTAGTATAAGTTAAGGTGTTAACTTACTTAATCTTACTTAGGGGTAGTGATTGTGTTCAAGTGTTGGAGAATAGTAAATCGATCCACAAGGTTCAGGTATAATTAGAACGCGAGTAGTTCGTTAGATACTATTTTAAACTTACTAAGTCTAAGATTTATCCTGGGTCTGTTAAGAGGGGGGGTCAAGTGAAGGATGAATAACCGAAGTTCTTCACTGTTTATCCTAATTTGAATGATTAGTTTTGTTTAAAAATTTCTATTAGTCTTAGGTCTTTAGAAAGGGTTGGGTAGTGAATCGACGTTTGAGGTCGTTAGACACTAATTAAGTGGGTGGGGGAGAACAAAGTTGTTTTCTGTTTGATCCAAGGATAAGCCTTGATGATCAAATTTGAAATTTAATTAAGTAGAAAATGATTTAAGATCCAAGGATAAGCCTTGATGATCTGGTTTTAAAATTAAGTGAATTTAAGTTTTAATAAAATTTTAAATGTGTGTAAAGGAAAGATTTAGTGTTTTGATGATATTAGTGGGTTTATGATTGCTGTTATGTTTTAGGTGATGGAGCTGGAACAACAGGATGATTTATGATTACTAACCATTTATTGTCATGCTACTAATTTTTATTTTTTATTTTTCAATAATTATTTTTCAAACATGTTTTGTATATTACTGCAGAGTTTTAGGAAAACGATCTTAGATCTTTTTATCAATCGTTATTGTATATTAATAATTTTGTTTAGCGCCTGAAATGATTTTGAAGATTAACTTCAAGGTTTTATGTTTGCAAATGAAAATCTAAATTCATTGCCAGTAGTATTCTAAATATAAAAGTTTGTTCTGGTTTTTGCCTAACTATCATATAGCTATATGGCAAGTTTCTACTTTGTCGTATGTCGTCTCTGGTTCGAGGTCTTCTTCCAATTCCGGGTAGTTCTGTTATGGTTCGGAATATTGGCTCTGATCTATTGAGTCGTAGAGACATTTCGATTAAATTATTGTCGTATAACATTTT
>NC_087064.1:77432837-77600337 GCF_963678635.1 Symsagittifera roscoffensis | reverse complement strand
ATGTGTGTATGTATGTATGTGTGTATGTATGTATGTATGTATGTATGTATGTATGTATGTATGTATGTATGTATGTATGTATGTATGTATGTATGTATGTATGTATGTATGTACGTATGTATCTATTTAGGTATGTATGTGTGTATGAATGTATGTATGTATGTATGTATGTATGTATGTATGTATGTATGTATGTATGTATGTATGTATGTATGTATGTATGTATGTATGTATGAATTAATGGATGTATGTAGCATGTAAGTGTGTATGTATGTATGTATGTAAGTATGTATGTACGAATTAATGGATGTATGTAGCATGTAAGTGTGTATGTATGTATATATGTGACTATGTATGTATGTATGAATATATGTATGTATCTCGGCCTGATTGATGGACTATTCTATGTGCGGTCTCTAAATACCTAAAACACGCAAACGTCGACAAAAACAGTGTTGGGAACCCATGTGCCATGCCCCCGGATGGGCCCAGTCGAACTTGCCGATGCACGTCGAAAAGAACATTATTGGCATTAGCACCGGAATAGTGATGAAAAAGAGGCCCAGAATGTTCTAGAATGAAAATTTTTCAAAGTTTTGATACGAAGTAGAACATTTCTGAGAAATAGAAAAAACGGTCAACTTGACCGTAAAATAGACAAAAAAACACAACAACCGTAACAACAACCTCGACACAGAAGAATTTCAGTCCGAAAAGTAGAGCGAAAAACATAAGATGAAGAAAGCCTCTTATCATGAGAAGAAGACACGATAAAGTGCTTACTGAACGAAGATCATTCAGACAGAAGGTCCAGTTGGAAAGTCGGGACAGATCCGTACGCTCCCGTGCCACGAAATCGGGGAGATAACGACTTTATCTCTGAGAGAGGACGGAATCAGAGGCCCAGTGCCCAGAGACTGTGAGAGACCTTAACGGTATATTTTAACTGCTGTTTAGTTTAATCCGATATTTATTTGATATTTCATAGCATGAGAAGTTAGAGTCGAGAAAAGAATCAACCCATCTCTAATGGATTTTGAATTTAACTTACACTAAAACATATTAAATTATGGTTTTCCATCCGTGTTTTTAATAGTAATCATGTAATCTGGGGATCCGAGGCCCGGCTTTTTGGTTATTTTTGCATGAACGAAAGCTGATCAAAAGTCGTTTGATTGATGGCTGAAAAATGATACCTCATTACTTAGCCCTTAACAGACCAGATAATAACTGGCTAGATCAAGACGGTTAAAAACGAGTAGGAATATGGTAACTGACGTCAGCCAGTCGTCAATTGGTACTTTTTCTACGCTCCGTCACTATTTAATGTCATGGTGAATGTTACAGAGACGTTTTTATTGATCACTCACTGTGTAATGTCTAGTCGAATGTTACATCAATATACTATTAAAATTTATTGGACAGTGGACCTTTGATTTATTTCATGTGAATCAACCTAAAACCTGCCTTAGCTCAACATAACTGTGTGGGAATACAGTCAAGAAATTGAATTGAGTACTCACATAGTGACGCGACTCTAGAATTAGGTAAATAAGGTAATTAAAGCAACTCTTGGGAAAAATTTTGGGAAGAACTAGTTTTAACACAAGAATTTTTATTGTTTTGGACAATTGGGCAGATTCACTCGTCTACCTGCCCAATCAAGGTTCTGTCTTGCGCAACGATGGCACTCTCATAAGATTTCGCGATGTTGTCGGTCGGGAACAAGACAGTTCTACTCGAATTGAATATTTCCGTAAAATTGCGAATAGCAATTTTACTCTAGCACAATTTTTGCTCAACTTTTCCGCAATTATGTCCCGAATTTTTGGATTTTATTGACTTTTTATTTCAGTTGCCGCGTCAAACTTGATCATTCGAATTTTTCAAAAACCATTTTTTGCCCCAAAATCAAGGTCAAACTTCAGAATAGGACCGACTGGCACACCAACCGAATTGGGTCCGACAGATTGAGGTACAAAAAACCCAAAAAGCACTGTGTTTGACCCTTGAGCCTATGGTCATAGAGCCCATTTCTCTTAACTTCATATGTGACTTAAGCGAACGACTGTTACAAATCCATGGGATGTGTTCATTAATGATTGTAACTGTACAATCGTTACAGTTCGGAGTGTAACAATTCGAGTCTCTTTCGAATATTACTGATTCTCGTTTAAAAAAATTCTGTGTAAAAAAAAACTAAGTTTGACTGATGGTCTAAAAGCTGTAACACCTTGGTTATCCCTTGAACAGACTAAAATTCAACTGGTCAGCTTGAGACGGTGAAAAACGCATAGATTTAGGGTAACTGGCGTCAGCCAGTCGTCAATAGGCCAGTCGTCAAATAGTTTCAGATAATAAGTTGATTTCATGGGGCAGTCGTGCTTATCCCCAAGTACACATGTTTCTGGTGTTGAAGCAAGCTCACTCAGAAGAACTTGATCGTCTCCCCAAAGGTTTAGGGAAGAAATACCGAAAGTTCACCTTTGCAACATCGGGACTGAGCCTCAATCCAAAAACTGGTAGTAAACTCAAAGACCTTCAGTGGTTACACCCGTGGCTGCCTGAGAAAAAGGAAAATCATACTCTAGCACGACGTCGTAAACAACAGCATCATAAAAAATCCCAGCAACTTCAATAGAAAGTGTACCCCAGAACAGTTAACCCACATCATTGTGAATTTTCCAAAGCAGATAGGGGCTATAGTTTGTTGCCGCAGGGAAAGTACGACTCACATATTCGACAAGCTACGAAAATTGAAATATCTTGTCATTGACGTAAGCAACCATCTTCTCGCCAAACAAAAGCTCGACGATATCGACACAGTAGTAGCGCTCTGTCAACTCCACCCGCCTCCTGAACTGGAAGAGAAGCTACTAAATAAAGTTCTCTCGAAACGCGCAATTCTTAAGACCCTAGTACTGCAACAAAGATCGAAGTCAAGAATCCGACTAACAAAGAAGCAAAGAGAAGGACAGAAAAACCCACTAGCCCGATCATCCTAGCGGTAAGTCTGGTTTTCTTCTGAGGTTTTATATCTCGAAGTTACGGTCAAAGCGACCATTCTTGAGACAGGTTTCTCCTGAGGATTCAATACCTTGGAGTTTCGCTCAAGAGGTACCGGCTTAACAATTGCCCCCGCTTAGTCGAAGAGTTAATTGACATCCTAAAAAGCAGGCATCCATGATGCCTCCCTGTAATACTTGAAAAAGTAACATTGGTGCCAAAAAACAAGTTTACCACTCCGTATCCTGTGAAACTATCATGCACCAGAGCCCCACTTGCACGGAATCAAGGAGCTTGGCGAGCGTATTGCCTTGTTTTATGACAAATGTGTTGAGAGCAAAACGAAGGAAGAATTATTGACTCAAGGCCAGTTAGGGAATTAACTGAGCAACAAACATGATAAGCTTGAGCAAGATCTTGAAAAAGCAAGAGAAGAAAGAGTCAATGCTGCACTCGAAATATGTGAGAACCGCGTTGAAGATATGTCAACAAGGTAATCAAAGGAAGACTAAAATCCAAGATATACTCTCTCCCCAAGAAAATTGACTACAAGGATAAACCAGAAAACCATTGCAATGTTAAATCAAGCTGTCGTGTACGTGGTCTCTCGGTAGACTTGATCAAAAACAAAGAAGAAAATGCACTCCTCGCCAACGAAAAACTGAAACAAATAATGACCGAATAACAACCGAAAAACAGGTTGTAGTGAAAATAGACAAAGTACAGAGATTGGGAAAATTTGATAGAGAGTGCAAAAGTCCAGAAATGCAATTATCACATTCCGCACGTAATAATGGTACTTGCAAAAAGCGCAGAAAATAGGAATCGGATGAAAGAATTTGCTAATCGCATACTGCCGCCGCTGTCCATTGAAGAGACTAGACAAGAAAAAGTGTGCGTAAAGAAGAGGCGCGATTTACTGAACAACGGTGTAACAACAGCTCAACTAAAAGTTCGTAATTAGCCCGATTGATCTTGGAAGAAGGATGAAGCTAGCAAGTGCAATCAGTCGATAACCTACGTGGCACTTTGCCTCACTCACACCTGGCTCAACAAAAACATCAACGACGCAGAATTGTATCTAAACATTTTTGACATCTTCCGCAGTGAAAGAGAGCAATCGAACGATGAGGCTTCACGCCATGGCGGTGTGCTGATAGCTTTTAACAAGCATATTCCCGCAAACAGACTCAATATCCAACTTCCCTTGTGCTGTGTGGCAGTACAAGTCCAGACGTCGACACCTATCATATTTTGTACCTTCTACAACCTGCCGAAGTGCAGCTTATATCGCTATTCTATCGACGACTACAGCCAGATTTGCAGTGCCCTGCTACAACACAAAAAGAACCCAATCATTTTGTGAGGAGACATGAGCTTCCCCAATACCAACTGGGAAATCAACCAGAGCCCCGAAAAAGAAGAAAATGACGCACTGAACTTCATTGCCCGATTAAATGCAGAGCAAATTGTTGATGTTACCTTATGTGGAAAAAAACACTTGATGTGGTTTTTATCAAGAATATTTGCATCGGAAACACATAGAGATAACAAATTTGAATAAATCTACGACCTCTCAGACCATAAACCTGTGTCAGTTGAATTATCGTTAAATGTAGTGAAAAACAAACCAATCTACGAATGCTACTGCAGCTCTTCTCAGCAGATTATGATGAAGTCAGCGATTACCTGCTCGCCAACCCTTTCCAACCTGAATGTCACACAAACATCACGCGAATGAAAATTGAATACAAAGAGTACTGCTATAAAATTTGTGCCACAGAAAATGGCACACCGACAAAGCGTGCCAGTCTGGTATAAACCAAACACCTCTAATTTGTTGAAACTCCTGAAAACTCTGCGGATGCTGTACTCTATAAAACCAACATCCTACAGGAAGCAAAAAAACTAGAAAAGATTGTCGTTTAAGACGCTGAACGCAACAAAACTGACCAGCAAAACATTCTGTTCTCAAATTGGAATACAAATTTTGTATTCAAACATTATAAATCAAGGAGTAAAACGACAAATATTCACGATGAAATTCGGCTAGGAGAAAAAAAACAGCAAAAAATATGCGAGACAAAGCTGAGCCTTTTAATTATTAATTCAAATCCGCCTAATCGCAACCAAACTTACAAATTGATTGCACACTGGTAACCCTGATGGCGCGCCCTAAATTTGCTACCGCGAAGAAACTTTTAAGATCGATCCTCGAAGAGACGGACATAACAAAGTCGTGAGGTCCAGATGTTATTCCACCAATCTTTTTTCAGAATCTATCGTAACCAATGAGCATTGCGCTTCATATCATCTTCAAAGGCCATTAAACGAACCAGAGCAATTCCAGATGAATCGAAAGTCGGAGGAAAAAGTTGAGAAACAAAACTAATGACCTGTTACCTCATTAAATTTTTTTAGCAAGGTCTTAGAAAAATGTATGAAAGGACCTCTCTATGCCAACTTCGAAATTTTTGTAACCACTTTTCATCATGGCCTTATCAAAAACAAAAGTGCACTAACAAACCAACTTAGATGTTTTCGGTATATTTATGGATCCCTTGACGACAACCTGAGCATAATTGCTTTTAGCAAACCTGACCGACTTTGCTAAAGCTTTTGACAAAGTTCCACTCACTGAGTTAATCTTTAAATCGAAGAAATTAGGTATAGGTGGATGCTTTCTCGACTGATTAACTACCTGGAGAACAGGAAGCACTTTGTGAGGCTAGGGAATGAACTTGAGTGTCTCTCTAGATAAATGAAGTTCTGAAACCCGCCCCCTTCATGAAAAATTTTGGAGTGCACGTTCGGCAAGACCTCACCTGGAGCAGCCACATAGATGAAAATCTGAAAAATCTATTCGAATGCTACGTTTTGTCAAGCGGAATACCTCATCAATTACCATTCCTAATGCAAAGTTTAGTCTCTACAATCAAGGATTCTGCCTATTATCAATGTATTCATCTCACTAAAACCAAAACATCTGTACATAATCTGGAAACATTCGAAAAACGCGTGCTAAAATGGATGCAACATGACTGTTCGACGAAATACCAATCGCTGCTAGAAATAGTCAACATGCTCCTTGTATCTATGTTTTTCCAAATTCTTGATCTACTAGAACTTTCAAATAACTTCAAACTCTGGATCTCTTCCATCAGTGGTCGATCATTAGTGGAGAAAATTGAATTCCTCAAAGTGAGTTCCGCTTCAAAACATGCCAAATTGCCAACTATTTACCCCATGTGTGGACTTCTACAGTCCCTTTAACAAATTCTTTTGGGATTACTTCAAAAACAAATACAAGCATCACAACTTGAATTCACAACGTACTCAGAGTGTAGCTAACTGAAATGCTGTTAACAAAGCTTGATATTGAAAAACCTTGTTCTTTCTTTTTGTTGTAACAGTCGCCTACTTATGTCACATATGAGGTTAAGAAAAATAGGCCCTATAACCATCGGCTCAAGGGTCAGGGACACTATCTCTTGTGCTTTTATGCCTGATTCAGTCGGAGCCAATTCGTTTCGCGTAAGACATGAGAATACAAATCGTGTTACCGCTTAAAGGTCACCACCAAAATATACCCCCCACTTTGGAATTAAGAACGCCCCCATGGCTAGGTCTCTAACTAACTAAGCCACGCGAACGCCATCAAAAACAGGGTCGCACGCTCTAGTATACCATTTGTTTTTATTGGACAGTGGACCTTCGATCTATTTTGGATGGATCAACCTAAAACTCGGCTTATCTCAACATAATCACATAAAATGCAATCAAGAAATTAAATTCATTACTCACATAGTGACGCGACTCTAGAATTAAAAAATTATTAATGACAAAGTAATTTTTCTGCAATAAGTAGTTTTAAATTATCAAGTTTAATCTTCTGAACCATTGTGTAGCCTCAGCTGTCCACCTTTCCGATCGAGGTTTTCTCTCTCCCAACGACGACACTCCCTCAAGATTTCACGTTTCTCTCTATCAGTAACATGACAGCTCTACTCAAGTTGTTGATTCCAGCAATTTTACTCACGACTGATTTTATTGATTTTCCCGCAATTCTGATATTTATCTTCTGATCAAATTATTATCTGAAATTACTTTTGTCTCCAAAATCAAGGTTAAGCTTCCATATCAAGGTCAAAGTTTCAAATATGACCGACTGGCACATACTCCCCGGACTCCAGATCGATGTCCCCATCGCGAGTCGTCGTCATGTCAGTGAGCCTCCAGAATATCGAGTGTGCCTCAAGATACAGTGCCAGAGGTCGTTTACAGAAGTTTGCAGCAGATTCAACCTTAGCTACATCCCCAAAAATCACAGCCATGTAAAATAGTCATTATATAGCTAAACTGCAATCAAAACCCTACACCCAACTGCACCCTGGGGTTCATCTTTGTAAGCTACTTTTCTAAAATTTCTTTTTTTTTCAACCCAGCGGAAAATTGTTATGTTAATTTTGATATATAAATAGATATATTTTATTAGTTAACAATAGTCTAAATGTTAAAAAAAATTTTCGTGCCCCCGGATTTCATTCAATTTCACACTCAAGTCACCATTCCTTTGCGTGCTCAAGACTCAAGAATCCACCAAAGTACCCGGCCTACTTCGTCCCCCCTGTCTTTGAAGTACTAGGTCCAGACGCACTCGATACCATGATCTGCCTCGTCAAATCCCCTTCGTCGTCAGAACTAATCACAATCTCTTCCCTTTCCATCAGTTGTTCATAGGCCCTTGTCCACTCTTTCTGTTCTTGCAATCTTCTTGAATGGTTTGGTAGCTTCTTTCCCTTGGACTCCGTGTTCAGGCAAAAGGAGTTGTGTAAGCTCAAATTCACATTTTTTTGCCAAATTTTTCTCCAGTATAGACTTCCTTGCTTTTTGATTATCTCTAGACACTTCACCAACCACTTTCCATCCTGTAGTTATACCGTTGCGATGGGTGAGTAGCAATGGTTTCTTGGAGGCTTCCTGCCCTATCCCGGCCAGGAACTGACGATACTCCTTCTGATCCTTCTGCATGTGATTTTTCGTTAAGACATACAGCCACGACGTCGACGTCGACGTTGCCCTGAACCACGAGAAAATTTTTATACGAATCCACTCGCATCTCACTTCCATAGGCACAGCGAATACCTAGCAGGCAGTCTAAAAAAACTCAAGTCTCCTGCTGTAATCAATAGCGTGTATCGCCTCCACTGTCGGTGCTTTTGACTCCCGATACTTCGATATGTTCTTTTCAATCCATTGCAATACCAGCATCAACTCGCCACAAAGTGAGTGACCTTTTGTTGATGATCTGGCAATCCTATAGACCAAATTTATTCACTGTCCCATATCAAGCAGAGGTTTGTTTTTTCCGGATACCATGTGTTAGCTCCACGTGTTAGATATCTCTCAAGTCTTCCAACCTGGCCCAGCATGTTCCGAAGCAACTGATGTAAGTGATGTGGCGTTTTTGCCAGTCGCACACAATTGGGCGCCGAGAAAGCCTTATCGATCATCGCCCTCTGGCTAGACGCTTCCACCATTGACATGTGCAGTGGATAATGGCTTCCGCATAATTTCGCCATCATTGATCCCACCAACGACTTCGCATTCAACGGTAGACTGTAGGCCTCACTCCCTTAAAATCCCATTTCTGATTCCAAGCCGACTTTCCATCCCCTGATATGCATTTAAATCGTCTGCAGCACTCCAGGCCAAGAATTCACACTCAACGCCGTCACGAGATGATGTTCTGACTCCAGCATCTCCAGCGACTCCAGACTACACATCCTCGAGAAGAACCTAGTGCCGTCGCCAAATTCACCGTGGTGCTCGCGTAGCAATCGGCTATTATCTGCCCCTCACTTTTTTCTTTCTCCGTGACGTCATCAAACTACGTAGCTAAATCTCGCTTCTGGAATGAATGTATCCTTATGCAAGATCGCCCATCAAAAAAGTCCTCCATCTCCGGTTGCCAGATCATGACACACACCGCGCTCCATCTTCTTTGGTGGCTCGTATCCAGGCTCAATTTCGTCTCTTTGGACTCTTCTCGATGAGGTGAGATCAGCTTATGCATCACAATCAAGTCCCCCAAATCCTCATCCTTTTCTGGCGACAGTCTCACTCGTTCCGTGACGTCTTCATTCAAACTTGCTTGAGAATGTGGGCACCAAGATGGCATTAAGAGTCTCCAAACTGTTCCCAAATTCGTCGACAGTGCATTATCTTCACCTCCTAACCTCATCTTCTTCTCAGAGCGTGGCACACAAATGACCTCGGGTGCCTTCTCAAGAAGTAAGCCTAGGCTCGGCTTTTCCCTTCCATCGAGTCAATTTCGATTATCTTCTTCGTCCAAAACTTCAATAACTCCGTTACTTCGAAAATCATGCAGGCGGCTCCTGCCTCTGCGCTCAAGAAGTGATTGTATGACATTCCAATGAAGCCAGAAACATATTGATACTCCCCGCGCTTCGTGGTTTTCGAGTAATCCCCGGCCAAGGCCAAGGCACGATGTACGTCATGACTGCTATCGAATTTCTTGTTGGGGAACCTGATCTTGTCAATCTCCGCATGGTTCTCCTGAGACTGTCACGAATCATCAATTTTTTCAATCCCAGTACTATGATACACGTTCAAGATAATGATCGACACTCTTTTCTCCAATGCTCTGCTATCCGTCGCGTTTCGATGGCAAGCTGGGATATTAGCATCTGGTATCACCGACATGATCCATCTCAAGAAACAGGGGCACCTTTCCTCTTTGCAAGATTTAACCCCGAACTATCTGGAGCAACATAGTGCATTAACATTCGATACACCTGTAAGCTTTTGCAACTCAACTTTAGCTTGTCGCCCTATCTAGCACGTCCTTCATGGCTTCGAGCTGATCGTACATAATCTCCCCTCTTAAGTGTTCAATTTCTGATAGTACCGGTTTGTCCATTTCCAATTCCTCTTATGTGGGTAATTCAGGAAAACTCGAACAGCTCGAAAGTATATCGTCCGTTTCTGACTTAAGTGACTATATAAAAACTGATGAAATTTTTTTTGCTTCAATCTGCTCAAGATACAAATATTTTCCTCGTGATTCGAACAATCAAGAAATTCATTTATTTTGTTACATCTTCAGTCATTTCATATTTAGTTTTCACCTGCAGTTCGTATCCCAGTTTCCTCCCCTTATGGATTGTGATTGGTATATCAAAAGTTTTCAACAAAACACTGACGCAGAGGCCACTCTTGGTGATCGAGAATGATCTTCATAAAATAGCAGCACTTTGGCAGTTCAGATTCGTTATTATACATACCTGCTTGTTATCATTGAGTTCAATATAGCTCTTTATTCTCAAACTTACTATCGCAGCCTCATTTGCTTTCAACCTCACCCTTCTACTCAAGAAAACTGATGTTTTATTGTCCTTTGTCATCATCAATTTTACCGGTTTTATTACGTACTTCCTTTTCGGATTTCAAATCCTGAACATCGTAATGTTAAGATCAATCATGATATCAAAATTTCTGATAAAAACTCTGCCTAGAAAGAATTGATCCGACTTATCTAGGTTCTCCATTACCAACAAACTCATGCACAGCTTGCGGTCCCCCAGATTCAAGGCTATTATTGGTGTTCTCCCAAGTACCCTTAGCGCCCTTTGTTTGCCGCTGACAGCTGGATCCTGGAGTCTATCAGATCTTCTTTGTCGAATCCCATCCGTCTCCGTGTTTTTAATGGTATCACACTTAAGACAGCTCCCGTATCCAGTAGCACTGTCAATGGGATTTTCTTCCCGTTTATTTCCAGTACAAGTGCGGACACGTCTGCTTCTGTCTCCAGGTGCATGTCGTCTTCCTCTAGTAAGGCGCAATGCCCAATCAACCTCACCTTGAGTTCTTCTCGACCGACTAAATTTGACATACAAGGTCTTCATCACACGTTATCATTGTATTCGTATAGATTTTGACTCCATCTATGTTTAGCATGACCTCGCGTAGACCGTAGGCTTCCGTGTATCTGCTGTCTACCCTTATTGATTTTCCGCCACCTCTCGTCAGTAACGCTTTAAGTGCTCTCGACGATGTCTGTGGGCTGACGGTTTTCAAGTAGTCAGCATATACATCTATGTGCATCAGTGTTTGGTCACTTGGTTCGCTTAGATTCCTTGTTACCTCGTGGCCACGGACGGTGATTATTAAAATGACTCTCGCCCCAATCTTTGTGATTCCGAAAGGTTTTCCAGTCTCCATTTTCAAGGTGTTGCAGTTGTTCCTGACCTTCATATTTTTGCTTGTCTCGGGTTCTAACCTTGCCGCTGAAAGTGTCTCGTTTCTTTGCTGTCTTTCTATTTCCTGCTCCAAGCTCCAGCCTTCGTTCGATATCCTTTGTCGTCAAGTCTTGTTTTACTTTGTTAGTAGCTTCGGCTGCCGCCTTCTCGTAGTTTATTTCCAGTAAAGCTTTTGTTGCTACCTCCTCGGCATCTCTCTCTCTCTCTCTATTTGGTCGCCATCTTCACTGATTTCATCGATAGCTCACTACTTATCAAGTCCTTGTTCTGCAAGTCATTCTCAGCTTGTCTATTCTTAGTATTATGCACATCCGCCAGTGCTAGTTTGTGTTTTGGGTGATTCTGACTTTTCACTGCTTCCCAAAACCGGGGACAATCCATTCTGATATTCTGAAGTAACCTTCCTGATTGCAGAAAAAGCATCTCGCGCCTATCTTGATGATCAAACCACTGTAGAACTCATTTTCTTCCATCTGACTCATGTCATCTTCATCTAGTGTTTATCCCAAGCTTTTCATCCCTTGTTTGTAAGTGGTGTAATCTGCTACGTGACGATCCACCGATCCACAATTCGAACATGACCTTCGTTTGTCCATGTCGTACCTTGGCTTGCACCACGTCGACCTTTGTTGTTGGCTCCCCCCTTGCAGATTTCTACTATCTGAAAATTGGTATTTCTTAGGTTACATTAACATATACTCTCTAGACTTCTGTCTCATCTCTTCTAGAGATGGTGCGTTATCTTTCAATAACGAGTAGTATGTCGCCAACATTGTTCTCAAGTCGTCACTTTTCACCCCATCAATGAACTTTGAAGCAATGCTAAAGTTTCTCCTGTTGGTCGAATCCTCTGGCTTCGTCTTCTCAAGCTTTCTAGGTCATCCAGAAATTGATCGATCGCATCGTCATCTCTCTGTCTCCTTTTTTTCAAATCTCATCATAGCTTGATGCCCCTTTATCCAGGATCGGAAGCGACTCGACAGAATTTCAAAAATCTTGTCCGCAGTGTCACGTTCTTCTTTAGTTACACGCACTTCAGTGCTGCGCCCTCCAGATTGCTTAGTTTCGCTGTGCAGGCTTGTCTTTCATCATTCAAGTTGTCTTGCTCAAGATGTAGTCTAATTACCTCTACCCAGGTATCTATGCAGCCATCAAAATTGTTTTTCAACTACTTTAGTTTCTTGAATGTCTTCCTCGATTTGCCTCCTCCTCTGTCACTCGACTCTGTAATCCTTGTGGAAAATGCTTCAAGTGTCCTGTTGATTATTTCCAAGTGTTTGCCCATGTCATGGCATCCGGTGTTACTCTCGTGTGTGTGCGCCCGAATCGCTTGGTATCAACGATGAGTTCGACAATCCTCCTTTTGTCGCAGTTTTTGTTATCCCTGGTTCTATGCTGTTATGGATCTGAGGCAATGGTATTGATTCGTTTTTCTTGCGTTGAGGTTCCACGAAGTCCACCCTTGTGCCGGGTTGCCTCCCCGTTTCGTCCCATACCGTTTTTTACTGAGCAATGGAGTTTCTCAAGTGCGCATCTAATTTGGGCTGTATGGCACAGGAATTTTCTGCTTGGTCCCTGCTCGTGGTGTCCATTCTCGTCTCTAGATTCCGTAATTTGTCGTTTACGGTTTCATACCGCCTTTTCATTTTCTCCATATCCTTCTTGATATACTTTTCCCGTTCCTTGTCAGTCGTCTCCACTCTTTCAGCCATCTGTTGTGGCTTCTCTTGAGTTGCCCTCGCTAAGGTGAAGTAGTTGTCAAGGTTCTCAATTTTATTATTTCTGAGCTCATTCTTCATTTTTTGGCGGTCCTCTTCACTGCACTTTAGTTTTTCGTCCATCTGTTCTAACTTAAGCATCAAGTACCCCAACTCAACTAGTGGTGCTTTCGATTCTGCTGTTCCCTGTTCCTTCCCTCGGCCAGCCTCCGTTGTTATCGCGGAAACCGTTCCAAAGGTCTTGCTTTTCTCGGTTGCTGTTGTTGCTTCTTCCTTATCTCTTGGTTTCATCCCGTCCATGGCTGCAAATCTCTCCGTGAAGGATGTCCTCTTTGTTAGTGAATCGTCTTTTATTGTCTCCGGTGTGTTGTCGGTGATTTCGTTTCAATTGCCTGTTGGCGAGAACTCAATTGTCATTGTTCCTTGTTCTTTCACATTCGGCATTAGTGTCGATTCCTGTGCTCTGTTCCAGCGTCTCAAGATCAACTTCCTTGATGGGCGCACTCTCCTTTTTTGTGAGTTTTTCTTCAGTCGTTTGCTCCTTGTTGCTCCGGGTGTTGACCATGTTAACTGAGACATTTTTTTTTCATTGTTCTCGGTTTTGTTGTTGACAATGTTTGCCTCTGCTGTCATGATGGGCAATTTTGCTTTTGACCGACTTCGCTTTTTCCCGGTAACGACACTCTTGTTCTCTTCCTCATGATCTTTATTTACAGTTGCGTAACTAAAATGTCAACAAGTCAAAGGAAACCTACAATTTTTTTAGTAGTCTAACTTTTTTTAAACAATTCCAGCCTAATATATATTTAACAGTCCGAAATTAAATTTAAAATTCCTAGTTTTCATACACTTTCCGAGGAGCTATTTATGACTACTTTCTTCCTATTCCACCGATGTTGTCCCGTTGTCTATCTTCCCTAGACTAAGTGTTGGGACAGTTAAATTACATAAGTCAGGACTGCAAATTGGGACACCTGATTTACTATCCCAGTTCTTCAGGTGTTGGGATACTTAACTTACTATTCCAGGGCTCAAGTGTTGGGTCACCAAAATCACTATCCCAGCACTCCAGGTAATGGGACACTTAATTTACTATCCCTGGACTAGGTGTTGGGACATTTAATTTACTATCCCAGGTCCCAGGACCCTTAAATTACTATCCTAGGACTCAAGTGTTAAATTACTATCCCAGGACTCAAGTGTTGGAACCCTTAAATTACTATCCCAGGACTCAAGTGTTGGGACCCTTAATTTATTATCCCAGGACTCAATTGTTGGGACCCTTAAAATACTATCCTATGACTCAAGTGTTAAATTACTATCCCAGGACTCAATTGTTGGACCCTTAAATTACTATCCCAGGACTCAGCGCTGGGACTCTTAATTTACTATCCCAGGACTCAATTGTTGGGACCCTTAAATTACTATCCTATGACTCAAGCGTTAAATTACTATCCCAGGACTCAAGTGCTTGGACCCTTAATTTACAATCCCTGGACTCAAGTGTTGGGACCCTTAATTTACTATAGGACTCAAGTGTCGGGACCCTTATTTTACTATCCCAGGACTCAAGTGTTGGGACCCTTAAATTACTATCCCAGGACTCAACTGTTGAGACCATTAATGTACTATCCCAGGACTGAAATGTTGGAACCTTTAATTTACTATCCCAGGACTCAATTGTTGGGACCCTTAAATTACTATCCTATCACTTAAGTGTTAAATTACTATCCCAGGACTCAACTGTTGAGACCCTTAATGTACTATCCCAGGACTGAAATGTTGGAACCTTTAATTTACTATCCCAGGACTCAATTGTTGGGACCCTTAAATTACTATCCTATCACTCAAGTGTTAAAATACTATCCCAGGACTCAAGTGTTGAGACCATTAGTTTACTATCCCAGTACTACCTCAAGAACTCGTGCACAACCCCGCGACTACCGGAACTCAAGTGTTGGGATACTCAATCCACTATCTCCCATTACCTCCGGAATTCGTATAACGTTTCCGCACTACCGGAACAGAAATGGTGGGATACTTAATTCACTATCCCAGTACCACCTCCGGAACTCAAGTTTTAGGACACCTAATTTAGTATCCCAAAATTGCGTCAGAAAGTCGTGTAATATGCCCCCAACCCCAAATTTCAACAAAAATTTTTTCGAGCTCCTAAAAATTTTGTCTTTTTCCCTTGTTAACTATTATGTCAAAGTCAGTCGATTTTTTATTTGTCCCTGGATATTGTTGAACTTGTACCAATTCTGTTTGAATATTCTCCGTAAATTTTCAAAATCTGTTGCACAAACAATGAAAACTCAAATAGCAAAAAAAAACATAAATTTCTGGAATTCAAAGTCGACGAAGGCCGTTTTCCACAAAAAATGTCTGGTACTTGGTTGTCACGCGTTGTTGCTCCTTATCTTAATTTAATTATATTTCTTCACTTACCTTATTTTAACTTTACCCTTGCGTTCCAACTCTTGTTTTGAGTCTTAAACATGATCAATCCAAACTCTAGTTAATCTATTGTAACTAAACCGACGATATCGATTGTATAGTTACCGTAAGGAGACCCCCCTTTCACAATTACCAACCGCCAGCCTCTTTCTTAACCAGCCCCCCTTCTAACCTCCCTCCTATCTAGCACCCCATTCAAGCCGAAAAATACCTTAAGCGCATTGGGTGCTATACCTCTCAAGAGAAAATCCATAGAACCTGTTTCCAAGCTATGCTCAAGTAAGAACGTTTCTCAAAACTGTGGGGTGCCGCTTATTCACTTTTATGTTTAATTTATATAGAATAAAATGGATTTTAACGATACCCGTTTGACCAAACAGCTCACCCCGGTGATACCTTCGTGCTGTTGCACTGTTCTGGTCACAATATTGGTAGTCTCTTCCCAGTGGCGTCTTTTCCTATTTCCCAGATCCCAGTCCTACGAACCACTTTGCCGTCTGTCCTGTCACCTCTTTCAGTGAAGTCTCCCATTGGTCCTCCAAGGTTGCAAGGCCATCTGAAAACCCTTTCAACGCCCCGATCTTGAGCATCTCCTAAGTACTTGCTGTTTGCTCGAAATAATCGGTCTTATTATAAAACAGTATGAGTATACTATTTACTAATTCGAAGGTCTGATCCACCTAATCTGGAAGTCAAAGTCACTGTCTTTTTTAAAAGTTATTTATTGTATTTTATTCCTTTTTCTATTTTTTTCCGGTTTTTGTTTCGCTATTTGCTTTTTACCCGTTTTTTTGTTCTTCAGTGGCCCCCCATACTCGGTTAGCTAGTCCTCGTATCAGAAAGCGCACCGAGAAATTTTCACAAGTTTACTTAAAAAGCTATCACGGTAAAACCAGAAGGTGGACACGTTCCAGTTGAACCGTACTACCGGTACTCTAGAGTGAGTATGTAGCCCGGAACTGCGTCAACTGGGTTCGATCCCGTAGTCTTCGTGTCGTAAAACACCCAGGAGCACCTTAAAAACATTATGTAACAGTCGCCTACCTATCTCACTCATGAGGTTAAGAATAATAGGCTCTATAATCATTGGCTTAAGTCTCTTGTGCTTTTGTACCTTATTCAGTCGGAGCCAATTCGGTTCGTGTAATACATGAGACTACAAATCGTGTTACCGCGTAAAGGCCACTACAAGGTTACCCCCTACTCAAGAAATAAGAACGCCACCGTTGCTTGGTCTCTAAATACCTAAAACACGCAAACGCCATAATGTTAAGTTTCTCTCTATCAGTAATTCCAGTTTCTCTGACAGCTCTACTGAAGTTATTGATTTCAGCAATTTTACTCTCGACTGATTTTCGCGCAATTCTGATATTTCTCTTCTGGTCAAATTAACTTCTGATTTTCAATTGTCGCGCGAACCTTGAACATG
Organism: Symsagittifera roscoffensis; assembly: GCF_963678635.1. Classification (NCBI taxonomy): domain Eukaryota; kingdom Metazoa; phylum Xenacoelomorpha; order Acoela; family Convolutidae; genus Symsagittifera; species Symsagittifera roscoffensis. The sequence continues at coordinate 77,583,442 of NC_087064.1, read as the reverse complement.
AGATGGTCGATTCGAATTTTTGAAAAATTACTTTTGTCCCCAAAATCAAGGTTAAAATTCCATATCAAGGTCAATTTTCCAAATTTGACCGACTGGCACATGTTTTGTAAGCAATCGCGCTGTCGATCTGTCTTTTGTTAGAGAGAAGTCTTTTTTTGTTGTTATAACATTCGCCCAAATACTAAACAGTGACGGAGCGTAGAAAAAGTACCTATAGACAACTGGCCGGCGTCAGTTACCTAAATTCTACTCGTTTTTTTTTACCGTCTCGACCTAGCCAGTTGATTTTTTGGTCTGTTTAGGGTTAGGTTTACTAAGTAAAAAGTTACTATATTCAGGCCATCAGTCAAACGACTTTTAATCATCTTTCGTTTACTAAGTAAAAAGTTACTATTTTCAGGCCATCAGTCAAACGACTTTTAATCATCTTCCGTTTACATACGAAGATAATCACATAGCTGGGTGTCAGATCTCCAGACTACATGACTATCACTAAAAACACGGCTCGAATATCCTATTTCACTATGTTTTTGGTGACAGTTTTATTTTAAATCCCTTGGAGATGGATTGGCCCTTTCCTCTTTCTAGCTACTCATACTCTAAAATAACAAAAAATACCGGTGTTAATTCCAATGTTTAGGACTTCAGTGTAGCTAAAAAGTTAGTTTACTACAGTCTTTCACCATATATCAGTCTCTGGGGGCCGAGCCTCCGCTTTCGCGCTCTTCCAGTAATAACGTCGTTAATACTCTAACTTCGTGGCACGGGAGGGTACTGCTGATGACCTGATGACTGCTTTATCGAGACAACTGTCATGACAATTTTCAGTCTGATTTAGATTCGGTAGAGACCTGGGCAACCCAAAACGGTCTTGATTTTCATCCAGACAAAACTAAATTCATTTCAAACAATAGCTCTATTTTCAACCTTGATCTTAACGGGTCAGAAATATGCTCTGTTGATCATATCAAAGACTTGGGTATTTATATCTCGCCTACTTTGTCTTGGAATCACCATGTTTCTGCGAAACTTGGTAAAGCCACAAAGTGTTTTCATTATTTAAAAAAGCGTAATGTTCCTTTCAACTCACCTGTTAAAACTAAGCTTCAAAAGTACATTTCTTGTGTGAGTTCCATTTTACTTTATAACTCTTGTATTTGGCACCCAAAGTTATCAAAGCTACGTGATTTGGAAAAATTCCAGAAAAAGGCAGTAAAGTGGATAATTGGTTCCACTAATTATACTGACAGTCTTGTGATGTTAAACATACTGCCTATTTTCTATCAAATTATTTTTATGGAGTGTCTTCTCTTCTTCAAACTGTTGCATAACTGTTACGACTTCGATATTAATGACTATGTTACTGTTAGTGAATCGAGACCGAATAACAGATCCAGTCAGAGAATGGTATTCTCTGTACCTCTTACCCGCAAATTCTGTTCCCTTGGGAGCTTTTTCCGAAGAATAACTCATAGCGTCAATAGTGTTTTAGCAAAATTCGACATCAACTCTACAACTACAGTCTCACAAACCAAGACTCTACTCTTCAATTTCCTTAAACAGCAACTTCAATCAACCTTCAATCTCGACAATCCATGCACATTCGTCAAATGCCGTTGCAACACATGTCGTTCCTGAACATTAACAATTTAACTAAAAACCTGAATTACGCAAACTCAAAATTTCACTTTTATATGTAGTATCATTCACTAATAAAGTTTATTTCTTCTCCTCTTCTCTTCCTTCTTCCCCACTGAAGCCTCGTTTCTGTCTAATTACCTCCGTTAAGTGTCTTATCGTGCGTGATCACCACGATAAGAGGCTTCGCTTGCTTCTACTTTCTCGACCGTGTCTCTAGCTAATTCGGTTGTTGTTTTGTTTTTCTCTAATTTCCGGCTAAACATGGCCGTTTTCGCATTTCCCAGAAGTGTAACGTCGCAATTCGAATTTTTCTAAAAATTTTCTTCTAGAATATTCTACTACTACTACTACTACTAAAAGAATTTATTCCCTTTAAAATATAAAGGCATCAAACAAAAGAAACGGTATGATTATGTACACAAGACATCACGAACGGCAATTTATGCAATGGCAACAAAGTAGCATTGAACAAGAGTTGTTTAAGTTGAACATATCAATTCTGTTTTTCAGATAGATTTTCAATTTTGCTTTGAAAGTTTCAGGCGATGAGAAAATGTCGGCTATGTTGTTTGCTGAAATCATGTTGGCATATCGACAGACGCGATAGAAGAAAAATTGCTCTGTAAAGAAGAGTCGACAATTCTGGGTTGTTGAAAGCTTAGGGCGTGAGCTATTGCGACGGTCTTTGGCTGCAAAGGTGAAATTTATGTATCTGTAAAGGTCGAAATCAAATTGATCAGTCAGGACTCGATTAAGAAAACACATATCATGTAAAGCTATAGTGAAGGAAATTGGCAAGGAATTCGTTTTTCTAAGTTGTTCTGTATAGTCGTTCACTCCCGTTACCCATTTCAAACACTTTCTGATAAATAATTCTAGTTTGCGGCGATATGTTAAAGATGGAAACCAGACCTGACTACCGTATAATAAAATACTCATAATACATAGCTGGTAATATTTGAATTTGGTTCTCATGGATACTCCATAAGGGATTGAACGTTTTAAGAAATGGAAAGCTTTGTTAGCTGCGACCTGTTTGGTTTTAATGTGGATATCCCACTTTAAATCACTAGATATCATTACTCCGAGATCTTTGATAGATGAAACTGACGGAATTAGGTAATCATTAAGGCAAAGAGTAGATTTGGGGGAAGTTGAGTTAAAACAAATAACTTTGCATTTATCAGAATTAAATGTCATTTCGTTTTCAAGCGTCCAATTGATAAATAGATCAATGTCTATTTGAACTAAGGAAAAGTCATATTTTGAATAGAGTTTGCTGTCATCAGCAAACAGAAAGCAATTAGAGGTTTTCAAGACAGCTGGCATGTCATTAATGAAGAGTATAAATAGCAAAGGGCCGAGTACACTTCCTTGCGGAACACCACTTGTTACATGGCCTTTTGGAGATGCTTCATTGCTAATTAAGACAATTTGCGTGCGGTTTGTGAGATAGGAAGCAAAAAATTCAAGAAAGCTAATGTCACAGCCTAAATTATTAGGTTTCGAAATAAGTATATGATAAGGAACTTGATCAAAAGCCTTGCGAAAATCAAAGTACACAGAAAGACATTCGTTTTTTGCTTCGACGTCGTTATAAATCTGATCTAGGTATTCAAGAAGTTGAGTAACAGTCAATCGCTTGGTCATAAAACCATGTTGAGCAGGTGTAACTTTAGCCCGAATTTTAGGATAAATGAAATCGAAGATCATTCTCTCCAGAATAATCGATAATTGAGGCAATATGCTAATCGGGCGATAATTTTCAACATTTTCGGGATTACTAGATTTAGGAATTGGCGTAATAAGTGCACATTTCTAAAGTTCTGGCCACGTTTTAGTTTCCAAAACCTTGACAAAGAGCTGCACGACTAGAGGAGATATTAATTCACTGCAGCAGTTAAGAATAAAAGTTGGGAGGCGGTCGTTGGTAATACAAGAAATTTTAGCAAATTCGAGAGCTTTCTCGACCTTTTTAAGGTTGACATGGAGATCGGATAGAAAAATGGTGGGTTTTTCGGGTTGTAGGATTTGAATTTCGTGCTTTTCTAGAAACACTGAACAGAAGTAATCGTTCAAAAGAATGGCTATTTCAATAGAAGTGGATGCTTTTCTATTCATCCAGTGCATTTGGTTTGGTAGTTTCCTTTTGGTAAAAGATAGAAGGTATTTAAAGCAATCACGGGTAGAATTTGGTCTTAAAGATTCAAGGAGACAAGTTTTATCCAACTCGATTGAATTGTTAAGGTCTTGTTGGATCGAAGCTAAATGATTTGTGTTGGCTGTCCGTTTAGATATGGAATGGTGCTTATTCAGTAAATGAACTGTATGCGACGAATAAAAGTAGGGAAGTTGCTGGCGTCTTTTAGTTTTATGTGCGCATGATAAAAGAATTGCATGATTGATCTGAGCGTACCAGCTATCTACATAATCATTAGTGGTGGATATGGAATAACATGAGTTTTGTTCCACAATGAGTTTGGTAAAGCAAGGGCTGATGTTACTATTGCAGATCGAATGAGAGAAAGATGATTTAGACAGAGAGGATTTCATAAAATTCCCAATCACAGTAGGCGCTGCTTCAGGAATGGTAAAAAAAGCAAATAAAGGAAAATGGTCTGAGTAAAGCACTTCATTTACAAATGCAGTGAACAATTCTGTGTGCGAAGTTAAAATGATATCAAGAGTGTTGCTTGAGCGATGTGTGGGTTCTGTAACATTCGTCTACTGCAGTCACACATGAGGCTTAAGAAAAATAGGCCCTATAACCATTGGCTCAAGAGTCAGGGACACTATCTCTTGTGTTTTTCTACCTGAAATCAGTCGGAGCCAATTCGGTTCGTCTGTGACATGAGACCACGACCCGTTACAGCTTAAAGGCTACTACCAAAATATCCCCCCCACTCTAGAAATAATAACGTCCCCATACTCAGGTCTCTAGATACCCAAAATACATGAACGCCGTTAAAATTCGGGTCGGAACAATCCGTTAAGTTACTTTTTATTAGACAGTGGAACTTTGATCCATTTCAGATGGATCAACCTAAAACTCGCCTTACCTCAACATAACAATTATAAAACACACTCTAGAAATTTAAATTAGTACTCACATTGTAGCACACTCACATTGTAGCAAGAATTGGGAGTAATCAAGTCGGTAATCAACTCGAGAATTAGATAAAGTAACTAAAATGAGTTTAATGTTTGTCAGTTTTAACAACAAGAACAAGTTTGTACTCTAGACTATAGTTTCTCGTGAACCATTGGGACACTCAAGCTGTCCACCTTTCCACCGAAGGTTCACTCTAGTCCAGTTTAGAATAATACTCCAGTCAAGTCACAATAATCCAGTTCGTGGGAATACGCTTCTTTCTGTTTCGAATGGGACAGCTCTACTCTAGATTATTACTGTGACGGAAATTGCGAATAGCAATTTCCTACTGATTTATCTTGGAACTTTCCCGCGATTGTCACTCGATTGTTCTGACTTCTCTTTTTTGACTTTCAGTTATCGCGAGAAAATCGTGCATGACAGGCTCCGTTAGAATTTTTGAAAAATTAAATTTCACTCCAAAATCAAGTGTTTTTTGCTTCTCTCAAGGCCAAACTTCCAAATATGACCGACTGGCACATACTCCCCGGACTCGAGATCGATGTCCTCATCGCGTGCTGTCGTCTGCCAGTGAGTCCCCGAAAACCGAGTGTTGCTCAAGGTATAGTGCCAGTGGTCATTTACAGAAGTTTGCAGCAGACTTAAGCTTATCTACACCCCAAAATTCACGGCCATGTAAAATTTTCACACTATCGCTGAACAGCAATCAAAATCTGCACATACCTGCACCTATGAATTCTCGCTTTTCAAGCCAATTATTTAAAATTTCTTTTGTCCCATTCAATTAGGAAATTGTCATGCAGCATTTTGATTTATATAATAGATATAGCATATTAATAACAATATCTGTTTCGTTAAAATTTCTTTTTCGTGAACCCAGGTTTCACCCGGATCCACACTCAAGACTCCAGATCCATCCGAACCATCCACTCATCTCGCACTCTTCGCCTTGGAGGTGCCACACCCTGAAGTACTAGATACGGCAAACTGTCTCAACAGTTCTTCTTCATCATCGGAGCTAATCACGATTTCCTCCCAAGCCTTCAGCTGTTCATAGGATCGCATCCATTCTCTTTGCTCCTGCAACCTCTTTGCCTGGTTGGGTAGTGCCTTCACCCTAGATTCCCGGTTCAAGCAAAAGGAGTTGTGCAGGCTCAAGCTCACGTTCTTCGCCAGGTCCTCCTCTAGTATCGATTCCCTCGCTTTGGTATTGTCTCTAGACATTTTACCCACTCTCTTCCATCCTGTCGTGATCGCATTTCGATGGGTTAGCAGGGGTCTCTTGAAAGCTTCCGGTCCAATCTCGGCCTGGAACTGTCGATACTCCTTTTGATGCTTTCTCATGTGATTTTTCGTTGTCATGTACAACCAAGACGTCAGCGTGGCCCGAAACCATGGAAAGTACCTCAAACGGCTCCATACGTGTCTGACTTCCGTTGGTATGGCGAATACTTTGCACGCAGTCTCAAACAACTCGAGTCTCCTGCTGTAGTCTATCGCATATATTGACTCAGCCGTTGGCATCGTCGCTTCCCGATACTTCGTTATATTCTCTTCTATCCATCTCAGAGCCAACATCGTACTCACTACTAAGAGCGTCACCTTCTGCCGGTGATCCGGTAGTCCGATCAACCGAATTTCTTCCATATCCCACACCAGGCAAAGGTTCTTGTGATCTGGATACCACACCGTTTGTGCCAAACAGTGGCATGGGCATTCTCCATGGGTGATCTCAATGCTCCTGAGGTTACGCTCCCCCGAGGCTTCCAAGAGAGGCTCAAGCTCTATCATTTTCTCATGCATCGTGTCATTATCTTCCATGTTTGGAGCACCTCCCACAGGTTTTCTGATCACGTTTTGTCTCTCGTGATCGCTTGTGTTCTCTCTCTCCAACTTCAAAAGTTTTTCTCCCCAGATTTCACTCAAGTCATCTCTCAATTCTTTCGGTACTGTCCCTCTGATTTTTCTCAGCAACTTGTGCGAGTGATGCGATATCCGAGCCAACCTCACACACTTGGGCACTGAGAAGGCTTTGTCCACCAGTACTCTCTGGCTGGATGCTTCCACCATCGCCATGTGCAGTGGGTAGTGGCTTCCGCACAAGTTGGCCATCATTGACCCTATCAAGGATTTTGCGTTCAATGGCAGGCCATAAGCTTCGCTCATGGGAAACCCCATTTCCGCCTCGAGACCAACCTTCCAGCTCCGGATGTGTTTTTGAGTCACCTGCAACACCCCAGGCCATGATTCTACGCTCAACGCCGTCACTAAATGGTGTTCAGACTCTAGTCTTTCCAGTGACTGCAGACTACACATTCTCGAGAAGAATCCAAGAGCTGTTGCTATGTTCACCGTAGTTCTCGCGTAACACTCCGCTACTATTTGCACTTCACTTTTCTCCCTTTCCGTGATGTCTTCAAACCAAGTGACCAGGTCTTCTTTTTGAAAGGACAGTATTCTGACACATGACCGTCCATCGCAGGTGTGCTCTCCGTTCCCACACGTCGAATCCAGACAGCTACCCGGCTCCATCTTCTTTGCTGACCCGAGCTTGCTCGTCTTTTCGCCTGACTCCTGCGTCTGAGGTGAGATTAGCTTGTGCAACACACTCAACTTTGCCAGATCTTCATCTTCCGTTGGTGCTAACCTCACTCGCTCGGTGGTTTCCTCGATCAGACTCGCGTGGGGATGTGGACACCAGGAGGGTCTTAATAGCTTCCATACCACTCCCAAGTTCGTGATTAACAAGCCATTTCCATCGCCCATGTTCACTTCAACTCTCTTGTTCGAACGCGGTATGCTTACCACCTCTGGTGTTTTCTCAAGAATCAGGCCCAGGCTCGGCCCCTCTTTCTCTACCGTTTCTATTTCCATTATTCTTTCTGTCCAAAACTTCAGTAGCTCCGCCACCTCGTGGTTCCTGTGAGCGCCTCCAGTTTCTGAGTCTAAGAAGGGATTGTAGGCTATTCCGATCACTCCCGACAAGTATTGGTATTCCCCCTTCTCGCTGAGTCTCGAGTACTTTCTTTAGAACACCAAGATCCGGGTATGCCTCGGTCATCTGTTGTGCTCGCGTCATCGATAGCACCTTACTCGAGCTTTGGCCTGTAGATCTTGCTGTTGGCCTAGTTGGTAGTGGGAATTCCCCTGCGCCATATTCGGTTTTGTTACTCAGGCCAGGATTCCTTGCCAAGTCAAAGCCCCTTACTCCTCCATCCACATTCCAAGACAACCATCTGGTCTGTTCTTGGTTTGATATACCCTCGGTGGTGTAGCCGATCATCAAGACAGCCTCCGTCGCAGACTCCCTGCATTCACCCTGGTCTTCCAACTGGAGGATGGCATTCAGCATTACCGCCATTCTCTCGTCTATCTGGGTATAGTCCAGGTCTCTCAGGCGTCTGTACAGCTCATCAAGAGTAGGCTTCTTCAGGGCCGCGGGCATGGATTTCCAGAATCTGTCTGCCATTCTTTGTGACTTCGGGATGTATACAGGTATATGTTAACCAGCTCAAGAATTACCTTACCGACTCAAGTATTACCCAACTCAAGAATTCTCTAGAAATGTTCCCTTGCAAACACTTGCTGTAGGTGTCGATTATCGCGAGTTCAATCAAGATTTCTCTTTCTGTCTCTCGCTTGAGTGTAGTTGGATTTTCAACTTTGTTTTTCAAACTTGATCTGAAAACAGAAACCACATTAAGACCTAACATGTCATGCTCCTAACCTAGAAACCCCCCCCCCCTTTTACCAGTATGGTTAAAATCTTATCATTTTCCTTCTATTTAAAACGATTCAATTGGAATTTCCTTAAAAGCATGCAGATTCATTTTGTGTTTTAGCACCGTTAATTCTTTTTAAAATTTAATTGTCATGCCAATCACGTCTTAAGATCCCTTTACCTGTGCCGCACCCCAGTACCTAACTCAAGACTCCTCCCTCACACCCAACTCGAGACCCCCGTGTCCCCAACTCAGGCGATTCTCAAGTAGTATTTTTTGTGCAGATACACCATTATCTCAGTTTCCGCAAAGACTACATGTAGGATGGTGTACAATTCCCTCGAGCTCAGTTTGCCCCTGTTTGGGTCATACACCGGCATTGAGACCTCCGTTATTCCTCTTTCAGTCATGAAGTCTCGTATTCTTGTTAGTGCCAACATCACGTGTTCGGGATCAATTGTGTTCCTGTCATTGACCCTCGTCACTAGGAAGCACAGATATTTGCCAGGGACTTGTGCTACTGATGGTGGAAGCGCTGCCATCCCTCATAGTCCTGGTCTCTGTCTGAACAGAAACTCCACGTTCTGGTACTCTCTTCTGAAGTCAGCTTCCAAGCTTGATTTGAAACTCATGTCCGCCGTGATGCAGATCGCGCTAGTCCTGTTTGACAGGATGAAGTCACTATCCGTTATCATGATGTTCTCCGAGTACTCATTGGGTATTTCAAATTTCGTTTTGAAATTCCGACCTATGGTAGGCTCCGGCTCTTCTTCTTTCAGTTCCAATTCGCTTGTTTCTCTCACTTCCTTGAGCTTCTTTATCATCAAATTTTCGGTGTGGGTAAGTCCTACCCCCACTCACCGGACAAAAATATTTATCGACGTCCCCGTCGATGTTGTCGGGTCTGAATTGTCCTGAGGAATGTCCAGTGGCCTGTCTGTTGCCGTCCATCCGAAAAGAGGGTCCTCTGTCTTCATGTAATTTGCCGCTGATACATCGACTTGTTGAATGCTTTGTCCTTCGTGGCTCTCGTCTTTGACATCGCGCATCCACTCTAGTATCCTCAAGTTCGTGTTCTCCCTCCTTTCTAACTCACTCTGCTCGAGATCCGTCTCTAATTCCGGCGTCGAGTGGTCTTCCTGCGGATAGTGTCCACCATCGTCAATGGCCTGCCATTCCTCTCCGGCTTCCAGTTCGCCTGCGCTCAGTAGTTCGTCGCCCAACTTGTCTGGCTGTATCTTATCGATCAAGAAGTCATCCCCGTACCTGTTGTACCTCATGCCGGTGCGTTTACGATTGCCAGTCCTGGTTTCCGGTGGTGTCAGTCGATCCGGCTCCATCCACTTCGGCACCTCATCTTGCTCCGGGTCGTTCCAGTCTTCTTCTACAAATGATCCTGCATCAGACTCCCCTCCTATCTTTTCGTTGTCGTCCAAACTCAAGTTCTCATTACCATCATTTTTCTCTCTGGTGCCTTTTTCATTCACTTCACACGCTGGCTCTACCACCAGGTACTCAAGACCCTCCATGTCCTTCGGTATGCACCAATCCTCTGGGGACGGGACGTGAGGCTTCAGATTTTCATAATGTGCCGCTCGCCCAGTACTCAAGCGATAGAACCGTCCTTGTTGATGAACCTCTGTTATCATGAATGGTCCCCTCCCTTTCTTGAGTAGTTTCTTTGTTCCCTTGGGCGGTATGACATTTTGGAAGACCCACACGTATTGGCCCACTTCATATGGCTTTGCTCGTAATATTTTTTCGTCATATTTCCTGCGTTGCCTCATTTGCGCTTGCGCCGTGTTCCTCCTGCATAGCTCGTTCAACTCCTGTTGTCTTTTGATCGCTTCTTTCACGTATGCCTGAGGCGACGTCCTTTTCCCTTCGTATTCCGGGTAAAAGAATGTCAGAGGCATTGCTCTCTCCCTGCCCGTCAACATCATGAAAGGACTGATACCCGTCGTTGAGTGCTGTGTACTGTTGTAGGCTCCTACTACCTGTGGCAGGTATTTGTCCCAGTCCGTCATGTATCTTGAGCAGTACACCCTTAACATGTTGACCAGTGTCCTGTTCTGTCTCTCTGCCAACCCATTGGTCTGTGGATGATAGGTCGTCGAGTGTGCTTGAGCAATGTGCGATCTCTTCATCAATTCTTTTGTCAAGTCCCCCACGAAAGTTTTGCCGTTGTCCGACTGGAAAGTCATTGGAAACCATACCGCGATATCCAATGCGTTATCAAATGATCACATGTCTCTTCGGCCGAGGCTGTCTGGCACGGAACCGCTTCCGCCAACTTTGTGAAGTGATCTATTATAACCAGTATCTGGTTATATCCCGACTCTGTCATGCAGATTTTTTGATGGTCTATCTGCACCACTTCATTGAGCTCTGAGCTCTCAACGGACTTGAGGGGAAACTTCATCTTCCTTGGGTCTTTTACCTGGAGACATGCCAGGCAGGCATTCACCCATCTCTCGCAAGCTTTTCTCATTTCTGGCCAATCAAACCTGTGAAGTATCCTTTGTTGTACTTTGTCTATCCCCTGGTGGCCCATCTGGTCGTGTGATCTGAAGAGCACCTCCGTCTGGTACAATTGTGGTAGTATGATGAGGTTGTGTTTGTGTAATATCTTTTCCTCATCTCTCCTCTTGCACGCTACCACCCCATCAGCTATGTGATAAAGTAAGTCTTTCTTTTCTTTGCAGAACTGGCTCAAGATCTTGTAGCTGTCTTCCTCAAGTTCCTTCTTCTCCTTGACCCCCGACTGGATCCATTTGGAGAGGTTACTTGTCATTTTGTCATTCTTCTGGGCTCTTTTAGGTCTGACAGCCTATATCTCACCTTAACATGCTCCTTTAGCGCCATGATCTGTCCATTCATCTCACCAGGGTTGTGGATGTCATCACTCAGTTTCACACATATCATCCTTTTCACGATTTTCATATCATCTTCTGGCACCAGATTCGTTCTGATGTTTGAGTTGCATGATAGTTCCCTGAATGGTTTCCTTGCAACCGCAATTTTCTCAAGTTCCTCACCACCTCGCATCTCCTGTATGTCCATGTTGTATGTTCCTGAAGATGGATCCGTCTGTAACTCCCTGTCGTGGTGCCTTGTCTTCTCTTCCGCCAATATCATGCACAGACTGTCTTGGTTTTCGCTGCTCTCATCCGAGTCTTCATCCCATCCTTCACGCTCCCCGGACAATTTTCCTTCTCTGATTCCTTCTTCCGTGAACCTGGAACACTCCCCGGACTCCTGACCTAGTCCCAGGTGTTCAGTATCTTCTTTAAACGTCACTTTCTTTTTCCTAACCTTGGTCTGCTCCAGAATGTCTTCGGGGATTTTGTCAACTAGTGACCGCACGACATCTTTGCTGTCAGTGACGCTTCCTCTTGATGAGTCAGTATCGTTCACTGTCTCTTTTCTCCGAAGTATAGTGACTTCCGGTTCCTCTTGACCCTTCTCTTGGATCACGGGCTTATCATCTGATAGTTTCTCGAGCAACCTCATTAAGTCATCATCTATCTGTGCAGTTCCTGCTTCCACCTGGTTAAGATCATAGCCTTTTGCCTTGAGCGTCTCCTTCACGATCTTCGACTTGAGTATAATCTCAATCGGAATCCTCTTGCTCTTCTGGAGGCTCTTTAGGCAATTCAGGATGATCTTCTATCGGTTTGCCTGACTTGTCCAGCCATCTCGTGAGTGGAAGACTGTCGTACGTTTCCTTGTCCATGAATGAGAAGCCATCTTTGATTTCAGGTCTGTCTGCTTGTCTTTGCTCTTGTCTCTCATAGAACTCCGTCTTCTTACTCAAGCTGTCGGCATTCTGATGTTTATCTCGCGTTCTATGCTCAATTATCATGTTGTATCCGTCCAGGCGAACTATCCACCTCCCAATGTAACTTTGGTCCATTGAGTACGTTTTCAGCCAGCTCAGTGCTCGATTGTCGACTCGCAACTTGAATGGCTCACTGCCCAGGTATGCCCTGTATTTCTCGACAAAGGTAACCACCGCGAACATCTCTGCTTTTGGTGCTCCGTACTTCATTTCCGTGTCACTCAGGACTTTGCTCCCGTACGCTATTGGTCTCAAGACTGTCTTCCCATTCCATTCTTGTTCTTGGTGGAGAATCCCAGAAATCGCGACTACCGACGCGTCCGTGTCCAGCACGTACATCCCTTTCTCAGTCGGCATACCCAGTACTGGTGCCTCACATAGCTCTTTCTTTATTCTCTGGAATGACTCTTCTGCTGCGTTGTTCCACGTGAACTTCTTGCCCTTGTGTCTCATTAATTGTTGCATCGGGTATACCTTGTCTGCATAGCCTTTGATGAACTCTCTATAATAGTTAGCGAAACCCAGGAAGCTCATCAACTGGTGCTCCGTCTTCGGTGATTTCCAGGTCAGGACTGCTTCCACGGCGTCCGTATCAGGTCTGATGCCGTGCTTGTCTACCATCCTGCCCAAGTATTTTATTGAGTCCTTGAGTATCTCGCACTTTGATGGTTTACACTTTAGCCCCGACCTCTTCATGCATGCAAACACTTCGTCAAGTCTCTCAATGTGGTCTTCCAGTGTTGGCGTCGCTATTACCACGTTATCCACGTAGCACATTACCAGGTTGCCATACTTCTTCGTTACGCCTATCAGCGCGTGTGCCATCAATCGCTGAAACGTGGCTGTGGCATTGCAAAGTCCAAACGGCATCCGTTTCCATTGAAACAGACCCAACTCGCAGGCAAACCCTGTCTTGTCCCTGTCCTGCTTCCTTAGTGGTACTTGCCAAAAGGCCGAGCCTAAGTCAAGAGTCGTAAAAAATTTTGCATCACCTAACTTCGAGAGGCTCTCATCAATCCTAGGTATGGGATAGGCATCCTTCACCGTGACGGAGTTCAGGTATCGAAAATCACAACAAAACCTCAACTGGTCGCCTTTCTTTTTGGCCATCACTACTCCACACGCCCACGGTGACTTCGATGGTTCTATCATGTCATACTCTAGTAACGTCTCGATTTCTTTTCTACACGCGTCCGATTTGTGTGGGGTCATGCGCCTCGCCCCCTCCCTGTGTGGTACCGCGTTTTCCTCAAGTTCTATTTCATGCTCAACGAAATTACAACACCCGATATCCGCCTTATGCCTCGAAAAAACTTCCTCGTTCCGCTCTGGTACGTCCTTGATGGCTTCGAGCTGTTCATCTTTCAGTTTGCCCCTCAAATGTTCAATCTCCGGCAGAACCGGTTTCTCATTTTGCATTTCATCTAGTGTGGGTCGCTCTGGAAAGTTCGAACAGCTCGACAGCCCATCATCCGTTTCTGACTTAAGTGATTTAATAAGACCTGAAGTATCTTTTATTTTCTGCAATCGTCTCAAGATACAAATTTTGTCCCTATGATTGGGACAATCAACAACTTCATTTTGTTTTGAGTTCTCGATCGTTTCATATCGAGTTTTAACCGGTAAAGCATATCCCAGTTTCCTCCCTCTCTGTATCGTGATCGGTATATCAAGTGTATTCAACAAGACACTGACGCAGAGGCCGCTCTTCGTTATCGAGAAGGATCTTCCTAAAACAGCAGCACTTTGACTATTAGGGTTCGGAACTACACACACTTGCTTGTTGTCACTTAGTTCATTGTAATTTTTCATCCTCAAGCCTACGATTGCCGCTTCATTCGCTTTTAGCCTCACCCTCCTACTCAAGAATACCGGTGCTTTGTTTTCATTTGCCATTATTAAATTTACCGGTTTGATTGCGTACCTCCTATCCGGGTTCCGTATCCTGAACATTGCGTTATTTAGATCAATCGTTACGTCGAAATTCCTGATGAAGTCTCTGCCCAAAATGAATTGGTCAGATTCATCTAGGTTTTCTACCACGATAAAGCTCATCCACAGGTTACGTTCCCCCAAGTTGAGGGCTATTATCGGCGTCCTGCCCAGCACCCGAAGGGCCCCTTTGTTTGCTGCTGACAGCCGTATTCTCGAGTCTATCAAATCACCTTTGTCAAAGCCCATCCGCTCCCAAGTTTCGATTGGTATGACGCTCAAGACTGCTCCCGTATCAAGTAGCCCACGTAGTTGAGTCTTTTTGCCACTTATGTCTAGCACGTGCCCTGTCACATCTGCCTCTGTCCCGATGTGCATCGCATCTTCTTCAAGCATAGCGCAGTGTCCAATCGATCTCACTTTCAACTCTTCTTTCCCTACGTAGATTTGCCCAATTAGGTCTTCGTCACATGTTATCATTGTCTTGGTATAGATGTTTATTCCATCTATATTTAGCATCACCTCGTGTGGACCATAAGCTTCAGTATACCTGTTGTCAACACGGACCGACTTGCTGCCCCCTCTCGTGAGTAGTGCTCTCAGCGCTCTAGAAGTCGTTTGTGGGCTTATACAACTCAAGTAATCTGCGTACACGTCAATGTGCATTATTGTCTGGTCGCTCGGTTCGCTCAAGTTTCTGGTTACCTCGTGGCCGCCCACTGTGATTATCGACATTATTCTAGCCCCGATTTTCGATATGCCGAATGGCTTTCCCGTCACCATTTTTACAGTGTTACAATTCCCGGTCTTTGTTGATCCTGGTACAGTCTCTGGTGTTGGGTTTGATCCGGTTAATGCCTCATTGAAATTCTGTCTTTCGATCTCCAGCTTCAGTCGTTGCTCTATTTCTTTCGCAGCCAGATCCTGTTTCACTTTGGCAATTGCTTCCGTTGCCGCTTTCTCATAGTTTATCTCTAGAGAGTTCCTGGCCGCGGACTCTATCGCACCATTAACATGTGTTACAGCTTTCACTGTTTTCGTCGGCAATTCCGCGCTTGGTGCTCCTAAGTTCCTAGCTTCAATCTCGTTTTGTCTATTCCGCTGATTCTGCACTGCCGCTAATGCCAACTCATGTTTGGGGTGACTCTGGTCCTTGACCGCTTCCCAGAACAAGGGACAATCCATTCTGAAGTGCCCCTCCTGGTTACAGATGAAGCATCTTGCGCCTATCTTGATGATTAAGCCACTATAGTACTCGTGTTCCTCCATCTGGCTCATGTCCTTCTCATCCGGTGCGTATCCTAGGCTCTTCATGCCTTGTTTGTATGTTGTGCAGTCAGCCACGTGGTGGTCCGCTGACCCGCAGTTCGCGCATGATCTGCGCTTGTCCATATCATCTCTAGGTTTGTACCATGATGACCTCTGGGGTTGGCCTCCCCCCTGTGTGTTCCTGTTTTCTGAATATGAGTATTTCTTGGGCTTCATCAGCATGTATTCCCTTGATTTCTGTCTCATTTCTTCTGGGGTTGGTGCGCTGTCTTTCGACAATGTGTAGTATGTTGCTAACATTGTCCTTAGGTGGTCACTTTTTACCCCATCAATGAACTTCGAGGCAATGCTAAAGTTTCTTCTGTTTGTCGACTCCTCTGGGTCACTCCTTCTTCTCAAGCTCTCGAGATCATCTAGGAACCAATCTATTGACTCGTCGTCCCTCTGCCTTCTCTTTTCAAATCGCATCATCGCTTGGTGACCCTTCATGCCTGACCCGAATCGATTCAGCAATATCTCGAAGATCTTGTCCGCGGTGTCGCGTTCTTCTTCTTTCTTTGCGACCACGCATTTTAATGCCGTGCCTTCTAAGTTGCTGAGTATGGCTGTGCATGCTTGTCTTTCATCATTTAAGTTATCTTGCTCTAGGTGTAATCTCATCACTTCCACCCAAGTGTCGATGCATCCATCGGAGTCGTCTTTGAATTCCTTTGGCTTCTTGAATGTTTTTCTTGATTTTCCGTCCCTCCTATCGCTCGAGTCAGTGTTCCTCGTGGCGAAGGCCTCTAGAGTCCTGTTCATCATCTCCCAAGTGCTTGCCCATGTCATAGCATCCGGACCTGCGTTGCTGTTAGCTGTTGAGTCCCCCGGGCCAGTCGTTGTACTTGACGTTCCATTCTTCATGATTGTTTTAGCAGCTGTTGGTGCTATGCTCACCGTATCCCGGGTTAAGGGCAACGGTGTCGATTGTCGTTTGCCCCTTTGTGGTTCCACAAAGTCAACTCTGGTGCCTTGCGTGCGATCCGCTGCCGGTATTTCTTGTGAGGTAGAATTTCTCAAGATTGCATCCAATTTCGTCTGTATTGCACATGAACTTTCGGCCTGATTTTTGCTCATTGTGTCCATTCTCTTTTCCAGGCTACCTAATTGGCTGTTGACATCATCATATCGGTTTTTCAACTGTTGCATATCTTTTTTGATGTTCTTATCTCGTTCTTCATTGGTGGCTGCTACCTTATCTGACATCTCCTTGAGTCTCTCATCTGTTGCCTTAGCCAGGTTAAAATAACTATCCAGATACTCGTGTTTGTTGTATCTTAATTCTTTTCTTATCACTTCTCTGTCCTCTTCGCTGTGCTTCAATTTTTTGTCGATCTGATTCAGTTTCGCCATCAAGTCACCTAGCTCAATAGTAGCCTCTTCATGGTCAGCCGTCGGTCTGTCTTCGGCCGTAGCTTCTGCTTTATTTTGTTCCTCTCTTGGATTGGCTTCTGTCGTCTTCGTGCTCACTGTCCCAAATGTTCGTGCTCTTTCAGCTTTTGGTTCTTCAGTCATGTTTTCATTCGTTTTTATTCCGACCATCATCGCCAACCTTTCTGTAAAAGATGTCTTTTTTACTTGAGAGTCTTCTTTCACCGTTTCTTCGGTGTTGCCTATTGCATCTTCCACATTGTCTATTGGTGAGAACTCTATGGGTTTCGGGTTTGGTCCTTCTGCATTGGGCATTGGAGTTGACTCCGTCGTCCTTTTCTCCAGTTCATCTACGCTCTGGTCTGGTGTCTCTAGGTCGATTTCGATTGTAGGCTCCACCTGTTTTTCCCTCGCATCTTCTCGCGTCTTGCTCTCGGTGCCACTCCTCGTGCTGACCATGCAAACTGAAAAGTTATTTTTTGTTTTGCCTGGGCCCCTTGATGTCGTTCCACGCAGCGACGAGTTATATTTCGTGTTTGATCCACTTGACCTTTTTTCAAGCACCGGTACCCTACTCCGTCTCATTATTTCTATTTACAATTGCTCTTATTTACAATATTATTATATACACAATTCTATTCTAAGAATAAAAAATTTTGTGGAAACAAATTCTTAAAAGAAAATATACAACGTGATAAAAACCTTGTTCCAGTTCTCTAAAATCTTCGAGTAACTTTCTTTATTCGTGGTCCCAACCGTACCGGGTTCCAATTAGTCTTGTTCTGTCTTAATTCTGTCTTAAAACAACTTGTTGTAATTTTACTTCAATTTTTATACTGTCCTAAGACTTCCAGTTACCGTCCCTACTCTTCTTTGTACCGTCCCAGGCTTCTTTCTACTGTCCCAAGACTGTTCGGTAGTGTCCCAGTACTTCGTCAGTATCCCAAGACCCTTGTCCTGAGAGTACTATCCCAAGGCTAGTGTCCCAAGACTACTGTCCCAAGGCTAGTGTCCCAAGGCTAGTGTCCCAAGACTACTGTCCCAAGGCTAGTGTCCCAAGGCTAGTGTCCCAAGACTACTGTCCCAAGGCTAGTGTCCCAAGACTACTGTCCCAAGACTACTATCCCAAGGCTAGTTTCCCAAGACTACTGTCCCAAGACCACTGTCCCAAGACCCTTGTCCCAAGAACCTGTCCCAAGACCCTTGTCCCAAGACCACTGTCCCAAGACCACTGTCCCAAGACCCTTGTCCCAAGACCCTGTCCCAAGACCCTTGTCCCAAGACCACTGACCCAAGACCACTGTCCCAAGACCCTGTCCCAAAACCACTGCCCCAAGACCACTGTCCCAAGACCACTGTCCCAAGACCACTGTCCCAAGACCACTGTCCCAAGACCACTGTCCCAAGACCACTGTCCCAAGACTGTATCAAGACTGTTCTGGTCCAACACTGTCCCAGGACTTCTTTGGCACTGTCCCAAGACTGTTGACAAGTGTCTGAGCGATGGGACCTCTTTCTTCTTCGTTATGGGGATTTCTTGATTCACTGTACTTTGTACCACCACTCAAGCTCTAGTAAAATTTCCCCAAAAACCCTCTCTTAAAAGCCAAATGCTGCCCCCCTTTTTCTTATTTCTTTTTAATTACCTCTCTTTCAATGTTCCAAGCAACTTGAGACCAAAACCTGTGCGCAGGTATCTTGTGATCACCTGTTCGTATAAAAACTAAACACAAATCCTCACCAAAATGCAACAAAAATCCAAGCTAGAAAAAGTAATAAAAACGGAAAGATGAGCCCACCTAAAATTCAAAGGTGACAAATGTCTACCTTCTATCGAAAAAATGTCTGGTACCTAATTGCCACGCGTTTCCTTCCCCCCTGCTAGCGATCTTATGGGGTATCACAAAAACTGTCTATGTCCGTTCCCCCCTACCGATCCGACCAGGGTACCTACCTTTACCTAATTCCAATTTTGGATATCCGCTTCCTATGACCAACGCGTGTAAATGACTAATGTAACTAAATCAACGATGTCGACTAATTAGTTACTCTAATTTCCCCCCTTTTTACAATTTACAACCGCTCACTTCTAACTTAACCAGCCCCCCTTCTAACCTCCCCCCTTTTTAGCCCCCCTTCTTAAGCCTAAAATTACCTTAAGCGCCGGGTGCTAAACCTCTCAAGAGAAAACCGTAGACCTGTCTCCAGGCCTGCTCAAGTAAAAACGTTTCTCAAAACCGGGGGATATCGCTTATCCAATTTTACACTTATTTCCTATAATGTAATGTGAATTTTAACGATACCCGTTCTGCCCAACTTGAGAATTCGAGAACTGCCAAATCCTTCTTGGCTGCTTTCCCACTCGACTGGTCACCTCTCCCAGTCCAGTCTCCTATTGGTTCAGCTCAAGTGCTCCTGAACCACTTTCCCACTCGGCTGGTCACCTCTTCCAGTCAAGTCTCCTATTGGTTCAGCTCAAGTGCTCCTGAACCACTTTCCCACTCGGCTGGTCACCTCTTCCAGTCAAGTCTCCTATTGGTTCAGCTAAGTTCCAAGCTATCTGAGAACCCTTGACAACGCCCCACACTCGGGCTCTTTATTAAGGTTACTGGATTAAATTACTAGGTTGATCGAAACGATCGAACTTGTAAAACAGTATGGGTATACTATTTAATTAATATAAAGTTTTGATCCAACTAATCTGGTGTCAAAGTCACTGTCTTTTGTCGTTTTATTGTTTTTGTTCCTTTTTCTATTCTTTTTTGGTTTTTGTTTTGCTTTTTGTCTTTTTGCTCGTGTTTTTGTCCCCCTAGTTGCCCCCCTTTACTCGGTTAGCTAAGCCTCGTTCGGAGAGCGTACCAGGAAGTTTTCTCGAGTTTTCCTAAAAAGCTATCACGGTACAACCGGAAGGTTTGCACGTTCCTGTCGAACCGCACCGCCGGTACTCTAGAATGGGCATTCAGCCCGAAGCTGTCTCAAGTGGGTTCGACTCCGTAGTCTTGATGTCGTAAACACCCAGGAGCGCCATAAAAACACTATGTTAATTCTTCTACTGCAGTCACACATGAGGCTTAAGAAAAATAGGCCCTATAACCAATGGCGCAAGAGTCAGGGACACTATCTCTTGTGTTTTTCTACCTCAAATCAGTCGGAGCCAATTCGGTTCGTCTGTGACATGAAACCACGACCCGTTACAGCTTAAAGGCTACTACCAAAATATCCCCCCCACTCTAGAAATAATAACGTCCTCATACTCAGGTCTCTAGATACCCAAAATACATGAACGCCGTTAAAAACCGGGTCGGAACAATCCGTTAAGTTACTTTTTATTAGACAGTGGAACTTTGATCCATTTCAGATGGATCAACCTAAAACTCGCCTTACCTCAACATAACAATTATAAAACACACTCTAGAAATTTAAATTAGCACTCACATTGTAGCACGCTCAAGAATTGGGAGTAATCAAGTCGGTAATCAACTCGAGAATTAGATAATGTAACTAAAATGAGTTTAATGTTTGTCAGTTTTAACAACAAGAACAAGTTTGTACTCTAGACTATAGTTTCTCGTGAACCATTGGGACACTCAAGCTGTCCACCTTTCCACCGAAGGTTCACTCTAGTCCAGTTTAGAATAATACTCCAGTCAAGTCACAATAATCCAGTTCGTGGGAATACGCTTCTTTCTGTTTCGAATGGGACAGCTCTACTCTAGATTATTACTGTGACGGAAATTGCGAATAGCAATTTCCTACTGATTTATCTTGCAACTTTCCCGCGATTGTCACTCGATTGTTCTGACTTCTCTTTTTTGACTTTCAGTTATCGCGAGAAAATCGTGCATTGTAACATTCGTCTACTGCAGTCACACATGAGGCTTAAGAAAAATAGGCCCTATAACCACTGGCTCAAAGGTCAGGGACACCATCTCTTGTGTTTTTCTACCTCAAGAACGGTCGGAGCCAGTTCGGTTCGTTTGTGACATGAGACTACGACCCGTTACAGCCTAAAAGGCTACTACTAAAATATCCCCCCACTCTAGAATTAGAAACGTCCCCATACTTAGGTCTCTAGATACCCAAAATACATGAACGCCGTTAAAAATCGGGTTGGAACAATCCGTTAAGTTACTTTTTATTAGACAGTGGAACTTTGATCCATTTCAGATGGATCAACCTAAAACTCGCCTTACCTCAACATAACAATTATAAAACACACTCTAGAAATTTAAATTAGTACTCACATTGTAGCACGCTCAAGAACCAGGAAGTAAATAAGTCGGTAAGCAACTCAAGAATTAATAAAGTAACTAAAATGAGTTTAATGTTAGTCAGTTTTAATAACAAGAACAAGTTTTTACTCTAGACTGTAAGTTCTCGTGAACCATTGGGACACTCTAGCTGTCCACCTTTCCACCGAAGGTTCACTCTGGTCCAGTTAAAAATAGTACTCCAGTCACAACAATCCAGTTCGTGGGAATGCGCTCGTCTCTGTTTCAGATGGGACAGCTCTACTCTCGATTATTATTGCTACTGAAATTGCGAATAGCAATTTCCCACTGATTTTTCTAGCAACTTTCCCGCGATTGTCACTCGATCGTTCTGACTTCTCTTTTCTGATTTTCAGTTATCGCAAGAAAATCGTGCATGACAGGTTCCATTCGAAATTTTTAAAAATTAAATTTCACTCCAAAATCAAGTGTTTTTTGCTTCTCTCAAGGTCAAACTTCCGAATATGACCGACTGGCACATACTCCCCGGACTCGAGATCGATGTCCTCATCGAGTGCTGTCTTCTGCCAGTGAGTCCCAGAAAACCGAGTGTTACTCAAGATACAGTGCCAGTGGTCATTTACAGAAGTTTGCAGCAGACTTAAGCTTATCTACACCCCAAAATTCACAGCCATGTAAAATTTCCACACTATCGCTAAACAGCAATCAAAATCTGCACACACCTGCACCCTTGAATTCTTGCTTTCCAAGCCAATCATTTAAAATTTCTTTTGTCCTATTCACTCAGGAAATTGTCATGCAGCATTTTGATTTATATAATAAATATAGTATATTAATAACAATATTTGCTTTGTTAAAACTTCTTTTTCGTGAATCCAAGTTTCACCCGGATCCACGCTCAAGCCCCCTTTCCCCTCTCAAGACTCAAGATCCATACGAGCCACCCACTCATCTCGCACTCTTCGCCTTGGAGGTACTACACCCTGAAGTACTAGATACGGCAAACTGTCTCAACAGCTCCTCTTCATCATCGGAGCTAATCACAATCTCCTCCCAAGCCTTCAGCTGCTCGTAGGATCGCATCCATTCTCTTTGCTCTTGTAACCTCTTTGCTTGGTTGGGTAGTGCCTTCACCCTAGATTCCCGGTTCAAACAAAAGGAGTTGTGCAGGCTCAAGCTCACGTTCTTCGCCAGGTCCTCCTCTAGTATCGATTCCCTCGCCTTGGTATTGTCTCTAGACATCTTACCCACTCTCTTCCATCCTGTCGTGATTGCATTACGATGGGTTAACAGGGGTCTCTTGAAAGCTTCCGGCCCAATCTCGGCCTGGAACTGTCGATACTCCTTTTGATGTTTTCTCATGTGATCTTTCGTTGTCATGTACAACCAGGACGTCAGCGTCGCCCGAAACCATGGGAAATACCTCAAACGGCTCCAGACATGTCTGACTTCCGTTGGTATGGCGAATACCTTGCACGCAGTCTCAAACAACTCGAGTCTCCTACTGTAGTCTATCGCGTATATTGACTCTGCCGTTGGCGTCCCCGCTTCCCGATACTTCGTTATATTCTCTTCTATCCATCTCAGAGCCAAGATCGTACTCACTACCAAGATCGTCACCTTCTGTCGGTGATCCGGTAGTCCGATCGACCGGATTTCTTCCATATCCCACACCAGGCAAAGGTTCTTGTGATCTGGATACCACACCGTTTGCGCTAAACAGTGGCATGGGCATTCTCCATGGGTGATTTTAATGCTCCTGAGGTTACGCTCCCCCGAGGCTTCCAAGAGAGGCTCAAGCTCCATCATTTTCTCATGCATCGTGTCGTTATCTTCCAGGTTTGGAGCACTTCCCACAGGTTTTCCGATCACGTTTTGTCTCTCGTGATCGCTTGTGTTCTCTCTCTCCAACTTCAAAAGTTCTTCTCCCCAGATTTCACTCAAGTCATCTCTCAATTCTTTTGGTACTGTCCCTTTGATTTTTCTCAACAACTTGTGCGAGTGATGCGATATCCGAGCCAACCTCACGCACTTGGGCACTGAGAAGGCCTTGTCCACCAGTACTCTCTGGCTGGATGCTTCCACCATCACCATGTGCAGTGGGTAGTGACTTCCGCACAAGTTGGCCATCATTGACCCTATCAGCGATTTCGCGTTCAATGGCAAGCCATAAGCTTCGCTCATGGGAAATCCCATTTCCGCCTCGAGACCAACCTTCCAGCTCCGGATGTGTTTTTGAGTCACCTGCAACACCCCGGGCCATGATTCTACGCTCAACGCCGTCACTAAATGATGTTCAGATTCTAGTCTTTCCAGTGACTGCAGACTACACATTCTCGAGAAGAATCCGAGAGCTGTCGCTATATTCACCGTGGTTCTCGCGTAACACTCCGCTACTATTTGCACTTCACTTTTCTCCCTTTCTGTTATGTCTTCGAACCAAGTGACCAGGTCTTCTTTTTGAAATGACAGTATTCTAACGCATGACCGTCCATCGCAGGTGTGCTCTCCGTTTCCACACGTCGAATCCAGACAGCTACCCGGCTCCAATTTCTTTGCTGACCCGGGATTACTAATCTTTTCGCTTGGCTCTTGCATCTGAGGTGAAATTAGCTTATGCAGCACACTCAACTTTGCCAGATCTTCATCTTCCGTTGGTGCTAACCTCACTCGCTCGGTGGTTTCCTCGATCAGACTCGCGTGGGGATGTGGACACCAGGAGGGTCTTAATAGCTTCCATACCACTCCCAAGTTCGTGGTTAACAAGCCATTTCCATCGCCCATGTTCACTTCAACTCTCTTGTTTGAACGCGGTATGCTCACCACCTCTGGTGTTTTCTCAAGAATCAGGCCCAGGTTCGGCCCCTCTTTTTCCACCGCGTCTATTTCCATTATTCTTTCTGTCCAAAACTTCAGTAGCTCCGCTACCTCATGGTTCCTGTGGGCGCCTCCAGCTTCCGAGTCTAAGAAGGGGTTGTAGGCCATTCCCATCACTCCAAACACATATTGGTATTCCCCCTTCTCACTGATTCTCGAGTACTGCTCTGACGAGGCCAGGTTACGGTGAACATCATGTTCTTCTTCGAACTTCTTATTATAAAACCTCCGTACCTCGTCTAGCTTCCTATGGTTCTCTAGGGATAGTCTGGAACCCTCCTCCTTTTCTATTCCTGTGCTCTGATACTCGTTCAGGATGACCGTTGAGACTCTTTTTTCCATGGTTTTGCTTGCGCTTGCTCTCTGTTGGCATGCCAGGATGGTGCTATCAGACATCATCGACATTATCCATCTCAAGAAACACGTGGCATCCTTTCTTCTGGCCAGGCTCAAGCCTGAGTTGTCCCTGGCTACGTGTTGCATCAGTGCCTGATACATCTCTAGCTTCTTGCTTCCCAACTTCAGCCTGTCATACGAGGTCAGTGTTTCCAACTCTATCCCCACCAGACTCCAGGTGAACATTAATTGTCCTGCAGTTCTAACGAAGGGATTCGCCATTAATGGTGGTGCTGACGAGGGTGTCCTCATTGCTTCTTCAAAATGATCCTTCAACAAACTCTGCCAGGACCTCTTCAGATGATTTGCCATTTCTATTCTATTAACCTCGGCCTTTTGCTGGGTGGCCCAATTACGTCGCTTGCGAGCTACTCCACTGTCCAACTTCTTCCAGCAGTCCTCCATTTCTTTCAATGTTTCAAGAGCCACCCACCACGTCCGGGAGGTGTTCCTCGTCTTGTTCCTTTCCAATGGATCACTTGTCACTCGCTTGCCCGTGGCCTGGTGTGCCTTCGAGATCCATTCTTTGCCGACATCTACTTCCCATGTCTGTCCGTTCGTTGAACCTCTCTTCACGTTTATCTTTTGAGGCTTGAAGTCTTCCTCCGATGTCGAACTGGTGGAAACCTCTATTTCCCTCTCTACTTCAAGTGGTCTTCTGAGCTCCGAGCTGCTCTTGTAGGCCGCCGTCTTGCATCTAGCCAAAACCATGGGCGCCGTCTCTCTCAAGTTTCCTTCCGAAACAGCATCCACTGAAGGACTACCCAATCCTTCCACTTCTCTCTTCCTCTTGCGAGTCTTCACATCTCTACTTGAGGGTGTTGTGGCTACCATCATTGATTCGACCTCTCCATCCACTCCTTCCAACTCTTGCCTCCCCCCTGCTCGAGCCTTAAGGATATTAGTACTTTTAATCATATTACTAGTCCCAACCTTATCAACCATTTTATCTACAGTTTTTTGTCTCCGAGTAGAGCTGTCCTCACATTTTTCTTCTCTAGTCTTCGATCGTGAATTCCTCAGCTCTACCAGCTTGCTCAGTAGCTCTTTTCTCGCCTTCTCATCCAGGCCCGTTCCTATCAGAAGCGGTTCTCCAAATCTTACGACTGTGTCCCACAGTTCCTCCTTGAATTTGTCCAGTGTCGTCTCGCTGCCCACTTCTTGATTGAATTCTTCCAAGAACTCCTGCCAAGCATCGTCCTTCAGTGATCCCAGGAATATGTCCCTGTTCCCTTCGAAAGTGTTCTTTTCCCTTTCCTCCGAGCTCAAGAGTATCATCCCCATATTGAAGGTCTCACTTGCCAATGGCAATTCCAGATCCTTCCGGGGAGACGGAATCAGGGGTGGTGTGGCAGTATCTGCCCAATTCTCCTCGCTCAAGTCTTTCAACAGCTCTTGAGTGGTGAGCTCCTCCCCTGATGGCCCTGGTTCAGGCGTATTCCCCACTTCCATGTCTTCACCGGCTTCACTGAGAGTTTCATCCATACTCTCTTCTTCTGACTCATGTCTCCTTCTCTCGAGAATTTTCTTAAATCGGTCCTCGACGGGTCCGCTCCTCTTGTCTCCAGGTGTGTCCACGGACAGTGTTGATGGTGTCGTGGGATCCAGCTTTTTGTATTCCGTCAGTGCTACATGCAGTTGACCTGCTGCATCTAGTTCTGTTCCTTCCTGTCTTATTTCCACCTGTTCCAAGCCATAGGGCGCCTTATATTTTCTCGTGGCAAATTTCATGTCGTCCACCAGTGCGACGTGCCCCTCCATCACGATCATCCTGCCATCATCCCATATGGGCAACATGCTCTCAAGTCCCTCCTTCTCTAGAGTTCTCAAGACCTTCCGCACCTCATACCCTGGGGGCTGCGAACCTCTACTCTTTTTCGCTTGCGTCGTCCACGAATTTACCTTCATCTCGCTGGTATGGAAGTAGACCGCCGCCGTGTAGCCAATGAACAGGGGGTCCCAGCCATCAGTGAAATCCTTCTGCATTTCCTCCGTCGTCATCCTCGCCATTATGGAGGGAACTACCAAGGGACTATTCATTCCCAAGGTCATCCTCCTGACTATTGGGAACTCAGGCATGGTGGCTGGGAGGATTTCTTTCTCCATTATGGTCTCCAGCTCCCTCTTCACCAGTGCGAAGCACTCCTTCCAGGCAGGAATTCTCAAGATCTCTCGTCCGTCCGCCGTCAATGGGTTCAAGTTCCAGAATTTGGGATACATTTCGATGGGACCCTCTCGCTTGCCTCTCATTCTACATTGCATTTGCCCCCTGAAGTTGTACACTATTAGTTCGGCATCTTTCACCTTTCCAAAGAGTACCGTGTTGCTCATTCGCCCTCTGAGCACTTCCTGCTGACACCAATTTAACGCCGTCCCATCCAGTATACTGATAAGGCTCAAGTGCGTTACAGAGCGACGATACGTTGTCACCAGGGGGTCTGGGAACGCGTACGTCACTGCTGGACCATAAATGCAGGTCACCACCTCCTCTAGGCCCCGGATTATCCCCATTGGGTCCGACCTCATTGCCAGGCATAGGTCCGTCAGCAGAGGCATCCCTCTGTTCGTCTTCTTCCATTCTTCTCTCGAAGTTGGATTCTCATCTTCACCCGTCATGTGCCGATTTTGCATCATGAGGTATTGCACTAGCAACGTCTTCAACCCTGCGGCACACTTGTAGGAGCTGGTTTCAATGCTCGTGTGGACTCTCCCCATAGACAGCGGCTCTCCATATTCCATTAATCGATGAAACGACACCAATTCCCCATGGGTCAAGAGCACTAGTGCCAGGTACCCATCAACTCGAAGTGTCTCCACTCCCCGACTAAACATGTATGCTGGGCCCATGTTGAACAAGTATCTGGGGTAGACCAAATACAGGGCCAAGAGCAGGCTGATGGGCATGCCCAGTATCTCCTGCACGAAGGCTCCAAAGATAGTCGCCGTGGTACCGAATATTCCTGCCAAGAATTCCTTCTCCCAGCAAGGACTCAAGAACTTGAGAATCTCGTAATCCCTCCGAGTCTTCAATTCGCCTTTGGCGTGCTCTCTCCAGAACCCTCCAATCGTCACTTCATTGGCGGCCGAGACAAATCTAGCCACCGTCATGTCTCTTACTTCGGCCAGCTCCAGTTGCTTCTCTAGAAAACTCCAGACTTGTTTCACGAGGAGTGGTGCTTCCTCCCTTGTCTTATTCGTGGCGTTCTCCAGCCTTGGTGTCAAAAATGGCCACCAGCCATTCTCTTGAGTCAAACGATATTTCATCGATCCTAATTGCTTTTCCGTCTCGGCCACATTTCTTCTCTCGTTACTGGGACCTCTAGACCTGCTGGTGGAGTTTGTGATCTTCACATCCATACTCCGAAACCACAAGCTGGCCGTTAATTTGCTTATCGCCGGGTGATCGTCCCCGATGACTGGGCTGAGCTTGAGTTGCCTGGCAAAGTTCGATATCTCTAGCAA
The DNA here is from genome assembly GCF_963678635.1 of Symsagittifera roscoffensis. Lineage (NCBI taxonomy): Eukaryota > Metazoa > Xenacoelomorpha > Acoela > Convolutidae > Symsagittifera > Symsagittifera roscoffensis. Next base: position 77,555,548 of record NC_087064.1, on the reverse strand, counting down.
GAGCACCTCGTCTAATACGATCAGGATGTCGGCTAGTCCATAAAAGCCCCTCAGTGCATGAGATATGTCCGCCCATGCCGCCGCCAATTCTGACTTGCGAAGCCTCAGGTTCGATGGCTCCAACTCCCGATTGGGGGCTGCCATTAGAATCCGCCATTCATTCCCTTCTGCTATCAGGATCAAGACCGCGTACACGAACTGTAGGGCGGGTGGCATATTCGCGTATCCAGGGGATGTGGTAAACACCACCTTCGTCTTGGACCCGAATCTCGAGACAACATTCTCTTGCACTTCATTCATCGCCGCAAACAACGCTTGAATGGCTTCCCATATCTTCCTCGATGTCGGAATTTCATCGCCCTTTAGTTGCTCAAGAAGTCCCATCGCGTGCAGGTGATCATTCATCCCTGCAAACAACAGCAGCTCAGGTTCACAGGGCATCTCCGACTTTATTGCCACTACCAGAGTTAACATCTGATTTAATTCAGCTCCTGGCAAAGAGTATATCAAAGTCTCCGGCCAGAACAACTTGGGAGACGTTCCTTCAAAGTCTGATCCCGCCACAATGACTACTCTCGCAGCAGCTGGATCTGCTCTATCATAAACTGCCAGGGTTTTGGCCAGCTGGGTACTCCCACAGGGCTTCCCGTACCTGGGATCTTCCGCCAATTTCGAGCCTTCGTAAGCGGCATCTGGCAATCCCGTTCCTCCCGGATTGAGTAGCTTGTCTACCACCTTCAACTGTGCCGGGGTTGCCAACCTGATCCTGGCGATGCTAGTTCGGTGCTTGGGAGGTTCTGCTATAAGTCCAGGACTCCCCAGCAGCTTGAATGGTCTGTAGTTAATGGGTCCCATGATCGCTTTTGTGGGAATTCCAGTCAGGTCTGTGGTCTCCATCAACTTCGCTCTCAAGAAGTGCGCCTCATGAGCTTTCAACCAGTCCACGCAATGATGCCTGTTCAAATCCTCGTGTGACACTCGTTCGATCCCCAGGGTTTCCGCCAATTCTTGCCTGCATTCCAAACTCTCTAGATCCAGTTCTTTCACCTTCTCAGGATATCTCAAGCGAGCGGTCTCCATTGACTTATTTTCCCGTTTGCTCTCTGCCACTACCACTGAGGATATCGCCGAGCTTGGAGGTGTTGATGACGTCACCTCCTCAGACTCCATTGGCGTGGCACTCTGCAATCTGGTCTGGCTGCTCCTTGAACTGTCTCTAGTGTCAACTCTCGGTCCCAAGCGACCAGACAAGGCCCTTGAGGCAAGGAATGGTGGGTTCGGAGGTGGTCCTAATGTGAATTGGGCTGTCTCTAGCAGATCCGCCTCCAGCGCATTTATGTGTTCTTGGAAGACGTCGTTTAGCCACTCTGCTCCCCTCGGTCTATCAAAATGGATTCCATCACTGGAGGTGTCTTCAGGGAATCCCTCTTTCTCCATGCGCTCTGCCACGTCCAACAGTCTGACAGGGAGCACACTCTTCCGGTGGATGTCTCTTATCACCTTGTTTAGGTTCCGCACCTTCTCGTTCATCTCCAAGGCGTGCTGATCAAACATCATGTTGTAGGGGACCGTACATACCGTCAACAGGATGGGGTCCATCTGAATCCTCAGTTCCTCAAGAAGGCAGCTCACCTTATCGTGCAGCCTTGTTATTTTCCTTGCTTCACCCCTTGATACATCGTTGGTCCCGACCATCAGGGTCACCGTGTATACTTTGGTCATCCCCAGCATGTCAAGCGTTGCCAACATCTGTGGCGTGGCAGCTCCAGCGAAACTCAAGATTCCCGTCTGCCAGTGCGATCGGATCCGGGTCAACACCCGCACCAGGCTGTCCCCTACGATTAGATGAACCGCACCTTCTGGTACCCGGGGTGGCGCCAAGTACTGCACCCAGGCCGCATCATGAAAGCAGTCTCTCCTAGCTTTCTGCTCCGTACTCCAGTCCAGCCGACTGTGCCTGTGGTACCTCCCCTCTGTATTCTTCTTATAACTCAAGATCACGACACTCCTAACCGGCTGTTCCCTCCACGTCGGGGGAAGCTCCGGTCTTGCCGAACTCTCACGACTCTTTTGTCGCAATCTCTCGCCCAGTTCTCTCAGACGCGATGAGCCGCCGCTCACCTGACTGTCACTCGAGGTCGAGGTTGGGGTATATCCCGGCAGCTCCACATCCATCAGTGGGCGTATGGGTTGCGTCTCTAGGCTACGCAAGGAAGACGTTGCGTCATTCGGTATCCAAACTTCCAACCCTTCACTCATGTGTTCTCGGGCCTCGCGGTCAAGGTTGAACCGTGCTCTTGCTCTGGGGGCTTCATCCACCTCCATACGTGACTCTGGCCTCGAGCTGGTGACCACTCGCTCCTTCGGCCTGGCTCCCTTCTGTGCATCAAGCTCGCGTTGTCGTTGTTCTATTCTGTCCAATTCCGACCTCAGTTGATCACGATTTGCGGCGTTCTCCCGCACCCTTAACTCCTGTTGATGTTCAGCTTTTTGCATCTCAAGCAACCTCAGAGCCTGGTCTCGCTCGTTGACCGCCTGGTCCCTTTCCAGCTGAACCTTCTCCCGATCCGGCTTTGCCTGATCCCGATCGAGGTTCGCCTTATTCCTTTCCTTCTGCGTCTTCTCGAGCTCTTTCTTTAGAACACCTAGATCCGGATATGCCTCGGTCGTCTGTTGCGTTCGTGACATCGATGGCACCCTACTCGAGCTCTGGCTTGTGGATCTTACTGTTGGCCTAGTCGGTAGTGGGAATTCCCCTGCGCCATATTCGGTATTGTTATTCAGGCCAGGATTCCTTGCCAAGTCAAAACCCCTTACTCCTCCATCCACATTCCAAGACAACCATCTGGTCTGTTCTTGGTTCGATATTCCCTCGGTGGTGTAGCCGATCATCAAGACAGCCTCCGTTGCAGACTCCCTGCACTCACCCTGGTCCTCCAACTGGAGGATGGCATTCAGCATCACCGCCATTCTCTCGTCTATTTGGGTGTAGTCCAAGTCCCTCAGGCGTCTGTACAGCTCATCAAGAGTGGGCTTCTTCAGGGCCGCGGGCACGGATTTCCATAATCGGTCTACCATTCTTCGTGACTTCGGGATGTATACAGGTATGTGTTAACCAGCTCAAGAATTACCTTACCAGCTCAAGAATTACCTTACCGACTCAAGTATTACCCAACTCAAGAATTCTCTCGAAATGTTCCCTTGCAAATACTTGCTGTAAGTGCCGATTATCGCGAGTTCAATCAAGGTTTCTCTCTCTGTTTCTCGCTTGAGTATAGTTGGATTTTCAACTTTGTTTTTCAAACTTGATCTGAAAACAGAAAGCATATTGAAACTTGACATGTCATGTTCCTAACCTAGAGACCCCCCTTTTACCAGTATGGTTAAAATCTTATCATTTTCATATCACTTAAAACAATTCAATTGGAATTCCCTTAAAAGCATGCAGATTCATTTTATGTTTTAGCACAGTTAACTCGTTTTAAAATTTAATTGTCATGCCAATCATATCTTTAAGATCCCTTTACCTGCGCCGCACCCCAATACCTAACTCAAGACTCCTCCCTCACACCCGACTCGATACCCCCATGTACCCGACTCAGGCGATGCTCAAGTAGTACTTCTTATGAAGATACACCATTATCTCAGTTTCTGCAAAGACCACATGTAGGATAGCGTACAATTCCCTCGGGCTCAGTTTGCCCCTGTTCGGGTCATACACCGGCATTGAGACTTCTGTTATCCCTCTTTCAATCATGAAGTCTCGTAATCTTGTTAGTGCCAATATCACGTGTTCGGGATCGATTGTGTTCCTGTCATTGACCCTCGTTACTAGGAAGCACAGATATTTGCCCGGGACTTGTGCCACTGACGGTGGAAGCGCTGCCATCCCTCCCAGTCCTGGTCTCTGTCTGAACAGAAACTCTACATTCTGGTACTCTCTTTTGAAGTCAGCTTCCAATCTTGATCTGAAACTCATGTCCACCGTGATGCAGATCGCGCTGGTCCTGTTTGACAGGATGAAGTCGCTATCTGTTATCATGATGTTCTCCGAGTATTCATTGGGTATTTCGAATTTCGTTTTGAAATTCCGACCTATAGTAGGCTCTGGCTCTTCTTCCTCCAGTTCCAATTCGCTCGTTTCTCTCACTTCCTTGAGCTTCTTTATCATCAAATTTTCGGTGTGGGTAAGTCCTACCCCCACTCCCCGGACAAAAATATTTATCGACGTCCCCGTCGATGTTGTCGGGCCTGAATTGTCCTGAGGAATGTCCAGTGGCCTGTCTGTTGCCGTCCATCCGAAAAGAGGGTCCTCTGTCTTCATATAATTTGCTGCTGATACATCGACTTGCTGAATGCTTTGTCCTTCGCGGCTCTCGTCTTTGACATCACGCATCCACTCTAGAATCCTCAAGTTCGTGTTCTCCCTCCTCTCTATCTCACTCTGTTCGAGATCCGTTTCTACTTCTGGCGTTGAGTAATCATCCTGCGGATAATGACCACCATCGTCAATGACCTGCCATTCCTCTCCAGCTTCCAGTTCGCCTGCCTTCAGTAATTCCTCGCCCAATTTGTCTGGTTGTATCTTATCGATCAAGAAGTCATCCCCGTACCTGTTGTACCTCATGCCTGTGCGTTTACGATTGCCAGTCCTGGTTTCCGGTGGTGTTGTTCGATCCGGTTCCATCCATTTCGGCACCTCGTCTTGCTCCGGGTCGTTCCAGTCTTCTTCTACAAATGATCCTGCATCAGACTCCACTCCTATCTTTTCATTGTCGTTCAAACTCAAGTTCTCATTACCATCATTTTTCTCTCTAGTGCCTTTCTCATTCACTTCACACGCTGGCTCTACCACCAGGTACTCAAGACCCTCCATGTCCTTCGGTATGCACCAATCCTCTGGAGACGGGACGTGAGGCTTCAGATTTTCATAATGTGCCGCTCGCCCAGTACTCAAGCGATAGAACCGTCCTTGTTGATGAACCTCCGTTATCATGAATGGTCCCCTCCACTTCTTGAGTAGTTTCTTTGTTCCCTTGGGCGGTATGACATTTTGGAAGACCCACACGTATTGGCCCACTTCATATGGCTTTGCTCGTAATATTTTTTCGTCGTATTTCCTGCGTTGCCTCATTTGCGCTTGCGCCGTGTTCCTCCTGCATAGCTCGTTCAATTCCTGTTGTCTTTTGATCGCCTCTTTCACGTATGCCTGAGGCGACGTCCTTTTCCCTTCGTATTCCGGGTAAAAGAATGTCAGAGGCATTGCTCTCTCCCTGCCCGTCAACATTATGAAAGGACTGATGCCCGTAGTTGAGTGCTGTGTACTGTTGTAGGCTCCTACTACCTGTGGCAGGTATTTGTCCCAGTCAGTCATGTATCTTGAGCAGTACACCCTTAACATGTTGACCAGTGTCCTGTTTTGTCTCTCTACCAACCCATTGGTCTGTGGATGATAGGTTGTCGAGTGTGCTTGAGCAATGTGCGATCTCTTCATCAATTCTTTTGTCAAGTCCCCTACAAAAGCTTTGCCGTTGTCCGACTGGAAAGTCATTGGACAACCATACCGCGATATCCAATGCGTTATCAGATGATCACATGTCTCCTCGGCCGAGGCTGTTTGGCACGGGACCGCTTCCGCCAACTTTGTGAAGTGATCTATTATAACCAGTATCTGGTTATATCCCGACTCCGTCATGCAGATTTTTTGATGGTCTATCTGCACCACTTCATTGAACTCTGAGCTCTCAACGGACTTGAGGGGAAACTTCATCTTCCTTGGGTCTTTTAACTGGAGACATGCCAGGCAGGCATTCACCCATCTCTCGCAAGCTTTTCTCATTCCTGGCCAATCAAACCTGTGAAGTATCCTTTGTTGTACTTTGTCTATCCCCTGGTGGCCCATCTGGTCGTGCGATCTGAAAAGCACCTCCGTTTGATACAACTGTGGCAGTATGATGAGGTTGTGTTTGTGTAATATCTTCTCCTCATCTTTCCTCTTGCATGCTACCACCCCATCAGCTGTGTGGTAGAGTAAGTCTTTTTTCTCTTTGTAGAACTGGCTCAAGATCTTGTAGCTGTCTTCCTCGAGTTCCCCCTTCTCCTTGACCCCCGACTGGATCCATTTGGAGAGGTTACTTGTCATTTTGTCATTCTTTTGGGCTCTTATTAGGTCTGACAGCCTATATCTTGCCTTGACATGCTCCTTTAGCGCCATCATCTGTCCATTCATCTCACCAGGTTTGTGGATGTCATCACTCAGTTTCACACATATCATCCTTTTCACGATTTTCATATCATCTTCTGGCACCAGATTCGTTCTGATGTTTGAGTTGCTCTGGAGGCTCTTTAGGCAATTCAGGATGATCTTCTATCGGTTTGCCTGACTTGTCCAGCCACCTCGTGAGTGGAAGACTGTCGTACGTTTCCTTGTCCATGAATGAGAAGCCATCTTTGATTTCAGGTCTGTCTGCTTCTCTTTGCTCTTGTCTCTCATAGAACTCCGTCTTCTTACTCAAGCTGTCGGCATTCTGATGTTTATCTCGCGTTCTATGCTCAATTATCATGTTGTATCCGTCCAAGCGAACTATCCACCTCCCAATGTAACTTTGGTCCATTGATTACGTTTTCAGCCAACTTAGTGCTCGATTGTCGACTCGCAGCTTGAAGGGCTCACTGCCTAGGTATGCCCTGTATTTCTCGACAAAGGTGACCACTGCAAACATCTCTGCTTTCGGTGCCCCGTACTTCATCTCTGTGTCACTTAGGACTTTGCTCCCGTACGCTATTGGTCTCAAGACTGTCTTCCCATTCCATTCTTGTTCTTGGTGAAGAATCCCAGAAATCGCGACTACCGACGCATCCGTGTCCAGCACGTACATCCCTTTCTCAGTCGGCATACCCAGTACTGGTGCCTCACACAGCTCTTTCTTTATCCTCTGGAATGACTCTTCTGCTGCGTTGTTCCACGTGAACTTCTTGCCCTTGTGTCTCATTAATTGTTGCATCGGGTATACCTTGTCTGCATAGCCTTTGATGAACTCTCTATAATAGTTAGCGAAACCCAGGAAGCTCATCAACTGGTGCTCTGTCTTCGGTGATTTCCAGGTCAGGACTGCTTCCACGGCGTCCGTATCAGGTCTGATGCCGTGCTTGTCTACCATCCTGCCCAAGTATTTTATTGAGTCCTTGAGTATCTCGCACTTTGATGGTTTACACTTTAGCCCCGACCTCTTCATGCATGCAAACACTTCGTCTAGTCTCTCAATGTGGTCTTCCAGTGTTGGCGTCGCTATTACCACGTCATCCACGTAGCACATTACCAGGTTGCCATACTTCTTCGTTACGCCTATCAGCGCGTGTGCCATCAACCGCTGAAACGTGGCTGTGGCATTGCAAAGTCCAAACGGCATCCGTTTCCATTGAAACAGACCCAACTCGCAGGCAAACCCTGTCTTGTCCCTGTCCTGCTTCCTTAGTGGTACTTGCCAAAAGGCTGAGCCTAAATCAAGAGTCGTAAAAAATTTTGCATCACCTAACTTCGAGAGGCTCTCATCAATCCTAGGTATGGGATAGGCATCCTTCACCGTGACGGAGTTCAGGTATCGAAAGTCACAACAAAACCTCAACTGGTCGCCTTTCTTTTTGGCCATCACTACTCCACACGCCCACGGTGACTTGGATGGTTATATCATGTCATACTCTAGTAACGTCTCGATCTCTTTTCTACACGCGTCCGATTTGTGTGGGGTCATGCGCCTCGCCCCCTCCCTGTGTGGTACCGCGTTTTCCTCAAGTTCTATTTCATGCTCAACGAAATTGCAACACCCGATATCCGCCTTATGCCTCGAAAAAACATCCTCGTTCCGCTCTAGTACGTCCTTGATGGCTTCGAGCTGTTCATCTTTCAGTTTGCCCCTCAAATGTTCAATCTCCGGCAGAACCGGTTTTTCATTTTGCATTTCATCTAGTGTGGGTTGCTCTGGAAAGTTCGAACAGCTCGAAAGACCATCATCCGTTTCTGACTTAAGTGATTTAATAAGACCTGAAGAATCTTTTATTTTCTGCAATTGTCTCAAGATACAAATTTTGTCCCTGTGATTGGGACAATCAACAACTTCATTTTGTTTTGAGTTCTCAATTGTTTCATATCGAGTTTTAACCGGTAAAGCATATCCCAGTTTCCTCCCTCTCTGTATCGTGATCGGTATATCAAGGGTATTCAACAAGACACTGACGCAGAGGCCGCTCTTCGTTATCGAAAATGATCTTCCTAAAACAGCAGCACTTTGACTATTAGGATTCGGAACTATGCACACTTGCTTGTTGTCACTTAGTTCATTGTAATTTTTCATCCTCAAACTTACGATTGCCGCTTCATTAGCTTTTAGCCTCACCCTCCTACTCAAGAATACCGGTGCTTTGTTTTCATTTACCATGATTAAATTTACCGGTTTGATTGCGTACCTCCTACCCGGGTTCCGTATCCTGAACATTGCGTTATTTAAATCAATCGTTACGTCGAAATTCCTGATGAAGTCTCTGCCCAAAATGAATTGGTCAGATTCATCTAGGTTTTCTACCACGATAAAGCTCATCCACAGGTTACGTTCCCCCAAATTGAGGGCTATTATCGGCGTCCTGCCCAGCACCCGTAGGGCCCCTTTGTTTGCAGCTGACAGCGGTATTCTCGAGTCTATCAAGTCACCTTTGTCAAAGCCCATCTTCTCCCAAGTTTCGATTGGTATAACGCTCAAGACTGCTCCCGTGTCAAGCAACCCACGCAACTGAGTCTTTTTGCCACTTATATCTAGCACGTGCCCTGTCACATCTGCCTCTGTTCCGATGTGCATTGCATCTTCTTCAAGCATGGCGCAGTGTCCAATCGATCTCACTTTCAACTCTTCTTTCCCTACGTAGATTTGCCCAATTAGGTCTTCGTCACATGTTATCATCGTCTTGGTGTAGATGTTAATCCCATCTATATTTAGCATCACCTCGTGTGGACCATAAGCTTCAGTATACCTGTTATCAACACGTACCGACTTGCTGCCCCCTCTCGTGAGTAGTGCTCTCAGCGCTCTAGAAGTCGTTTGTGGGCTTATACGACTCAAGTAATCTGCGTACACATCAATATGCATTACTGTCTGGTCACTCGGTTCGCTCAAGTTTCTGGTTACCTCGTGGCCGCCCACTGTGATTATCGACATTATTCTAGCCCCGATTCTCGATATGCCGAATGGCTTTCCCGTAATCATTTTTACAGTGTTACAATTCCCGGTCTTTGTTGAGCCCGGTACAGCTTCTGGTGCTTGGTTCGATCCAGTTAATGCTTCGTTAAAATTCTGTCTTTCTATCTCCAGCTTTAGTCGTTGCTCTATTTCTTTCGCAGCCAGGTCCTGTTTCACTTTGGCAATTGCTTCCGTCGCCGCTTTCTCATAATTTATCTCTAGAGAGTTCCCTGCCGCGGATTCTATGGCATCATTAACATGTGATACAGCTTTCACTGTCTTCGTAGGCAATTCCGTGCTTGGTGCTCCTAAGTTCCTCGATTCAAATTCGTTTTGCCTGTTCCGCTGATTCTGCACCGCCGCTAATGCCAACTTATGTTTAGGGTGACTCTGGTCCTTGACCGCTTCCCAGAACAAGAAGCATCTTGCGCCTATCTTGATGATTAAGCCACTATAGTACTCGTGTTCCTCCATCTGGCTCATGTCCTCCTCATCTGGTGCATATCCTAGACTCTTCATGCCTTGTTTGTATGTTGTGCAGTCAGCCACGTGGTGATCCGCCGACCCGCAGTTCGCGCATGATCTGCGCTTGTCCATGTCATCTCTAGGTTTGTACCATGACGACCTCTGCGGTTGACTTCCCCCTTGCGTGTTCCTGTTTTCTGAATACGAGTATTTCTTGGGTTTCATCAGCATGTATTCCCTTGATTTCTGTCTCATTTCTTCTGGGGTTGGTGCGCTGTCTTTCGACAATGTGTAGTATGTTGCTAACATTGTCCTTAAGTCGTCACATTTTTCCCCATCAATGAACTTCGAGGCAATGCTAAAGTTTCTTCTGTTTGTCGACTCCTCTGGGTCACTCCTTCTTCTCAAGCTCTCGAGATCATCTAGGAACCGATCTATTGACTCGTCGTCCCTCTGCCTTCTCTTTTCAAATCGCATCATCGCTTGGTGACCCTTCATGCCTGACCCGAATCGATTCAGCAATATCTCGAAGATCTTGTCCGCGGTATCGCGTTCTTCTTCTTTCTTCGCAACCACGCATTTTAATGCTGTGCCTTCTAAATTGCTGAGTATGGCTGTGCATGCTTGTCTTTCATCGTTCAAGTTGTCTTGCTCTAGATGTAATCTCATCACTTCCACCCACGTGTCAATGCATCCATCTGAGTCGTCTTTGAATTCTTTTGGCTTCTTGAATGTTTTTCTTGATTTCCCATCTCTCCTATCGCTCGAGTTAGTGTTCCTCGTGGCGAAGTCCTCTAGAGTCCTGTTCATCATCTCCCAAGTGTTTGCCCATGTCATAGCATCCGGACCTGCGTTGCTGTTAGCTGTTGAGTCCCCCGGACCAGTCGTTGTACTTGACATTCCATTCTTCATGATTGTTTTAGCAGCTGTTGGTGCTATGCTCACCGTATCCCGGGTTAAGGGCAACGGTGTCGATTGCCGTTTGTTCCTTTGTGGTTCCACAAAGTCAACTCTGGTGCCTTGCGCGCGATCCGCTGCCGGTCTTTCTTGTGAGGTAGAATTACTCAAGATTGCATCCAATTTCGCCTGTATTGCACACGAACTCTCGGCCTGATTTTTGCTCATTGTGTCCATTCTCTTTTCCAGGCTACCTAATTGGCTGTTGACATCATCATATCGGTTTTTTGATTGTTGCAAATCTTTTTTGATGTTCTTATCTCGTTCTTCATTGGTGGTTTCTACATTATCTGACATTTCCTTGAGTCTCTCTTCTGTTGCCTTGGCCAGGTTAAAATAACTATCCAGATACTCGTTTTTGTTGTATCTTAACTCTTTTCTTATCACTTCTCTGTCCTCTTCGCTGTGCTTCAGCTTTTTGTCGATCTGATTCAGTTTCGCCATCAAGTCACCTAGCTCAAGAGTAGCCTCTTCATGGTCAGCCGTCGGTTTTTCTTCGGCCGTCGCTTCTGCTCTAGTTTGTCCCTCTCTCGGATTGGCTTCTGTCGTCTTCGTGCTCACTGTTCCAAATGTTCGTGCTCTTTCAGCTTTTGGTTCTTCAGTCACGTTCTCTTTCGTTTTTATTCCGACCATCATCGCCAACCTTTCTGTAAAAGATGTCTTTTTTACTTGAGAGTCTTCTTTCACCGTTTCTTCGGTGTTGCCTATTGCATCTTCCACGTTGTCTATTGGTGAGAATTCTATGGGTTTCGAGTTTGGTTCTTCTGCATTGGGCATTGGAGTTGACTCCGTCGCTATTTTCCTTGTTTCATCAACACTTTGATCAGGTGTCTCTAGATCAATCTCGATGGTGGGTTATACTCGTTCCCCTTCCATGCCCTCTCTTGCTCTGTTCTCCGCTGTACTCCTTGTGCTGACCATGTTAACTGAAAAGTTCTTCTTTGTTATCTTTGGGCCCATTGATGTTGTTTTGCGTAGCGACGAATTATACTTTGCTTCGGTAGGTCTTTTTTCAGCTACCGGTACCCTGCTCCGCCTCATTATTTCTATTTACAATTGCTCTTATTTACAATTTTACTATATACACAATCCTATTCTAAGAATAAAATCTTTCGAGAGGAAAAAAAATTTAAAAAAAAAAATATATATATACAACGTGGTGAAAACCTTGTTTCAGTTCTCTTTATTAACTTTTCGAGAAACTTTCCTTAATTGTGGTCTCAACCGTACCTGGTTCCAATTAGTCTTGTTCTACCTTAATTCTGTCTTAAAACACTTCTTGTAATTTTACTTCAATTTTTATACTGTCCCAAGACTTCCAATTGCCGTCCCTACTCTTCTTTGTACCGTCCCAGGCTTCTTTCTCCTGTCCCAAGACTGTTCGGTACCGTCCCAGTACTTTCCGGCCGTGTCCCAAGACTCTTGTCCAAGACTACTGTCCCAAGGCTAGTGTCCCAAGACTACTGTCCCAAGATTAGTGTCCCAAGACTAGTGTCCCAAGACTAGTGTCCCAAGACTACTGTCCCAAGACTACTGTCCCATGACTAGTGTCCCAAGACCCTTGTCCCAAGACCCTTGTCCCAAGACCCTGTCCCAAGACCCTGTCCCAAGACCCTGTCCCAAGACCCTGTCCCAAGACCCTGTCCCAAGACCCTTGTCCCAAGACCTTGTCCCAAGACCTTGTCCCAAGACCCTGTCCCAAGACCTTGTCCCAAGACCCTGTCCCAAGACCTTGTCCCAAGACCCTGTCCCAAGACCCTGTCCCAAGACCCTTGTCCCAAGACCCTGTCCCAAGACCTTGTCCCAAGACCCTGTCCCAAGACCTTGTCCCAAGACCCTGTCCCAAGACCCTTGTCCCAAGACCTTGTCCCAAGACCTTATCCCAAGACCCTGTCCCAAGACCCTTGTCCCAAGACCCTGTCCCAAGACCCTGTCCCAAGACCACTGTCCCAAGACTGTACTGTCCCAAGACTGTCCCCAGACTGCTCTGTCCTAAGACTTCTTCGGCACTGTCCCAAGACTGTTGACAAGTGTCTGGGTGGTGGGACTTCTTTCCTCTTCGTTATGGGGACTTCTTGATTCGCCGTACCTTGTACCACCACTCAAGCTCTAGTAAAATTTTCCCAAAATCCTCTCTTAAAAGCCAAATGCTGACCCCCCTTTTTCTTATTTCTCTTTTTGGCTACCTCTATTTTAATGTTCCAAGTAACTTGAGACCAAAACCTGTGCGCAGGTATCTTGTGATCACCTGTTCGTACAAAATTTTAACACAAATCCTCACCAAAATGCAACAAAAATCTAAGCAAGAAAAAGTAATAAAAACAGAAAGATGAGCCCACCTAAAATTCAAAGGTGACAAATGTCTACCTTCTATCGAAAAAAATGTCTTGTACCTAATTGCCACGCGTTTCCTTCCCCCCTGCTAGCGATCTTATGGGGTATCACAAAAACTGTCTATGTCCGTTCCCCCCTACCGATCCGACCAGGGTACCTACCTTAACCTAATTCCAATTTTGGATATCCGCTTCCTATGACCAACGCGTGTAAATGACTAATGTAACTAAATCAACGATGTCGACTAATTAGTTACTCTAATTTCCCCCTTTTTACAATTTACAACCGCCAACCTCTAACTTAACCAGCCCCCCTTCTAACCTCCCCCCTTTTTAGCCCCCCTTCTTAAGCCTAAAATTACCTTAAGCGCCGGGTGCTAAACCTCTCAAGAGAAAACCGTAGACCTGTCTCCAGGCCTGCTCAAGTAAAAACGTTCCTCAAAACCGGGGGATGTCGCTTATCCTATTTTACACTTATCTCCTATAATGTAATGTGGATTTTAACGATACCCGTTCTGCCCAACTTGAGAACTCGAGAATTGCCAAATCCTTCTTGGCTGCTTTCCCACTCGACTGGTCACCTGTTCCAGTCCAGTCTCCTATTGGTTCAGCTCAAGTGCTCCTGAACCACTTTCCCACTCGGCTGGTCACCTCTTCCAGTCAAGTCTCCTATTGGTTCAGCTCAAGTGCTCCTGAACCACTTTCCCACTCGGCTGGTCACCTCTTCCAGTCAAGTCTCCTTGTTGTCCAGCTAAGTTCCAAGCTATCTAAAAACCCTTGACAACGCCCCACACTCGGGCTCTTTATTGAGGTTACTGGGTTAAATTGCTAGGTTGATCGAAACGATCGAACTTGTAAAACAGTATGGGTATACTATTTAATTAATATAAAGGTTTGATCCAACTAATCTGGTGTCAAAGTCACTGACTTTTTTCGTTTTATGGTTTTTGTTTCGCTTTTTGTCTTTTTGCTCGTGTTTTTGTCCCCCTAGTTGCCCCCCTTTACTCGGTTAGCTAAGCCTCGTTCGGAGAGCGTACCAGGAAATTTTCTCGAGTTTTCTTAAAAAGCTATCACGGTACAACCGGAAGGTTTGCACGTTCCTGTCGAACCGTACCGCCGGTACTCTAGAATGGGCATTCAGCCCGAAGCTGTCTCAAGTGGGTTCGACTCCGTAGTCTTGATGTCGTAAACACCCAGGAGCGCCATACAAACACTATGTAACATTCGTCTACTGCAGTCACACATGAGGCTTAAGAAAAATAGGCCCTATAACCACTGGCTCAAGGGTCAGGGACACCATCTCTTGTGTTTTTCTACCTCAAGAACGGTCGGAGCGAGTTCGGTTCGTTTGTGACATGAGACTACGACCCGTTACAGCTTAAAGGCTACTACTAAAATATCCCCCCACTCTAGAATTAGAAACGTCCCCATACTTAGGTCTCTAGATACCCAAAATACATGAACGCCGTTAAAAACCGGGTTGGAACAATCCGTTAAGTTACTTTTTATTAGACAGTGGAACTTTGATCCATTTCAGATGGATCAACCTAAAACTCGCCTTACCTCAACATAACAATTATAAAACACACTCTAGAAATTTAAATTAGTACTCACATTGTAGCACGCTCAAGAACCAGGAAGTAAATAAGTCGGTAAGCAACTCAAGAATTAATAAAGTAACTAAAATGAGTTTAATGTTAGTCAGTTTTAATAACAAGAACAAGTTTTTACTCTAGACTGTAAGTTCTCGTGAACCATTGGGACACTCTAGCTGTTCACCTTTCCACCGAAGGTTCACTCTGGTCCAGTTAATAATAGTACTCCAGTCACAACAATCCAGTTCGTGGGAATGCGCTCGTCTCTGTTTCAGATGGGACAGCTCTACTCTCGATTATTATTGCTACTGAAATTGCGAATAGCAATTTCCCACTGATTTTTCTAGCAACTTTCCCGCGATTGTCACTCGATCGTTCTGACTTCTCTTTTCTGATTTTCAGTTATCGCAAGAAAATCGTGCATGACAGGTTCCATTCGAAATTTTTAAAAATTAAATTTCACTCCAAAATCAAGTGTTTTTTGCTTCTCTCAAGGTCAAACTTCCGAATATGACCGACTGGCACACATGACAGGCTCCATTCGAATTTTTGAAAAATTAAATTTCACTCCAAAATCAAGTGTTTTTTGCTTCTCTCAAGGTCAAACTTCCAAATATGACCGACTGGCACATTCATATACAAGGGGCATTAAGCTATGATCCTCAATAACCTCTAGGAACAGTTTTGAGTAAACACAGCCTCCATCAGAAGATGCCCAACAGATATCAGGCAGATTTAGGTCACCTAAGATTGTGTACGAACTAGAACCATTAATCAATTTGGAGTTAAAATAACGTATTGAATCAGTAAGAATTTTGGCAGGTATCCGAAACTGCGACGAAGCGGGGGGGTTGTAAATAAGGAGAAAAATGTGATTAACTGCACCCGAATATATTGAAAGTCCGATGCAGTAATCTGCATCGTATGACAATTGAATAATTTAAAGCAAAACTATTTTTTGTAGCAATAAGAACACCTCCGTGTTCTCCAGAAGTGCGGTCTTTTCGAGCAATAACCGAATAGGGAGAATTCATAGGAAAAATTTCGGGACCAGTAATTTCTGGTTTAAGCCATGTTTCAGTAATGAACACGATATCATGAGAATGTAAAGAAAAAAATTGATTAACTTCAGACGCTGATTTAGGCTCAAGAGACTTTGTGCGTTCATAAGGCATAATTTTGATTGTAGTCAGTCAAGATTGATCTTGATACCATTTCGTTCGAGGTTCAGACCACGAATTTTTAGCTCATCGCGTGGAACTTTTTCATTGTTAATCATGTCGTACCGTTTCTTGAAGTTTTTACGTTTCAGAATCTGTTCTTCTTGGTTTAGGGACTTCGATATGAAAATCTTTTCTTTGAAATTCTTCAGTTTGTAAGATTTTGCTAGGCATTTTCTAGCATTCCATTCGATGACAGACGAACAAGTAAAGGACGCGGTCTTCGTTGTTGGGAATTAGCTTTACCAAGTCTATACATTTGGCAGATACTGAGATTTTCTTCGCCTATATGATCAAAAATTTCGGCCACTTTGGCTTCTTCGGCCTCCATATTGGATGTAAACTGACCGTTGTCTTCGCAGACTCCGTCGATGATTATCTCGTTATCACATGTGTTGGCCCGGTGACTGTTATTAATACGACTATTAACCTGTACTTTCGATGATGTTGTCTTTGTTGGATCAACATTTTCAACAGTTTCTTTAATGTTTTTTGTAATTTCGATTAAGCTTTCTTGTCTTTGAATAATCAGTTCAAACTTAGCTTGGGATGTGAAGATGTCCCCTCAAGGCAGCCAGAGCACAGCCAGAAGCATCCTCGAATTTTGCCCATTGTAGCTACATCATCAGGAGACAATCCAACACATTGCCCGTGGAACCACGCGCTGCACTTTTCACATCCTATAGCAGTTGAGTCGTTGTCCTTCACTGGTTTGTTGCATGGTCCACATCTAGTAGCTTTTGCCCGGAGACATATCAAATCGGAAACAATATTTAATAAGTTTATCACAATTAGGCTAGCCTCCTTCACATCAATATATGACGACTAAGGCCTCTTATGTCGTTTTCGTGCTGCGACGGAAGGTTCCGCTGTGCCAATCAGTTTCTTAACGCTGATATGGCCCTATCCAGCTTGTGCACTTACCGTAACTAAACGGAAGGGCCCCTTTTGTAATTTAGTTGCAACACATATAGATCCAGTCAGAGGATATAAAGTAAAATATGGCTTTTCAACCTTCCAGCCATAAGTCAAAGAAGGTTATGTAGCAGCATGTATGCAACCGCGTATTCATACTCAGTAAGCAGGCAGATTTTATATTAACTCATCAGAATTGTGACAAGGAAGAAACTAATAAATAATAATAATTTCGGAATTCCGCTTTCTCATCCCGATTCTGATTGGTCGATATAGTATTTGTCTGCTCACTGACGAGTATGATGTGCCAGTCGGTCATGTCTGGGGGTTTGACCTTGAGAAATACGCAATTTTGGAGTGAAATTTTAATTTTGCAAAATTCGAATTGAGCATGTCATGCTCAATTTTCTCGAACCAACTGAAAATGAAAAAGTCAGAAATCAGAACACCCGAATTAACAATAGCGGGAAACTACTCAAGAAAAAGGCAGGAAATTGCTATTCGCAATTTCTCGATACGAAATATCAAGAGAGTAGAGCTGTCTTGTCCTGAAAACAGGAGAATCGAATACGGACTTGAGACAGAACAATTATTCGAATGGAAAGGAGTGGACTCTGAATGGAAGAGTGGACAACTCGAGTGTCCAAAGGGTTCATTCAGAGACTTTGATTCTAAAGACAAAACTTACTTCTGTTATTGAAACTAATTGGCCTTAAAACTTATTTAGTTATATTAGTTAATTCTCAAGCTGCTCATCTTTAACTTACTCCTCATACTCAAGTGCGTCGATATGTAAGTTCCAATTTAAATTTCTCGAGTGCATTTTATGATAATTATGTTGAGATAAGGCGAGTTTTAGGTTGATCCATCTGAAATGGATCAAAGTTCCACTGTCCAATAAAAAGTAACTAAGCGGATTGTTCCGACCCGGTTTTTAACGGCGTTCATGTATTTTGGGTATCCCGAGACCTAAGTATGGGGACGTTTTTATTTCTAGAGTGGGGGGGTATTTTGGTAGTGGCCTTTAAGCTGTAATGGGTTCCAGTCTCATGTCGCAAGCGAACCGAATTGGCTCCGACCGTTCTTGAGGCGGAAAAACACAAGAGATAGTGTCCCTGACTCTTGAGCCAATGGTTATAGGGCCTATTTTTCTTAAGCCTCATATGTGACTAAAGTAGGCGACTGTTACATAGTGTTTTTATGGCGCTCCTGGGTGTTTTTACGACATCATGACTACGGAGTCGAACCCACTTGACACAGCTCCGGGCTACATGCCCATTCTAGAGTACCGGTGGTACGGTTCAGCGGGAACGTGTAAACCTTCCGGTTGTACCGTGATAGCTTTTTAAGAAAACTCAAGAAAACTTCCTGGTACGCTCTCCGAACGAGGCTTAGCTAACCGAGTAAAGGGGGGCAACTAGGGGGACAAAAACACGAGCAAAAAAGGAAAACAAATAGGAACAAAAACCATAAAACGAAAAAAGACGGTGACTTTGATACCAAATTAGTTGGATCGAACCTTTGTATTAATTAAATAGTATACACATACTGTTTTACAAGACCGATCGTTTCAATCAATCTAGCAATTTTTCGATCAACTAGCAGTGACCTTGGTAGGGTGCCCGAGTGGGGGGCGTTGTTAAGGGTTTTTAGATAGATTGCGACCCAACCGGACCACTAGGAGACTTGACTGGAAAGGGTGACCAGTCGAGTGGGGAAGAGGTTCACAAGGATCGAAACGGACCACCAAGAGACTTGATTGGAAGAGGTGACCAGTCGAGTGGGAAAGTGGGTCTGCTGTCAAGGGCAGAACAGAGACAACCAGCACAGGGCCACTACAAGAGGACGCACAGGGGTGTTCTCAAGTCGGACAACGGGTATCGTTAGAATCCACATTACATTATAGGAAATAAGTGTAAAATTGGATAGGCGGAGTCCCATTGTTTTGAGGCAGTTTTTACTCAAGCAGACCTGGAAACAGGTCTACGGTTTTCTCAAGAGAGGTTTAGCACCCGGCGCTTAAGGGATTTTTCGGCTTAAGAGGGGGGCTAAACAGGGGGGAGGTTAGCAGGGGGACTGGTTAGGTTAGAGGTTGGCGGTTGTAAATTGTAAAAAGGGGGGAATTAGAGTAACTAGTTAATCGACATCGTTGATTTAGTTACATTAGCCATCAACACGCGTGGTAACAATAGGTGGACATCCAAAACTTATCTCGAGTTAAGATTGGTACGCTGGTTGGATCGGTAGGGGGGAACGGATATAGACAGTTTTCGTGACACCTCATAAGACAACTAGTGGGGGGAGGAAAACGCGTGGCAATTAGGTACCAGACATTTTTTTTGAAAGAAGGTTGACATTAGTCTCCTTTGAATTTTAGGTGGGTCGATTACTCTGTTTTGTTATTTTTTCGGTACAGAATTTTATTTTTTTCTATAGACATTGTTGCGTTTTGGGGAAGATTTGCGATTGGTTTTTAATACAAACAGGTGATCACAAGATACCTGCACACAAGTTGTGGCTCCCAATCGCTGGGAACATTCAAAAAGAGGTAACTAATAAAGGGGGGGCCAGATTTGGCAACCAAGAGAGGGTTTTTGGGAAAATTTTCACTAGAACTTGAGTGGTGGTACAAGGTACAGACAACCAAGGAGTCCCTACAACGAAGAAGAAAGAAATCCTATATCCAGACACTCAGTAACGAGTCTTGGGACAGTACCGAACTAGTCTAGGGACATTGCAGTCTGGGGACAGTCTTGGAGCAACACAGTCTTGGGACAGTGCAACTTTGGGGCAGTCTTGGACCAGAGCAGTCTTGGTACGAAGCGGTCTTGGGACATTGGTCTTGGGACGTTAGTCTTGGGACATTAGTCTTGGGCCATTGGTCTTGGGACGTTAGTCTTGGGACATTGGTCTTGGGCCATTGGTCTTGGGACGTTAGTCTTGGGACATTGGTCTTGGGACATTGGTCTTGGGACATTGGTCTTGGGACATTGGTCTTGGGACGTTAGTCTTGGGACATTAGTCTTGGGCCATTGGTCTTGGGACGTTAGTCTTGGGACATTGGTCTTGGGCCATTGGTCTTGGGACGTTAGTCTTGGGACGTTGGTCTTGGGCCATTAGTCTTGGGACGTTGGTCTTGGGCCATTGGTCTTGGGACATTAGTCTTGGGCCATTGGTCTTGGGACGTTAGTCTTGGGACATTGGTCTTGGGACGTTAGTCTTGGGACATTGGTCTTGGGACGTTAGTCTTGGGACGTTGGTCTTGGGACGTTAGCCTTGGGCCATTGGTCTTGGGACGCTGGTCTAAAGGTACCAACGAGAAGTACTGGGACAACGCTGAACGGTCTTGGGACGGTAAAGAGAAAGTCTTGGAACAGCAATAGGAAGAGGGTACTACAAAAGTAATAGGTTAGGTTGAAGCACCAAGTATAACAACACGTTCAACACGTTCCCTATCCTAACCTAACACGAAAGAACTTACAAGAGTTCAAGAAAAATTGTTTTTAGCGAATTATTAATTTCTTTTTCCTTGGAGTTTTTAAACCTTAGAATAGAATTTTTGTAGATAATAATATTGTAAATAATAACAATTGTAAATAATGAGGCGGAGCAGGGTACCGGTAGCTGAAAAAAGATCGACCGAAGCAAAGTATAATTCGTCGCTAAGCAAAGCAACACCAATGGGTCCGAAGATAACAAAGAAGAACTTTTCAGTTAACATGGTCAGCACAAGGAGTACAGCGGAGAACAGGGCGAAAGAGGGCACGGAAGGGGAGAGAGTAGAACCCACCATCGAGATTGATCTAGAGACACCCGATCAAAGTGTGGATGAAACAGGGAAGATGGCGACAGAGTCAACTCCAATGCCCAATACAGAGGAACCGAACCAGAAACCCATAGAGTTCTCACCGATAGATGACGCGGAAGATGCAATAGGCAACACCGAAGAAACGGTGAAAGAAGACTCTCAAGTAAAGAGGACATCTTTTACGGAAAAATTGGGAATAATGTTCGGAATAAAAACGAAAGAAAACGTGACTGAAGAGCCAAAAGCAGAAAGAGCACGAACATTTGGTACAGTGAGCACGAAAGCGACAGAAACCGGCCAGAATGAGGAACAAGCTAAAGCAGAGGCTATGGCCGAAGAGAAACCTATGGCCGAAGAGAAACCCACGGCTGACCATGAAGAGACTACCATTGAGCTGGGCGATTTGTTGGCGAAATTAAATCAGATCGACAAAAGACTTAAGAACAGTGAAGAAGACAGAGAGGTGATAAAAAAGGAGATAAGATACAACAAGCACGAGTATCTAGACAGTTATTTTAACCTAGCTAAGGCAACAGAGGAGAGACTCAAGGAAATGTCAGACAAGGTAGAGGCCACCAATGAAGAACGAGAAAAGAACATCAAAACAGACATGCAACAGTTGA
This sequence comes from Symsagittifera roscoffensis, assembly GCF_963678635.1. NCBI lineage: Eukaryota > Metazoa > Xenacoelomorpha > Acoela > Convolutidae > Symsagittifera > Symsagittifera roscoffensis. Next base: position 77,534,405 of record NC_087064.1, on the reverse strand, counting down.
AGAACCGATATGATGATGTTAACAGCCAATTAGGGAGCCTGGAAAGGAGAATGGACACAATGAGCAAGAGTCAAGCAGAGAGTTCGTGTGCAATACAGGCGAAGTTGGATGCAATCTTGAGAGGTTCTACACCACAAGAGAGACCGGCAGCGGATCGTACGCAAGGCACCAGAGTTGATTTTGTAGAACCACAAAGAAACAAACGGCAATCGACACCGTTGCCCATACCCAGGGATGCGATAAGCATAGCACCAACAGCTGCGAAAACAATAATGAAGAGTGGAACGTCGAACACGACGACTGGTCCGGGAGATTCAACAGCCAACAGCAACTCAGGACCGGATGCTATGACATGGGCCAGCACTTGGGAGATGATGAACAGGACTCTAGAGGCCTTCGCCACGAGGAACACTGACTCGAGCGACAGGAGAGAGGGAAAATCAAGAAAAACATTCAAGAAGCCAAAAGAATTCAAAGATGACTCCGATGGATGCATTGACACTTGGGTGGAAGTGATGAGATTACATCTAGAGCAAGATAACTTGCGTGACGAAAGACAAGCGTGCACAGCCATACTCAGCAATTTAGAAGGCACGGCATTAAAGTGTGTGGTTGCGAAGAAAGAAGAAGAACGCGACACCGCAGACAAAATCTTTGAAATACTGTTGAACAGATTCGGCTCAGGCATGAAGGGTCATCAAGCGATGATGCGATTTGAAAAAAGGAGACAGAGGGACGACGAGTCAATAGATCGGTTCCTAGATGACCTCGAGAGCTTGAGAAGGAGGAGTGACCCAGAGGAGTCGACAAACAGACGGAACTTTAGCATTGCCTCGAAGTTCATTGATGGGGTGAAAAGTGATGACTTAAGGACAATGTTAGCAACATACTACACGTTGTCGAAGGACAGCGCACCCACCCCAGAAGAAATGAGACAGAAATCAAGAGAATACATGCTGATGAAACCTAAGAAGTACTCATATTCTGAAAACAGGAACACGCAAGGGGGAAGCCAACCCCAGAGGTCATCATGGTACAAACCTAGAGATGATATGGATAAGCGCAGATCATGCGCGAACTGCGGGTCAGCGGATCATCATGTGGCTGACTGCACAACGTACAAACAAGGCATGAAGAGCCTAGGTTATGCACCGGATGAGGAGGACATGAGTCAGATGGAGGAACACGAGTACTATAATGGCTTAATCATCAAGATAGGCGCCAGATGTTTTTTCTGTAACCAGGAGGGGCACTTCAGAATGGATTGTCCCTTGTTCTGGGAAGCGGTCAAGGACCAGAATCACCCCAAACATAAGTTGGCATTAGCGGCGGTGCAGAATCAGCGGAACAGGCAAAACGAGTTCGAATCTAGGAACTTAGGGGCACCAAACACCGAATTGCCGACGAAGACAGTGAAAGCTGTAACACATGTTAGCGGTGCGTTAGAGTCCGCGGCCGGGAGCTCTCTAGAGATAAATTATGAGAGAGCGGCGACGGAAGCAATTGCCAAAGTGAAACAAGATCTGGCTGCGAAAGAAATAGAGCAACGACTAAAGTTGGAAATCGAGAGACAGAATTTTAACGAAGCATTAACCGGAACGAACGTAGTACCAGAGGCTAGAACGGGCTCAACAAAGAACGGGAATTGTAACACCGTGAAAATGGTGACAGGTAAACCCTTTGGAATATCGAAAATCGGAGCAAGAATAATGTCGATAATCACAGTGGGCGGCCACGAGGTGACTAGAAACTTGAGCGAGCCGAGCGACCAGACGTTAATGCACATTGACGTGTATGCAGACTACTTGAGTGGAATAAGTCCACAAACCACTTCTAGAGCGCTCAGGGCACTACTCATGAGAGGGGGCAGCAAGTCGGTACGTGTTGATAACAGATACACTGAAGCTTACGGTCCACACGAGGTTATGCTAAACATAGATGGAATCAACATCTATACCAAGACGATGATAACATGCGACGAAGACCTGATTGGACAAATCTATGTAGGGAAGGAGGAATTGAAAGTAAGATCGATTGGACACTGTGCTATGCTTGAAGAAGATGCAATGCACATCGGAACGGAAGCAGACGTGACAGGGCACGTGTTGGACATAAGTGGAAAGAAGACTCAGTTACGTGGGTTACTTGACACGGGAGCGGTCTTGAGTGTCATACCAATTGAGACTTGGGAGCGAATGGGCTTCAACAAAGATGATTTGATAGACTCGAGAATACGGCTGTCAGCTGCGAACAAAGGGGCCCTTCGGGTGCTAGGCAGGACGCCGATAATAGCCCTCAATTTGGGAGAACGTAACCTGTGGATGAGCTTCATCGTGGTAGAAAACCTGGATGAATCTGACCAATTCATTTTGGGCAGAGACTTCATCAGGAATTTCGACGTAACGATTGATCTAAATAATGCAATGTTCAGGATACGGAACCCGGATAGGAGGTACGCAATCAAACCGGTAAATTTAATAATGGCAAATGAAAACAAAGCACCGGTATTCTTGAGTAGGAGAGTGAGGCTAAAAGCTAATGAAGCAGCAATCGTGAGCTTGAGGATGAAAAACTACAATGAACTAAGTGACAATAAGCAAGTATGTATAGTTCCAAACCCTAATAGTCAAAGTGCTGCTGTTTTAGGAAGATCATTTTCGATAACGAAGAGTGGTCTCTGCGTCAGTGTCTTGTTGAATACCCTTGACATACCGATCACGATACAGAGAGGGAGGAAACTGGGATATGCTTTGCCGGTTAAAACTCGATATGAAACGATTGAGAACTTAAAACAAAATGAAGTTGTTGATTGTCCCAATCACAGGGATAAAATTTGTATCTTGAGACGATTGCAAAAAATTAAATATTCTTCAGGCCTAATTAAATCACTTAAGTCAGAAACGGACGATGGGCTGTCGAGCTGTTCAAACTTTCCAGAGCGACCCACACTAGATGAGATGCAGACAGATAAACCGGTTCTGCCGGAGATTGAACATTTGAGGGGCAAACTGAAAGATGAACAGCTCGAGGCCATCAAAGACGTACTAGAGCGGAACGAAGAAGTTTTCTCGAGGCATAAGGCGGATATCGGGTGTTGTAATTTTGTGGAGCATGAAATAGAACTTGAGGAAAACGCGGTACCGCACAGGGAGGGGGCGAGGCGTATGACCCCACACAAATCGGACGCGTGTAGAAAAGAAATCGAGACGTTACTAGAGTATGACATGATAGAACCATCCAAGTCACCGTGGGCGTGTGGAGTAGTGATGGCCAAAAAGAAAGGCGACCAGTTGAGGTTCTGTTGTGACTTTCGATACCTGAACTCCGTCACGGTGAAGGATGCCTATCCCATACCTAGAATTGATGAAAGCCTCTCGAAGTTAGGTGATGCAAAATTTTTTACGACTCTTGATTTAGGCTCGGCTTTTTGGCAGGTACCATTAAGGAAACAAGACAGGGACAAGACAGGGTTCGCCTGCGAGTTAGGTCTGTTTCAATGGAAACGGATGCCGTTTGGACTCTGCAATGCCACAGCCACGTTTCAACGGCTGATGGCACACGCGCTGATAGGCGTAACGAAGAAGTACGGCAACCTGGTAATGTGCTATGTGGACGACGTGGTAATAGCAACGCCAACACTAGAAGACCACATTGAGAGACTTGATGAGGTGTTCGCGTGCATGAAAAGATCGGGGCTGAAGTGCAAACCATCAAAGTGTGAAATACTCAAGGACTCAATAAAATATTTGGGCAGGATGGTAGACAAGCACGGCATCAGACCTGACCCAGACGCCGTGGAAGCAGTCCTAACCTGGAAATCACCGAAGACAGAGCACCAGTTGATGAGCTTCCTGGGCTTCGCTAACTATTACAGGGAGTTCATCAAAGGCTACGCGGACAAGGTATACCCGATGCAACAATTAATGAGACACAAGGGCAAGAAGTTCACGTGGAACAACGCAGCAGAAGAGTCATTCCAGAGAATAAAGAAAGAGCTATGTGAGGCACCAGTACTGGGTATGCCGACTGAGAAGGGGATGTACGTGCTGGACACAGATGCGTCGGTAGTCGCGATTTCTGGGGTTCTCCATCAAGAACAAGAATGGAATGGGAAGACAGTCTTGAGACCAATAGCATACGGGAGCAAAGTCCTAAGTGACACAGAAATGAAGTACGGAGCACCGAAAGCAGAGATGTTCGCAGTGGTCACCTTTGTCGAGAAATACAGAGCGTACCTAGGCAGTGAACCTTTCAAGCTGCGAGTAGATAACCGAGCATTAAGCTGGCTGAAAACGTACTCAATGGACCAGAGCTACATTGGGAGATGGATAGTTCGCTTGGACGGATACAACATGATAATTGAACATAGAACGCGAGACAAACATCAAAATGCCGACAGCTTGAGCAAGAAGACGGAGTTCTACGAGAGACAAGAACAAAGAGAGGCGGACAGACCTGAGATCAAAGATGGTTTCTCCTTTATGGACAAAGAAACATACGACAGTCTTCCACTCACGAGATGGCTGGACAAATCAGGTAAACCGATTGAAGATCATCCCGAATTGCCAAAAGAGTCTCTTGAAAAGACCATCTTGAAGAAAAGCAGAGGGATTCCGGTAGGAATAATGCTCAAGTCCAAAATCGTGAGGGAAACACTCAAGGCAAAAGGTCACGATCTCACCCAGGTAGAGGAGGGAACGGTCCAAATAGATGAAGACTTAATGAGGTTGCTTGAGAAACTATCGGATGACAAACCCGTGATCCAAGGGAAAAGTCAGGAGGCACCGGAACTAACCATACTTCGGAGAGAAAAAACAGTGAACAATACTGACGTCTCAAAAGGAATCACCACTGATAGCAAGGAAGTTGTGCGATCACTAGTTGAGAAAATCCCCGAAAAAATTCTGGAGCAAACAAAAGTCAGGGATAAGAAAGTGACATTCAGAGAAGAAATTGAACACCTGGGATTAGATCAAGAGTCCGGGGAGTGGTCCAGATTCATGGAAGAAGACGAAACCGGAGAAGGAAAATTGTCCGGGGAGCGTAAAGAATGGGATGAAGACTCGGACGAGAGCAGTGAGGATCAAGACAGTCTATGCATGATACTGGCGGAAGAGAAGATGAGACAGCACGACAGGGAATTACAGACAGATCCATCTTCAGGAACGTACAATCTGGAAATGCAAGAGGTACGAGGTGGAACGGAGCTCGAGAAAATAGCAGTTTCAAGAAAGCCTCTTAGGGAACTATCGTGCAACTCAAACGTCAGAACGAATCTGGTACCAGAGGACGACATGAAGATCATGAAAAGGATAATATGTGTGAAACTGAGCGATGACATCCACAATCCTGGTGAGATGAATGGACAGATCATGGCGTTAAAAGAGCACGTTAAGGCGAGATATAGACTGTCTGACCTAATAAGGGCCCAGAAGAATGACAAAATGACAAGTAACCTCTCCAAATGGATCCATTCTGGAGTCAAGGAGAAGGGGGAACTTGAGGAAGACAGCTACAAGATCTTGAGCCAGTTCTACAAAGAAAAGAGAGACTTACTTTACCACACAGCGGAAGGGGTGGTAGCGTGCAAGAGAAGAGATGAGGAAAAGATATTACACAAACACAACCTCATCATACTACCACAACTGTACCAAACGGAAGTGCTCTTCAGATCACACGACCAAATGGGCCATCAGGGGATAGATAAAGTACAACAAAGGATACTTCACAGGTTTGACTGGCCGGGAATGAGAAAAGCTTGCGAGAGATGGGTGAATGCCTGCCTAGCATGCCTTCAAGTAAAAGACCCAAGGAAGATGAAGTTTCCCCTCAAGTCTGTCGAGAGTTCGGAATTCAATGAAGTGGTGCAGATAGACCATCAGAAAATCTGCATGACGGAATCGGGTTATAACCAAATACTAGTTATAATAGATCACTTCACCAAGTTGGCGGAAGCAGTTCCGTGCCAGACAGCCTCAGCAGAGGAAACATGTGATCACCTGATAACGCATTGGATATCGCGGTATGGTTGCCCAATGACTTTCCAGTCAGACAACGGCAAGGCTTTTGTGGGGGACTTAACAAAAGAATTGATGAAGAGGTCACACATTGCTCAAGCACACTCGACGACCTATCATCCACAGACCAATGGGTTGGTAGAAAGACAGAACAGGACACTAGTCAACATGCTCAGGGTGTACTGCTCAAGGTACATGACGGACTGGGACAAATACCTGCCACAGGTAGTAGGAGCCTACAATAGTACCCAGCACTCTACAACGGGTATCAGCCCTTTCATGATGTTGACGGGCAGGGAAAGGGCAATGCCTCTGACATTCTTCTATCCGGAGTACGAGGGGAAGAGGACGTCGCCTCAAGCATACGTGAAGGAAGCGATCAAAAGACAACAAGAGCTGAACGAGCTATGTCGGAGAAACACGGCACAAGCGCAAACGAGGCAACGCAAGAAATATGACGAAAAGATACTGAGAGCAAAGCCATACGAAGTGGGCCAATACGTGTGGGTCTTTCAAAACGTCATACCGCCCAAGGGAACAAAGAAACTACTCAAGAAATGGAGAGGACCGTTCATGATTACGGAAGTACATCAACAAGGAAGGTTCTATCGCTTGAGTACAGGGCGAGCAGCACATTACGAAAATCTGAAACCTCACGTTCCGTCCCCGGAGGATTGGTGCCTGCCGAAAGACATGGAGGGTCTTGACTACCTGGTGGTGGAACCAGCGTGCGAAGTGAATGAGAAAGGCACCAGAGAGAAAAATGATGGTAATGAGAACTTGAGTTTGGACGACAACGAAAAGATAGAAGTGGAGTCGGATGCAGGTTCATTTGTAGAAGAAGACTGGAACGACCCAGAGCAAAACGAGGTACCGAAGTGGATGGAACCGGATCGACCAACACCACCGGAAACCAGGACGGGCAATCGTAAACGCACAGGCATGAGGTACAATAGGTACGGGGATGACTTCTTGATCGATAAGATACAGCCAGAAAAGTTAAGCGATGAACTACTAGGCGTAGGCGAACTGGAAGCTGGAGAGGAATGGCAGGTCATTGACGATGGTGGACATTATCCGCAGGATGATTACTCGACGCCAGAAGTGGAGACGGATCTCGAGCAGGGTGAAATAGAAAGGAGGGAGAATACGAACTTGAGGATTCTAGAGTGGATGCGTGATGTCAAAGACGAGGGTCACGAAGGACAAAGCATGCAGCAAGTCGATGTATCAGCAGCAAAGTACATGAAGACAGCGGAGCCTCTTTTCGGATGGACAGCAACAGACAGGCCACTGGACATCCCTAAAGACAATTCAGACCCGACTACATCGACGGGGACGTCGATAAATATTTTTGTCCGGGGAGTGGGGGTAGGACTTACCCACACCGAAAATTCGATGATAAAGAAGCTCAAGGAAGTGAGGGAAACAAGCGGATTGGAACTGGAGGAAGAAGAACCAGAGCCTACCATAGGAAGGAATTTCAAAACGAAATTCGAAATACCCAATGAATACTCAGAGAACATCATGATAACGGATAGCGACTTCATCCTGTCAAACAGGACCAGCGCGATCTGCATCACGGCGGACATGAGTTTCAAATCAAGATTGGAGGCTGACTTCAAAAGAGAATACCAGAACGTAGAGTTTCTGTTCAGACAGAGGCCAGGATTGGGAGGCATGGCGGCGCTTCCACCGTCAGTGGCACAAGTCCCGGGCAAATACCTCTGCTTCCTAGTAACGAGAGTCAACGACAGGAACACAATTGATCCCGAACACGTGATATTGGCTCTGACAAGACTACGCGACTTCATGATTGAAAGAGGAATATTGGAGGTCTCGGTGCCGGTGTACGACCCAAACAGGGGCAAACTGAGCTCGAGGGAATTGTACGCCATTCTTCATGTGGTCTTTGCAGAAACGGAGATAGTGGTGCATCTTCACAAGAAGTACTACTTGAGCATCGCCTGAGTCAGGTACACGGGAGCGTCGAGTCGGGTGTGAGGGAAGAATCTTGAGCTAGGTATTGGGGTACGAAACAGGTAAGGGATCTCATGGGTGATTGGCATGACAATTATCATTTTAAATGAATGATGGTGCTAAAACATAAAATGTGTCTGCATGTTTTTTAGAAAATTCAAATTGAATCATTTTAGTAGGGTGAAAAGGGGAGGGTTTTTAATCATAAAAGTAATGGGGCTTTCTGGTTAGGAACACAGCTTGTCGGTCTAAATATCGGGTGTTATTTTCAGATTGATTTGTTGATCTCAAATTGACTACTCATCTGTATTTAATCAAAAGAAGAGAACGACATCTCAAGAGAACTCAAGTTGCTCAGGTAAAACTCAAGTTGCTCAGGTAAAACTCAAGTTGCTCAGGTAAAACTCAAGTTGCTCAGGTAAAACTCAAGTACTAATACTCAAAGAGTCAATCGAAGTCACAGAAATGGCCGATCGATACTGGAAGTCCATGCCATCGGCTCTGAAAAAGCCCACACTTGACGAACTGTACAGACGGCTGAGAGATCTGGATTACACTCAAGTGAACGAGAGAATGGCAGTGATGCTGAACGCCATCCTACAATTGGAGGATGAGGGCGAGTGTCGAGAGTCTGCGACGGAGGCGGTCTTGATGGTAGGCTACACCACTGAAGGGGTGTCCGATCAAGCACAGACCAGATGGCTGTCCTGGAACGTGGATGGAGCGATAAGGGGGTTCGATTTGGCGAGGAACCCTGGTCTAAACAACAACACAGAGTATGGCGCGGGGGAATTCCCACTGCCGGCCAGACCATCAGTCAGGCCCGCGAGCCAGAGTACGAGTAAAGTACCGTCGATGTCACGGGCACAGCAGACGGGGGAGGCTTATCCGGACGTCAGTGCCATGAAAAAAGAACTCGAGAGAACCCAGCGGGAGAAGAATAAGGCTAACCTCGACCGGGATCAAGCGGTACTCGAGAGGGATCAAGCGCGGAGAGAATTGGACATAATGAAGGCGGAACGGCTGCAGGCAGAAAGGGTGCGGGAGAATGCCGCGAATTGTGAGCAGCTGAAGCAGGCTCTCGAGAGAGACCAAGCAAAACTTGAGAGGATCCAGCAACAACAGCGCGAGCTCGATATGCAAAAAGGGGCTAGGCCCAAAGAGCGGGTAGTGACTGTCTCAAGGCCAGAGTCACGCATGGAGGTGGACGAAGCTCCTAGGTCAAAGGGACGATTCAACCTCGATCGTGCGGCGCAAGAACATATGAATGAGGGGCTGGAGGTATGGATACCACCCGAATCAACGTCCTCCCTGCGTGGAATGGAGACTCAAGTAATACGACCATTGATGGACGTCGCGCTGCCCGGATACACACCGAGTTCGACCCCAGGTAGTAGTGGCGGCTCGTCACGGCTGAAAGAGTTGCAGGAGAGGTTACAGCTGAGGAATCGCGAGAGTCCGGTAAGAGTGGATTTACCCTCGACTTGGGGGGAACAGCCTGTCAGGAGTGTGATGATCTCGAGCTACAAGAAGAATACGGATGGGAGATATCGCAAGCACAATCGTATAGACTGGAATCCGGCGCAGAGAGAGAGAAGAGATTGCTTCCACGATGCGACTTGGGTGGAGTACTTCACGTATCCTCGAGTGCCTGAAGGCTCGGTTCACTTGATCATTGGAGACAGCTTGCTGCGGGTGCTGACCCGGATCCAATCCCATTGGCAAACGGGAATCTTGAGCTTCGCCGGAGCCGCAACGCCGCATATGTTAGCGACTCTTGAGATGCTAGGGATGGTGAGCGTGTACACAGTCACCCTGATGGTCGGGACGAATGATGTGTCAAGGGGGGAAGCGAGGAAGGTGACAAGGCTGCATGAAAAGATGAGCTGCATTCTCGAGGAGATACGGATCCAAATGGACCCGTCCATTCTCACGGTGTGTACTGTTCCCTACAACATGGGAGCGGATCAACATGCGGTAGAGATGAATACGAAAGTGCGCAGCCTGAACGAAACAATCAGGAAGATTCATCAGAGGAGTGTCCTTCCTCTTAGGCTACTGGACGTGGCTGAGCAAATGGAATTAACCTCTTTCCCTGACAATGCATCTGCGGATGGCATTCACTTTGACAGGCCCAGAGGGGTGGAATGGTTGAACGACGTCTTTCAAAAGCATATATGCGCGCTAGAGACGGATTTGCTGGAAACAGCACAGGTCACGTTCGGGCCACCCCCAAACCCACCCTTCTTCAACCCGAGATCTTTGTCGAGTCGCTTGGGCGAGAGGGCCGATTCTAGAGATAGTGAGAGGAATAGCCGGGCCAAGTTGCCGAGCACCACGCCCATGGAAGCTGATGAAGTGACATCAGCAACTCCCCAGGGGTCGGTAATGTCCTCAGTGGTGGTTGCGGAGAAAAAGAGGTCAGAGAAGCCACTGGAGACCAGCAGACAGAAGTATGAGGAGAAGGTCAAGGAACTGGATCTGGAAGACCTAGAGTGTAGACAGGAGCTAGCGAGGGCTTTGGGTCTTGAGCAGGTCTCACATGAAGACTTGGGGAGGCACAAGTGCGTGGACTGGTTGAAGGCTCATGAAACGCGTTTCTCGAGAGCGAAGTTGACAGAGACAGCAGACCTGAGTGGAATTCCCACTAGGTCGATGATGGGACCAATTAATTACAGACCTCTCAAGTCCTTGGGGAGCCCGGGACTGGTGGTGGAGCCTCCCAAGCACCGGACCAGCATTGCCAGAATTAGAGTGGCCACTCCAGCACAGTTGAGAGTGGTCGACAAACTGATGAACCCAAGAGAGATGGAGTTACCAGACGCCGAATATGAAGGCGCAAAATTGGCCAATGACCCCCGATATGGGAAACCCTGTGGGCAGGCGCAACTGGCCAAAACCTTAGCGGTCTACGACAGAGCAGACCCAGCTGCAGCAATGGTGGTGATCGTGGCAGGATCAGATTTCGAAGGTACGTCTCCCAAGTTGTTTTGGCCAGAAACCCTGATATACACCTTGCCGGGTGCGGAACTGAACCAGATGTTGACCCTGGTAGTGGCAATAAAGTCAGAAATGCCCTGCGAACCTGAGTTACTGCTGTTTGCGGGGATGAACGATCATCTGCACGCAACGGGATTTCTTGAGCAGCTCAAGGGTGGTGAACCTACGCCAAAGAGGATCTGGGAGGCCATCCAGACCTTATTCGCGGCGATTAATGAAGTACAGGAGAATGTTGCCTCAAGATTCGGCGCCAAGACAAGAGTGGCGTTCACAACATCCCCCGGGTACTCGAGCATGCCGCTGGCTCTGCAATTCGTGTACGCGATCTTGATCTTGATCGCAGAGGGGAATGGGTGGCGTGTCCTGATGGCAGCTCCCAACCGAGAATTGGAACCGACGAACTTGAGGCTGTGCAAGTCAGAACTCGCGGCAGCGTGGGCGGACGTCTCCCATGCATTGAGAGGCTTTCACGAGTTGGCTGATATCCTCATCGTATTGGACGAGGTCCTCCTACTGGAAATATCTAACTTTGCCAGGCAACTCAAGCTCAGCCCGATCCTTAGGGATGATCACCCAGTGATAATTCACCTGACGGCTAGTCTGTGGTTTCGGGACATGGAGTTGACCATTACGAGCTCGACCAGCAGATCTAGAGGGCCAAACAACGAAAGGCAGAACGTGGCCACATCGGAAAAACAACTGGAGTCGATGGGGAATCGGTTGGCGCAAGAGGGAGGCAGATGGCCCTTCTTAAGCCCAAGGTTGGAAAATGCCACGAGGAAACCAAGAGAGGATGCGCCGCCTCTGGTGAAGCAGATCTGGGAGTTTCTCGAGCAGCAACTGGGAAAAGCTGAGGAAAAGGGGATGACGGTTGGCAGGTTCGTCACGGCAGCCAATGAGGTCACGATTGGAGGATTTTGGAGAGAGCACGCGTGGGGTGAGCTGAAGACGAGGAGGGATCATGAGATTCTCGAGTTCTTGAGTCCTTGTTGGGGAAGAGAGTTCCTGACTGAGGTGTACAGTGCGAAGGAGACGATCTTTGATGCGTTTATACAGGAGATGTTGAATATGCCGATCAGCCTGTTGCTGGCGCTGTACCTGGTCTACCCAAGATACTTGTTTAAAATGGGCCCCGCATACATGTTCAGTCGTGGTGTGGACACCCTCAGAATAGATGGATACTTGACGTTAGTACTCCTGACCCACGGTGAACTGGCGTCATTTCACCGATTGATGAGGTATGGGGAGCCCCTGGCGATGGGAAGAACACACTCGAGTATTGAGACCTACTCGTACAAGTGTGCAGCCGGGCTAAGGACGCTGCTCGTGCAGTATCTACTGATGCAGAACAGGCACCTGACTGGCGAAGGAAAGAGCCCGAAGACCAGAGAGGAGTGGAGAAAAGTGAATGGAGGCATGCCCCTATTAACGGATCTATGCCTGGCCATGAGATCGGATCCCATGGGGATTATCCGGGGGCTGGGGGAGGTCGTGACTTGTATATATGGACCGGCTGTCACGTTCGCATTTCCAGATCCCTTGGTGACAGCTTATCGATACTCCGTGACCCACGTGAGCCTCATAAGCGTACTGGATGGAACGACACTGAACTGGTGCCAGCAAGAGGTGCTAAGGGCACAAATGAGCAACACGGTGCTCTTCGGAAAGGTGAAGGATCCAGAGTTGATCGTATACAGTTTCCGAGGACAAATGCAGTGCCGGATGGGAGGCAAGCGCGAGGGCCCCATCGAAACTTACCCCAAGTTTTGGAACTTGAATCCCTTGGCAGCCAATGGACAAGAAATCTTGAGAATCCCTGCATGGACAAAAAGTTTCGAGTTGGTGAAAAAGGAGCTGGAAGCGATATTGGAGAGAGAAGCCCTACCGACGAGCATTCCCGAGTTCCCCATAGTGAGGAGAATGACCCTAGGGATGAACAGTTCCCTGGTTGTCCCATCCTCCTACGCGAGAACCACGACTGAAGAACGGCAGAAGGAGTTTACTGACGGCTGGGATCCGCTCTTCATCGGCTATACTGCAGCAATTTATTTCCATACTAGCGATGTGAAGATAAACTCATGGACGACTCAAGCCAAGAAGATCAGAGGGTCGATGCCCCCTAAATTCGACGTGCAAGATACCTTGAGAGTACTTAAGCGGGCAGGCCTAGAGAACCAGCGGCCGGTATGGGACGACGGCAGGATGATAGTGGAAGAAGGGCATGTAGCACTGAAAGCAGACGCGATGCTATTTGCCACAAGGAAGTACCGGGCACCTTACGGACTTGAGCTGATGGAGCGTAATAGAGAAGGAAAGAAGTTAGATGCAGCAGGTCCATTGTACGTGGCACTGACAAAAGGTGAGGCGACGAGTTCAGCGACACCATCACCCCTTCCAGTAGACATCCCTGGGGATAAAAAGAGTGGCACCGTGGCAGATCGATTCAAGAGGATCTTTGAGAGAAGGGAAGCAGAGTCAGGAGACGAAAGCATGGATGAAACCCTCAGTGAGGCAGGAGAGGATATGGAAGTGGGAAACACACCGGAGCAAAAGCCAACGGAAGTGGAATTCACAGCGCAGGAATTGTTGAAAGACCTGAGTGAAGAAAACTGGGCAGATACTCCCACGCCACCTTTGACCTCGTCCCCTCGCAAGTACCCGGAAATGTCGTTGACAAGCGAGAATCCCAACATGGGAATGATCTTCTTGAGTACGGAGAGGAGGGAGAAGAATACCTTCGAGGGAAACAGAGACGCCTTCCTGGGCACTCTGGATGGAGATGCTTGGCAAAAGTTCTTGAGCGAATTCAGTCGAGAAGTGGATGAAGACACCACGTTGGATAATTTCAAAGAAGAACTGTGGGACACGGTGGTGAAGTTTGGTGAGCCTGTCCTGGTGGGGACGGGTTTAGAAGAGAAAGCTAGAGTGGAACTACTGAACAAAATGGTCGAGTTGAGGAAGTCAAGAAAGACCAGAGAAGACAAATGTAAAGACAGCTCTACTCCGAAACAGAAAACTGACAATAAAATAATTAAGTGTACAAGGGGGGATAAGGTAGGAACTAGTAATATGATTAAAAGTACTAATATCCTTAAGGCTCGAGCAGGGGGGAGGCAAGAGTTGGCTGGAGAAAAGGAAGTTGAATCAGTGATGATACCAATGACGCCCCCAAGCAAAGACGTGAGGTCTCGCAAGAGGAAGAGAGACGTGGAGGGAATGGGCAGTCCTTCAGCTGACGCGGTCTCGGAGAAAGACTTGAGAGAGACGGCTCCCATGGTTCTGGCGCGATGGAAAACGGCAGCCTACAAGAGTAGCTACGAACCGAGGAAACTGCTCGACATAGAAAAAGAAATGGAGAATCCCACTAGTTCCGTGACGGAGGAGGATTTCAAACCTCAAAGAATAAAAATGAAGCGAGGTTCGACGAGCGGGCAGACCTGGGAAGTAGATGTTGGCAAAGAGTGGGTCTCAAGTGAACATCAAGCTGTCGGGAAGCAAGTGACCAGTGATCCACTTGAGAAAAGTAAAACCAGAAACACCTCCCGACCATGGTGGATAGCTCTCGAGACATTGAAGGAGATGGAAGGCTGTTTGAAGAAGTTGAACAGTGGAGTGGCTCGCAAACGATACAGCTGGGCCATCCAGCAGAAGGCTGAGGTCAACAAGATAGAGTTGGCAAACCAGCTGAAGAGATCCTGGCAGAACTTATTGAAGGATCATTTTGAAGAGGCGATGAGGACATCCTCATCGGCACCACCACTGATGGCGAATCCCTTTATCAGGACTGCAGGACAACTGATGTTCGCGTGGAGCCTGTTGGGGATAGAGCTGGAAACGCTGACTTCATACGACAAGTTGAAGCTGGGAGGAAAAAATCTAGAGATATACCGAATGTTGATGCAGCACGTTGCCAAGGACAACTCAGGCTTGAGTCTGGCAAGGAGGAAGGATGCAACCTGTTTCTTGAGGTGGACGATGTCGATGATGACTGACAGTACCATCCTAGCATGTCATCAGAAAGCAGTCGCAAGCAAGACGTTGGAAAGGAGAGTCTCCACAGTCATCTTGAATGTGTATCAGAGCACTGGGATAGAGAGGGAGGATGGTTCTAGGCAATCTCTGGAGAACCATAGGAAGTTGGATGAGATACGGAGGTTCTACAACAAGAAGTTCGAAGAGGAGCACGACGTTCACCGCAACCTGGCTTCGTCAGGGGAGTACTTGAAACTCAACAGAAAGGGAGAGTACCAATATGTTTCTGGAGTGATGGGAATGGCGTACAACCCCTTCTTGGACCTGGAAGCTGGAGGAGCCAACAGAAATTATGAAGTGGCGGAGCTGTTGAAGTTCTGGACAGAGAAGATAGTGGAGATAGACGTTGTGGAGAGAGAGAGACCTAGCCTGGGTCTGGTTCTTGAGGGGATGCCGGGAGTGATAAGTGTGCCACGCTCAAGTAAAAGAGTGGAGCTAAGAATGGGTGATGGGAGTGGCACGTTGATCACGAACCTGGGAGTGGTATGGAAATTACTCAGACCTTCCTGGTGTCCACATCCCCATGCAAGTATGATTGAGGAGGTCACTGAGCGAGTGAGATTGGCACCGACAGAGGATGAGGACTTGGCGATCTTGAGCATAGTACACAAACTGATCTTGCCTCAGGTGAAAGAATCAAGTGAGGTGACAAGTGGAACAGAGCCGGTGAGGAGGATGGAGCCGGGCAGTTGTCTTGATTCGACATGCAGTAACGGCGAACATATTTGTGATGGACGATTATGCGTCAGGATACAATCTTTCCAGAAAGAGGACCTCACTACCTGGTTTGAAGATATCACTGAAAGGGAGAAGAGTGAGGTACAGATAGTGGCTGAATGTTACGCGAGGACCACCGTGAACCTAGCGACAGCCTTGGGATTCTTCTCAAGAATGTGCAGTCTCCAGTCACTGGAGAGGCTAGAGTCAGAACATCACCTGGTGACCGCGTTAAGCGTGGAATCATGGCCCGGAGTGCTACAAGTGAACCAGAAGCACATCAAGAGTTGGAAGATCGGACTCGAGGCAGAGATGGGATTTCCCATGAGCGAAGCCTATGGATTACCTCTAAATGCAAAATCCTTAGTGGGATCAGTGTTGGCTAACCTATGTGGGAGCCACTATCCACTACACATGGCGATGGTGGAGGTGTCCAGCCAGAGGGTGATGATAGACAAAGCCTTCTCAGTGCCCAAGTGCGTGAGACTGGCTCGGATGTCACACCACTCACACAAGCTATTGAGGAAGATCCGAGGAGCAGTACCAAAGGAGCAAAGAGATGACTTGAGTGAAATCTGGGGTGAAGAACTTCTAGGCTTGGAGAGCGAAAATGCAAGTGATCATGGGAAGCAGAACGTGGTGGGGAAACCCGCAGTAGGTGCTTCAAGCTCGGAAGAAGTCGACGTGGTGCATGAGAAAATGATGGAACTTGAGCCTCTCCTAGAAGCTTCGGGAGAACGCAACCTTAGAAGCATCGACCTCACGCATGGGGATTGTCCATGCCACTGTCTGGCGCAGACAGTGTGGTACCCGGACCGCGCCAATCTCTGTCTGATCTGGGACGTAGAAGAAATTAAGTCGCTAGGACTACCGGAGTATCGACAAAAGGTGACCATCTTAGTGGTAAGCACGATGCTGGCTCTGAGATGGATTGAGGAGAATATAGCGAAGTACAGAGAATCGAGAGCGCCAACAGCTGAATCGATTTATGCGATAGATTACAGCAGGAGACTGGAGTTGTTCGAGACTGCATGCAAGGTATTCGCCATACCAGTGCAAGTCAGACACATATGGAGCCGCCTGAGATTCTTTCCTTGGTTTCGTGCGACGTTAACATCCTGGTTGTATGCGGTGACGAAGGACCACATGAGGAAACATCAGAAGGAATATCGACAATTCCAAGCTGAAATAGGGCCAGATGCCTTTAAGAGACCTCTGCTAACCCATCGAAATGCAATCACGGCGGGGTGGAAAAGAGTAGGCAGAATATCCAGAGACAATTCTAGAGCGAGGGAAACGATACTGGAGGAGGACCTGGCGAGGAATGTGAGCTTGAGTCTTCATAACTCCTTCTGCTTGAACCGGGAGTCGAAGGTGAAAGGCCTACCAAGTCAATTGAAAAGGTTGCAAGAGCAGAGAGAGTGGATGCGAGCCTATGAACAGCTGAAGGCCTGGGAGGAAATTGTGATTAGCTCCGATGACGAAGAGGCACTATTGGAACAAATTACAGTGCCAAGAACACCGGTATCAGGTACCTCGAAGGCGAAGAACATGAGGTGAGCCAGTGGCTCGAAAGGAAATTCTAGAGTCTTGAGTCTTGAGAGGGAGGGGGCTTGAGCGTGAACTTGGATAAAATCTGGGTTCACGGAAAAGAAATTTTAGACGAATAAGATATTGTTATTAATATGATAGATCTAGTATATAAATCAAATTGATGCATGACAATTCTCTGACTGAAATAGGACAAAAGAAATTTTAAATTACTAGCTTAAAAAGCGAAAATTCACAGGTGCAGGTGTGTGCAGATTTTGGTTGCTGTTTAGCGATAGTGTGAAAATTTTACATGGTCGTGAATTTTGCAAGGTAGATAAGCTTAAGTTCGATGCAAACTTCTGTAAATGACCACTGGCACTGTATCTTGAGCAACACTCGGTTCTCTGGGACTTATTGGCAGATGACAACACACGATGAGGACATCGATCTCGAGTCCGGGGAGTATGTGCCAGTCGGTCATGTCTGGGGGTTTGACCTTGAGAAATACGCAATTTTGGAGTGAAATTTTAATTTTGCAAAATTCGAATTGAGCATGTCATGCTCAATTTTCTCGAACCAACTGAAAATGAAAAAGTCAGAAATCAGAACACCCGAATTAACAATAGCGGGAAACTACTCAAGAAAAAGGCAGGAAATTGCTATTCGCAATTTCTCGATACGAAATATCAAGAGAGTAGAGCTGTCTTGTCCTGAAAACAGGAGAATCGAATACGGACTTGAGACAGAACAATTATTCGAATGGAAAGGAGTGGACTCTGAATGGAAGAGTGGACAACTCGAGTGTCCAAAGGGTTCATTCAGAGACTTTGATTCTAAAGACAAAACTTACTTCTGTTATTGAAACTAATTGGCCTTAAAACTTATTTAGTTATATTAGTTAATTCTCAAGCTGCTCATCTTTAACTTACTCCTCATACTCAAGTGCGTCGATATGTAAGTTCCAATTTAAATTTCTCGAGTGCATTTTATGATAATTATGTTGAGATAAGGCGAGTTTTAGGTTGATCCATCTGAAATGGATCAAAGTTCCACTGTCCAATAAAAAGTAACTAAGCGGATTGTTCCGACCCGGTTTTTAACGGCGTTCATGTATTTTGGGTATCCCGAGACCTAAGTATGGGGACGTTTTTATTTCTAGAGTGGGGGGGTATTTTGGTAGTGGCCTTTAAGCTGTAATGGGTTCCAGTCTCATGTCGCAAGCGAACCGAATTGGCTCCGACCGTTCTTGAGGCGGAAAAACACAAGAGATAGTGTCCCTGACTCTTGAGCCAATGGTTATAGGGCCTATTTTTCTTAAGCCTCATATGTGACTAAAGTAGGCGACTGTTACATGAATACGCGGTTGTCTATATACAGACTGTTTTCCTGAAAGAATGGTAATAAATTTTTTTCAGAAAGATGGCCGTTTGTGTGGCTGTTTTGGCGAGGCAAAATTATCCTCTTTACATGCGAACAATTCCTAACGAAAACACTTTAAAATTCCATTTCATAGTTCACTCCTCTTTGGATGTCATTGAAGAGCGAATGGTAGCTGTCTCACGCAGTGCGACCGAAGCTTCCAATCGAGAAACATATCTGGGATATCTTCTGACGATTCAGGATTTCAACGTAAGTGATTCGCTCTTTCTAAAGTTAGTTTTGACATTTGGCCGATAGTTTTTTCAATGGCTGACGAGTAAAAAGTGATAGCCTTAATTTGATTTAACAACTATTTAAAGTGCGATTGAGAATTTTTTCTGTCAATGTTGAGGGAAGATAGATTTAAGACTAGTTTGATGACCGTACAAAAAGTCGGCGGTGTGTCTCGGTCATCAACAGAAGACATGCCATAATAATGATATCCGGTAGCTGCTTTCGAAAAAATTTTCGCTGAATTTTAAAGATATCACCTTAGAAGTTTTGATAGATTAACTTTTGTGCAACTGCTTTACCGAAAAAGTGAAAAGTTTCATTTCCGAGCGCTATAAACTACAATTCTCGTTAAGATTTTTCAACAGTGAACCTGAATAAACTAAGTAAAACTAATGAAAGTGCAGAATGATACTGCACTAAGTGGTATTGTGTATCGTAATCGAGGATTCTAAATCTCTTCGGAATTTTTCTTTTTTGTTAATGGAATTGCCAAATCGATCTTTATACTTGCGAAGCAAAGTGCATTAGTACGAGCTTTCTTTTTTTCCAACCTAAGTCGCAAATAAAAGTGCTGCTTTTGGTGGAACTTTAAAATCCTTAGGCTGCGGTAGCATTATAATATCATATGTACTTTGACATTTGATTAGTAAAAAGTTAAGAAAGTAGATGCATTTTTAATTCATCAAATGAACCGATAAAAGTTATTTGTTTCAAACAGCAGTACAATGATAAAAAGCTCGATTTCAGAAATTTTCCCACTTAATGTATCTCGTAAATTTTTCAACTGCATAATGTATACAGAATTTGGCTTCATGCTTTCCAATTTATTGCATGCAAATTTGTGTCTTTTTGTATTTGGTGCTACTTTGCTGCATTGAATTGGCAATTATTAGCATATGTAGCTGCGTTATTGGTGGCTACATTTTGGGGATTTCATGCATTCGTGGCTGAGTGTTCAGTGCGTGAGACTCAATTTTGCTAGGTCGCAGAATCGAGTCCGACACGAGCCGATTTTTTGCTAATTCGGGATTTATTTCTTCTTATTTCACATGATAGAGCTGCTTCTTGGTCGTGTTCTCGGTAGTGTTTGCGAAACTCAGCTAGCCTCTGTGTTAAATGAACACATTACTGATTGTGTCTCTACTTTACTGATTGTATTTCTACTTCTACCAATATTGTGGTCGTTTTGTTCTTGTAACTACTCTTTTTTCCACTCGGCCCTTCCCGTCCGGCCTCTAAAAAGATAAAAACAAGAGAACCAGGAGGGAGGGACCGTAAATGCGTGTAAGGGATAATAATAATAGCAAGTGAAACATAGCAATCGAGCTACTTGGCAGAGTTCCACCAATAATATCAGCTAATGAACACAAACTTGATCGGAAAACCAGATATGCGCCAGCACAACTCAGAGCGGGGTATTCAACCCACCTTAATAGTTACCCCCATAGATGGAATAACAATATACTTGACGTCTACCCAAGTTGTTAGACAGGACCACACACCTCTAATCTGTTTAATTGGCGGGTACACTCTACATCACTTACCATCGATAGCCTATGGCAGAATCCCGAAGAAGCTGCCAAAACTCTGCAGCTTATCACATAACGCTAAGCAACGGGAATTTTTCTCGGTTCTCCCTCTAAATAAAAACTGCCCGCTTGAACCGGGCATGGAGTTTCACTCGGTTCTACGCGCGCCGAAAATCTTTGCCCCAGAACGGGCATCATTAACGACAAACAAACCTCCCTCTTGAGTTTGCTATACAGAGAGGAGGCACCGACACCAGCACAGACGCTTTCACTGGAAAAGGTAGGTCCCCTTCTATGTCGGTTTTACCGCTAGAGACCCTGGGGAACTGCAGTGAAAGATTATAAAAGACGACGACCCACGAAAATTCCCTAACTCTCTCTCTCTCTCTATCTCTCAAACAGAATCGATCTCTCTAATTCAATCAGAAGTTCGGAACGGAAATCGGTGTAGTTACAACAACAATAATAGTGGTAGTAGTATAGGTTAATACGAGCTTGAGGGCAATGTCAAAGTTTTTTCATCCCTCAGTTTTCAAGTAGCATGAGTTTTTCAGTGGGTTGCAGTTTCTACATGTGTACAACACTTGCCACGAACAAGAGAGGTTTTATATAGGTCTGTGATTCTTCTTTTGCTGGCAAAAACATCTGTCTATTGGCGCCTTTGTACCATTTTCCTTAACTTTGGAGCTCGGGTCCAGAATAGTTCGGTGCATTTTTTTATACTCTGTTGAGGGACGTTGAACTCCATTTGTTGCCGTGTGATTCCTTCTATTTAAACCTTTCTACTATTGATTTTGCTTACCCTTGTGATAAGCAATGGTATTTTTTACAATTGGGCAATACTTTTTTCCGTGAACAACTTGGTTCGCAGGATGACCTAAATTGGGGTCATCTTCACTTAAATAGCCTTAATCTTTAACGTCTAAATAAGTGCAGTTCGAGAGCAGAAAACCTTTTTCAGAAGTAAATAAAGTCGCACCAAATTGTTGTCGGATAATTGTGTTATATCAATTAGCTATTCATTAAATTGCTGTACCTCATTTCAATTTAAGTATCAATAAAATTTCAAATCTCCACAAATTTTTCTGACAAAATTTTTTCGGGGAGGACCTTGGTCTAACAAAGTTTTCTCTGCTTAGTCACCACTTGATAAAGATGCCGAAGGCTAATATGTTTTTCGACAGTTTTTTTATTCTCGATGAACGTCTGAAATTATTGAATGATGCTTTCGGCACAAGCGAAAGCAGGTGTACCTGTGATCGGGAACGACTTTTTTTTCTCGTAAACAATTTTTCTTACAAATCTGTAAAAAATACGTGCAGTTATTTACCTGACTAGGAAGACAAGCTCAATTTCTTGAAAACTCAAATAAAGCTATCGACGTCATTTCAGCTCATTAAACTTGCGAGCGCAAAATACTTGTAATCGGTAACAAAACTTTTTCCCGTTAACAACTTTTCTTACAGGTTAGTCGGCAAGTAACACTGTAAGAAATTGCGAAGTTGCTTTATTACTTAATCCTAGCTTCTTGTTTAGCCTAAAGGGAAACGTGGTTGCCTTTTTACCCCGAGGTGTGGTATTCGAGTCCCGACTGGACTTTTCAGTATGTATGAAAATGAGCAAAAAAAACCGGAATTGTCGGATTTTTGTTTGTCTGCTTATCTTTTGTCGGCTTCGTAGCAAATTTAGGAAATTATCGTGTTCTGTCAGCAATTTCCATCTTAGATGCAAGTGTTTTTGATTTACTTAGATGCAAGTGTTTTTGATTTACTTATGTAATTTGTACAATTAAAAGCCCGGAATTTGTATATTTTTCTGTTTTTTTTTCTGCTTAATAGTTTTATTCGTCCTAAATTTTATTCGGTTAAGAAATCTCTTTTTGTGTTGCTTGGAGGTCAAAATTATTTCTCATGCTTATTTGCTGCCAGAGAGACAGGTGGTTGAAGCTTAATTTGAATTTCCACGAAATTTTGTTAATGATGGTTTAGGTTTATCGGAGATAATATAAACTTTTTTTCGATTTATCTGCCTCTCGGTAGAGTATCCCCAATGCTTTTTTTTACCATGTTTTGAAAATCATTGCAGATTAATGCTCAAATCTTTGCTGAGGTAATTTCAATGAAGTATTACTGATGCTTTTTACACAAGCAAAGCTTTTGTTATAGTATGAACTCTTTTTTTCCCAACCTAAGTCGCAAATATTGTTGCGACAAAATGTGTTCATTTTGATCAATAACCAGTTATTAAGTACAGCCAATGCTAAGGATACTAATACAGACTATTATATTACAAATAACACATTAGCTTCAAGGTGTCATGGATCTGTAGCGTAGAGGTATGGAAGGCGACCAGCAGCAAAATGAGAGGTTCGAACCGTGACAGGGTCGTATGTTTTAAATGAACTTTTTCTATACTAAATAAAATACGGTGTCCGCTCTATAAATTGAGGCATGTTAGTTGATAAATTTCTTTTTCCAAATTGACTGGTACTGCTAATGCGTCATAATTGGCTTGCATCACCTAGCAATTATGTACGCTTATAATTGGCGTGCATCACAAGAAGTTTTGTAGACTCAAAGTTTTACTCATTCAGTTTTTCCCAGTAGCGTTATTGGTCTTAATTTTGCGTGCATATGCGAAGTGCAACTTCGCCTCTGTGTTCAACTTTGTTTTACAATTTTACAATTTATTGTTTTTTGTTGAGATTTGATTTTCTTAAGTTGATTTACTTAGTTTCAGCTGTTGTTTATGATAGGATTCCAAAATTTTATCCATGAGCTTTTTCGAAATATCTTTTGATAATTTTTTCGTGGTCCGAAACATTCTGTGCTTTTCTTTTTTTTTGATGAGAAAACTTGAAAAAAAAAGAGTTTCTCTTACTTATGTTATGTTAATTATTTTTAACCCTTTGTGGAGTACTGCTGATTAAGTGCTAATTTATCATGGACTGGTAAAAGACCCAAGGATACATAGTTGTCGGCAATGAAAAATTTGTGTTTTTTTGGCTGCAATGGATCTCAGCGGGATTTCAGCATATTGTGTTTAGGTTTATGGTTATGTAACAAATTGTCAAGTGAAGTTTGTCATTCTCATGGATTCGTCAAATCTGTCTATCAAAGACCACGACATTCTTTCTATGTTCAAGGTATGATGTTTTGTGCGTTCTTGAGTAAAAGCGTACGACTTGAATTTTTACTTTTTTAGGTAGACTGTTTATCTAGTTTCCACAAAATTCTTATTTTGATTTTGTGAAAGTCTGAATTTGACTGAAGCTAACTCGGCCCATGTGCAATACATTCATTTTAAAAACAGTCCTAAAATCTTTATATACAGTCCAATATATGCGCTTCGAGTGCTATAGCGTGAACGAATCGTATAATGTTGATATCGGTCGATTTATCGGCTGCTTCTCAAGATCTCGATTTAACACTTGAGTTCGTCCAAATTGCTAGTGTGTTCAGCTATGCTGTTGTAAGCGCCAGAGGGCGGTATCCTCCATTCTACTTAGTAATTACATCTTGAGGGAGTTTGGCTGTGCCGCCTGAACAGTTGAATAACTGGGAGACCGTACTATTGGCATGTGTGCCTATTAACATGCCTAATTACTCTTGCGATTAGCAAGCGCTATCAAACCGGAATATACTTTTTTGGGTCGCTAACTAGTTTTACAGAATCACTTGAATCATTTAACCTTTGGCTTGTATGAAATCAAAAGTGAGACGTTCATTCGCGGTCTTTGTTTGTGTGCTTTTTTTGCCGGCTTCGTTGCCGCAGCACCAAATCTACCTAAAGTTTGGGCATTTTTACTCAAATAAAAAACATTCAGCGTATTCCGGTTTTGGGCAACTTAGTGATTTCCAAAAAGTTTTGCTTATATTTTTGATTTTTTTTATGCTGTTCATTAAAAATTTTTGAACAGGAGTATTCTGTGTATTTGGTGCAGTGCTCGAAATGACAAATCTCAGAATTTCGATTCCAGTCGGGACCTGTTTTTTTTGTGGGAACGGTGAAATTTTCTAATATTTTGAGCTTTGGTGTCTGCTAATTTTTGTCTGCTTATGTCCCGAAGAAAGATTTGTTTCTTTTTTAGCGTTTTGAAAGCTCTTTTTAAAGTTTCTAATGGTGCAAGTATTTTTCTTCCACTAATTTTTCCACTCCGTTTCGCCTCTGTGTTAAAATTGAACACTCGTGTCTCAAATCTATTATATATTTAAATGCGGGCTTCACTATCTCGCCATGTTTAAGCTTTTTCAACGTATTATTTTTGCATGTTTAAGCTATATCGTATATTGCAATGGTTAAGAATTTTTTTCGATTTTCCTATTTTATTTTAGTTGTTATTTTACCGAGCTTAAATTAAGCAGCCCAATATCGAAATAGGGTTTGCGAATTTGGCCTCCAGTTTTGAATAATCGAATCATTTTAGTTAAGGAGATAAGACGATTTTTGAGGTTTTTTTCAAAAATTTTCATCAATTTCAAATAACAAAGTTGTTTACAAAACTTAAATTTCCCAACCCTGTAGTGGGTGCTGTCAGAGTACTCTAAGGAGTTACAAATCTTGCCTCCAAATATGACTGTTCAAATCCTTGTAGTTTTCGAGATATGACGTTTTTTGTGATTTTTTCAAAAATTTTCAGAAAACTCATTTTAATTTTTTTTTTGCAAAATCTGAAATTCCCAACCCTGTAGTTGGGTCCTTTCTGAGTAATCTTAGAGATTGCGAATCTTGCCTCCAAATATGACTGCTCAATTCTTTGTACTTTTCGAGATATGACGGTTTTTGTGATTTTTTCAGAAAACTTAAATTTTTTTTAAGTTCTGAAATTCCCAGCCCTGTAGTTGGGTACTGTCAGAGTACTATCAAGGATCGCGAATCTTGCCTCCAAATATGACTGCTCAAATCCTTGTAGTTTTTGAGCTATTATGTTTTTTGTGATTTTTTAAAAATTTTCAGAAAATATTAAATAATTATTTCTCAAAATTTGAAATTCCCAACCTTGTAGTTGGGTGCTATCAGAGTACTCTAAGGAGTTACAAATTACAAATGTTGTCTCCAAATCTGACTGTTCAAATCCTTGTAGTTTTCGAGATATGACGTTTTTTGTGATTTTTTCAAAAAAATTTCAGAAACTTATATTAATTTTTTTTCTGAAAAATCTGAAATTTTCAACCCTGTAGATGGGTGCTGTCAGAGTAATCTCAAATATTGCGAACATTGCCTCCAAACATGACTTCTCATTCTTTGAAGTTTTCGAGATGTGACGCTTCTTGTGATTTTTTCAAAGTTTTCAGAAAACTTATATTAATTCTTTTTTCGCAATTTCTGAAATTCCCAACGCTATAGTTCGGTGTTGTCAGGGTACTGTAAAGAGTTGCAAATCTTGCCACATGCGACTGCTAAACGCGACTGCTCAAATGCTTTTAGTTTCCGAGATGTGACGTTTTTTGGTTTTTTTAAAATTTCTCAAAGAACTTATCTAAAAAGAAATTCAAAAAATGTGAAACTACTAACTTGATGAAGATACAATCTTATTCTCAGCGTACACCCAGGCGTCTCAAATCTTGCCTCTTAATATGAATGCTCAACTTCTTTTAGTTGCCGAGATAAGACGTTTTTTTTTTCTTTTTTTTCTGGAAACTTAGTTTTAAAAAAATTCACTAAGTTTTGGATTCCTAACCCTATAGTAGGGTGCTCTTAGGGACTCTCAGTGGTTGCAAATCTGGCCTCCAAATTTCCGCAGAGGCCCATTAACTTTTCGAAATGACGCTTTTAAAATGGGAATTTAAAAAAATTAAAAGTTCGAAATTACCAACCCTGTAATTGGGTGCAGTCAGAGTACACTAAAAGTTTGCAGATGTTGTTTCCAATATATGCGGTTTTTCATGAGTTGTCGAAAAATTTCGAAGCACCGAAGGTGCGTTAAACGCTAGTTATAATTATTTGCAGCTAATTACTTTTTCCGTGAATAACTTTGTTCACAGGATGACTGAAACTCGTGGGCTTCTCCAGATCTGTACTTAATCATTCAACGTGCATGTTTTGGCCTTTTCTGATTTCTGGATACCCGTTGTATTCGAAGTTTGTTTGGTACGCCGTTTTTAGTTTTAGCGAATCTGAATTCAGTTTGCTGTTTTTTAATTTCAATTTTTTTTTTTAGTTTTTTGACTTGAAAGGTTACGGTTTAGTGATTGTAGTTCGTCGCTGATAAGCAAACGATTAATTTTTTCATCTGTATGTTTCGAAAAAGGAGGTTTTCTAAGAAAGCACTTTTCCGGCTCAACGACAACTTCTAAAGAATTTTCGCCTTGTGACCGCTTCTTAAGTTTTACTAGATGCTGTTTTATCGTTCAATTGTCTTGCATGTTTTTCCTGAATTGATCTTTGATTAAAACATAACAAGACTGCTCGAATCAGGGCAAAGCCCTGAATGTTCCGACTGCCTTTTCAGGTTTATCGAGCAGCAGTTACATAAAAAAAACTAAATGAAATAAAAAAAAGAAATTTTTTTAAATGAAATCATCGCCCCAGACGCCATATAAAGTACAAAAGGATAGATTTCGCTTCTTGTTACAAATCAATTATGGCAAATAAGCTTCTTTTAACCAATTTGGAACAATTTCCGCTTACGCGTTAATAGCGCGAAATATATCGCGCGTTAATTGTCCCAAATTGGTCAAAATGGCAATCTTTAAACCCCCATAACTTTACGAAAAACGGTCACAGTTGAAATATCTTTTCAAATTTGAGCTCAGGACAACAATACCTTTAGAATAGTATTAAAAAATTCCGTCAAAAATGGCTAGTTAAAAAGTCGAAATTTGTCTGAAGAAAAAAAAACCCACCCCGAGCACAAATATTCCGTCACTTTCGTTTCGAAAGTCGGAACAACAAGACAAAGATATGAAAGCTTTGATCAATTTTTTCGAAAGGAAAACAAATCGGCTTTCGTCTCATATTCTGTCGGCTAGTTTGTCAGACTATGTTTGTGTTTATTGCAAGTGGTTCGAGGCTCTGCTTGACATCTGTGTTTCATTTTTTCCCGCTTTATTCAATTCAAAATGCTTCGTCTTATATTGTATCGAATGAGTCGTCTCTTATTGCATCATTTGACCACAAGCTGATGCATGGACGTGTAGTAGGCAGGGATGCGTAAAAATATATTGCGGTCACAATATATTGCAATATAATATATTACAATAATTGATTGTCAGCTTTCATACAATACAATAATTGATTGTCCTGTCAACAATATAGTGTAACAATATGATCAAAGCGTGCAAACACCGCAACTGCCAGTGATTGGCCGGAAGTGTTGCTGACGCAAATTGACTCATTTCAGCCATCACTTGGTTTCAGAACACAGCCATGCCTAAAGCCTTTGACTGCACTCCCCATACGAGCAAACAATTTTTTTCTCTATGCTAACAAGCGTTTTTGGGACATTTCTGTTGTAGATAAAATAATTACGCGTGGTTGATTTTTTTAATTCACAGTGTTACCCAAAAAATAAATTTTCTCAGAGGATCCGGCAATTAATTGCAATTATTGCAATAATTGATTGGCAGGGTAGAACCAATACAATATATTGGGTAACGGGTACACAATAGTATTGCAATATATTATTACGCATCCCTGGTAGTAGGACTTAAAAGCTTTCAAAAAATTCATTGTTCGAGCCAAGTATCATCGGCATAGTTGTTGTTGCGTACTTATGCGGCGTTCGTCTCATTTTCTGTCGGCTAGCTTGGCAAGATATGTTTTGTTGTATCTCATGTGGTCCGATTCTCCACTTTGCCTGTGTTTGGAAAAGCGTTTGTGACGAAAAGGTTTTGAGCTGCAAGAAAGTGATAGATTTTTCTTTGGAAGAAAAATGTTTAAGAATCAGTGATTGTTTTCTTTTATTCATTTGAGCTCGTCGTCATTTTTGAACTGTTGGTTGGCTTAATTAAATCCATGTTAAAACATCTAAGCCGTTGAAAAAAGATACGGTTTGAGAACTATTCTCTCTGTAAATGTCAGTGACACTAGTGCTCTGTATGGAGTCTGTGCAGCGAGTGTTCATACCAATCAAAGCGAAGTGATTGTTGTGTTAAAAGGGATTAGGAAGCGAATTAAGGAATACAAGAAGGCATATTCTCCTACCCTATTGTGTTGCTTCTGTCATTGTTGCTGTTGTTTTTTGTTAAATTTAGAAGCTACACAACGCATACGGCGAGGCAGTGTCAAATCCATTCTACAATAATGGGGAAACAATAAAGTCTGCAGCGTTTGAGAAAGTAGTCGGCAATTTTATGCTCTCTCATCACCATCAGTACGTTACAGCACCAAGTGACGTCAACAACCACCCAGCATACCCATCGCAAACAAACAACACAACAGCAGCAGCCCATTTGCATCAACAGAATCAAGTACCTAGCAGTTCTCCCGCCACCGTCATAGCTCAGCCTTAGACTTTTTCAAATTATTCCTCAGTTTTTATGAATTAAATTGCTGTTTTGAGCCATTGTACAAATTGAAAACGAAAATTGCATTGATTGTTATATGAATATATATGTTACTTAATATGGTTTAATGTGCATTTGGAATCAACCTATTTACATTTTTGCCATCATGTGCATTTTTCCAATTAAGAAATACTAATCATGTTTCACTAATCAATCAGCTTGTTTTTCAGAAACTAATGACTATTAACTGTAACCAATAAAACAAAATGCCAATGCAGACAGACACTAACCCAACACCTCACACTTACATCGGCCAATATTTATAAAATTTAAATTTATTCCGTGTGCTTCTTATTATTCCTACGATGGGACTATAAATTATCCAGTTCATGATCAATCCTGCTCCTAGAAATGCTAATTCACTTCAAAAACCAGAAACTCAGGACAAATTAGCTATACAAATCATTAATCAAAAACGGGGAAAATATTTGAAGAAAAGGGATCAAATTTATCTTCAAAAGCAAAAGTGAAAATCATTAAAGACGTATCTCTTTCCTTATTATGCGCGGCGCTTCTCACGTCAAAGAGGAAGCGCGCAAATTTGCTCGCCTGGCATTCCTGTTGACAAAAGCGAATTCATAGCTGCCGTTCAATCCGAAGCAGAAATAATGGCAAAAAACCACGATGGAAGTACCCAACAGCAAGACTCAGATCACTACGACGGATATGCGACTGAACTTCGAGACAACTTCGTGTTGTCGGAAAACTTGGGCCGAGGCTCATTTGGTCTGGTGAAATTGTGTATATCAAAAGACAACGAGAAAGAGTATGCCGTAAAAATTGTATCCAAGAGGGCTTTGCAGAAGAAGGCGGGATTCTCGCGGCGCTTTCCAAGAAATGCTGGGCCTGTAAGTCAGATTACTAAACCAACTTGGTTTGCTTAGTTTGTCGATCGCCGATATTTAGTTATTGACTGTTCTATCTTAGCAAGGATTGCTCACGCGAGGGATCAAATTGAATGTCTTGGAAGTTTTTTGAAATTGTTTTGACAATAAATTATGTAATTATGACGAAAACATTCATAAACATATTGTGGTTCAAAAGTTTTGAATTTTTGGAAAAATTTCTTAAAATAAGGATGTGATTTTTAAATTTAAGGTGCGAACTCCGTTGGATCAAGTATACGCTGAGATATCCATCTTGAAGAAGCTGGACCACCCACACATTGTGAAGTTGTTCGAAGTGTACGATGACGAGAACTCGGACGACCTCTGCATGGTATTCGAGTTCCTTCCCGGAGGCCCCATCGCACCCGAGTTCCCCACGGACGAAGTGCTGAGCGAAGAAAAGGCCAAAAAGTATTTTGTTCACACCTTCTTGGCCATGGAGTACCTGCACCACCAGAATATCATTCACAGAGACATCAAGGTATGTGTGTGCTTGATCGATGTGTACGCTGTTGTTGTTGTTGTTGCTCTCTTTTAGCCTCCGATTGAATTGGAGAGCTGATTATTTCGAAATGGAGGGATAATAGGGGGTCTGCAAGTACGTTTGGTCATTGTTGTGATGTCGCAATTAGAGTTTTGCGCAATTAGACTTTTTAAGCTCACTTTAAATTCATTTGCTAAAATGAAGGCCTCTCCAATAACAGAAGTACAAATGGCGTGTAAAAACGTGAGTGGTTTAAGTTAAATTTTCCGAATTCCCAGCGGAATAAAAAAATTAAATACCGACCCAGTTTTCTCTACTTGAGTTAGTTTTATTTTAAAAGTGTCAATCATAAAAGACCGATGTAGAAGGTGGACCAGTGACTATTACGCCATTATTGTCAGTTGTTTTAGAGCTAGATATATCTTTCCAAAGAGATGCTGCTGTGTGTTGTTGGCGTGTGAATTTTTGTTACCTTTGATGTATTACCAGCGATCTTGTATTAACCATTTTTCAGTGTTTTTGGTTCAAAAATCAAATGAACTAAAACTGAGTCTCATGTGATTAAGCATAATCCTGGAGTTAAATTGAAAGGTCAAGTTAATACAAGGGTAGATAGCGAGATCCGCTAATTTTGCCCTTGAAACTTCACCTACAATGGTTCTTTACATATTGATGTCCAATTTTAAGCTATGATCCCGATGGTGCCAAAATGTTACCTTTAAGCTTTTAACAATTTGAACTAAATGGAATCAATGATTTTTTAATAAACTAATTAGAACGTATAGTTTCCACGTATCTCTAAAGGATCACACAGTAGCAAACGTTTTACAATTATCTATCTGTACTATATTTAAATGCTAGTGACAGCTATCTCCCATGTTTAAGCTTAAAAATTTTGCATGTTTAACGAAAGAATTTTTTCATGTTTAAGCTATATCATATATTGCAATGCTTCAGATTTTTCATTTCGTTTTCCGCAAGGTCATTACTTTTTCAATGATTTTTTTTCGAGGCCTGTCTCAATACCTGCTTTTCAAATTAATTTGATTGTGTCTGTCTACCCGTCTTCTAATTTTAATTTGGTTTCGACGATTTAGTTCAAAATAGTACTACTGTGAAACGGTTGCCTCCAATCTCTCTGTATCTTTATCTGGATTTTCTATCTTTTTTTCTATCTTATTTTTTGCAATTTTTTCTATCTTTTTTTTTATCATTTTTTCTATATATTTTTTTATTTTTCCTTGCCCTGTAGTTGGGTGCTGTCAGGGTACTCTCAAGAGTTGCGAATCTCGCCTCCAAATATGACTGCTCATTTCCTTGTAGTTTTTGAGATATGACGTTTTTTGTTATTTTTCAAAAAGTTTTCAGAAAAGTTAACGAATTTTTTTCTTCATATCTTGAATTTCCCAACCCTGTAATTGGGTGCTGTCAGAGTACTCTCAGGATTTGCGAATCTTGCCTCCAAATATGACTGCTCATTTCCTTGTAGTTTTTGAGATATGACGTTTCTTGTGATTTTTCAAAAAGTTTTCAGAAAAGTTACGATTTTTTATTTTTTTCTTCAAATCTTGAATTTCCCAACCCTGTAGGTGGGGGCTATCAGATTACTCTCAGGTATTGCGAACCTCGCCTCCAATTTTAACTGCTCAAATCCTTATAGTTTTCGAGATATGATGATTTCTTTTCTATGAGTTTTCAATTAACTTAGGTTTCGAAAAATTCTCAAAATTTGAATACCCCAACCCTGTAATTGGCTTCTGACAGGGTAATTCCAGGAGTTGTACATCTTGCCTCCAAATATGACTACTCAAATATTTCTACTTTTCGAGACTTGATTTTTTCGAGATGAGGGAAAATAGGAATTTAAAAAAATCATAAATCATAAAATATCAAATTATCAGCCATGTAATTGGGTGCTGTCAGAGTACACTAAAAGCCTGCAGATGTGGTTTCCAATGTGTGCAGTTTTCATGAAATGTGAAAAATGCGAAGCACCCTTGGTGCGTTACACGATAGTTCTATTGAAAAGCATGGTAGCTCTACCGGAAGAATAATTTTCCACTATTCACTTTTCGACTTTGAATCCGAAATTATGTAATCCGAAACAATGTTCCGAGTAGTCTCGTTAAATGGAAAAAGAGCAAACTCAAAATTTGTTTGATTTAAGTGTAACTACATCAGCCGAAAATAAAGAAACCATACTGAGTGTTGTGTTTAACATTCAGTTAAAAATGGCTCGTCAAGTTACTTCACAATAACGAAGCTTAAAATTGAGACACCAATGAGGATTATTTATAGTAGAAATTGTTGAAATTTGAAATAGAAAAGATAATTTTACCCACATATAGCAGAAAATAATAAACTTGAGCTGACAGTTTCTACATCCAAATTAATTTAGAGCACTGGTCTCTGTCTCATTGTTATTTGGTAATTTTTGTTGCGATTTACAAGTACACATGCCCCTAACAGATAGTTGATTGTTGTGATTTTATTAAACCTGATAATTGAGCACAGAAGTATGTTTACAGCTTGCTGAATACGCAAAAATATTTAGACTAGTTTAATTGTTCATCAGGGAATCGAAAACGGCGGAAATTGCCAATCTATACTATATTTAAATGCGAGTGACAGCTATCTCCCATGCTTAAGCATAATAATTTTGCATGTTCAACGAATGAATTTTTTCATGTTTAAGCTATAGCATATATTGCAATGCTTAAGAAAATTTTTCATTTAGTTTTTCGCAAGGTCATTAATTTTTCAGTATTTTTTGCAAGGCCAAATTAAGTCTGTCTGTCTGTATACCTGCTTTTTAAATTAATTTGATTATGTCTGTCTACCCGTCGCCTAATTTTTTAACTTTCATCTATTATCTATCTATCTATTATATATTTAAATGCGGGCTTCACTATCTCGCCATGTTTAAGCTTTTTCAACGTATTATTTTTGCATGTGTTGCAACCCCCAGGGTACTCTGAGAGGGGTTGCGAATCTTGCCTCAACTTCTCACTTCTCAAATTCTTGTAGTTTTCGAGATATGCCGTTTTTTATGATTTTTTCAAAAACTTAGATTTTAAAAAAATCCAAAAAGTAGAAGATCTCAATCCTGTTGTTGGATATTGTAAAGGTACTCTCTGGGGTTGCGAATCTTGCCTTTGATTATGGCTGCTCAAATCGTTGTGGTTTTCCAGATATGACCTTTTTTGTGATTTTTTCAAAAAAATTTTCATGAAAATTAATTTAATTTTTTTTGAAAGTTCGAAATTCTTAACCTGTAGTTGGAGGGGGGGGGGGGGGCTGTCAGAGTAATCTCAGGGGTCGCAATATTGGCCTCCAATTAAGAATGCCCAAATCATTTTTGTATAAGAGATACGACGAATTTTGTGATTTTTTGAAATTTTCGGAAAACTTAAATTACAAAATAGTTTAAGTTTATTAAAGTGAAATTCCCAACCCTGTAGTTGTTTTTTCAATGATTGCGAATATTGCCATCAATGAATTTTATTTTCTCAACATTGTAGTTGGGTACTGTAAGAGTATTCTCAGAAGTAGCAAATCTTGCGTCCAAATGCGACTGCTCAATTGCTTTCAGTTTCCCAGATGTGACGTTTTTTAATACATTTTATACTTAGATATAAAAATGTCACAAATTTTTATGGTTTTTTCAAAGTTTGATTTAAGAAATCGAATGAAATTTTTTTTAAAATTTGAAGTTACTCTCAAGAGTTGCAAATCTTGCTTTCAAATGCGACTGCTCAATTGCTTTCAGTTTCCCAGATGTGACGTTTTTTAGTTCATTTTAAATTTTTCGAAGAACTTGCATAAAACTTACAAAATTTTATGGTTCTTCAAAATTTGTATAAAAAACTTGAATAAAAAACATTGCAAAATTTTTAATTACGAACCCTGTAATTGGGTGCTGTCAGAGTACACTCAAAGAAAAGTTTTTTTTTTGAGTTTTTGAAAATTCGAAGCACCGGAGGTGCGGTACACGCTAGTTTAAATTTAAAAAGGTAACATAACTCTCGTGAAAAACTGCAAATTGGTTTAAGGATTTTAGCAGACCGGTTTTTAGCGGACCGGTTTTTTTGCAGACTCAGAGCAATTATAAAGTGTGATAGCTAACTTCAAACGCGGCATTGGCTATTAGCGACCGCTTGCCTCGCTGCGCTTCAATTCAACACGAGTTTTATTGTGCGCGTAAATCTTTGTTTTGCCTCTAATTTAGATTGTTGCGTTTTTGAAGTTGATAGTTTTGCTGACAAATCGTGAGATAATTGACTTAGTTGGTGAAGCTTGGCTCCAGGCTGAGCGTCTTTTTGAGTCTGTCAATCAATCATCCATCACTTTATTACGACCAATCTTTTAGCATAAAAAGTGAAAAATGAGTCTTTTAGGAGCCCAACGTAATAAAGTGGTGGATGCTTGATTGACAGACCCAAAAAGACACTCAGTCTGGGGCCAAGCTTCCCCAGTCAAA
This sequence comes from Symsagittifera roscoffensis, assembly GCF_963678635.1. NCBI lineage: Eukaryota > Metazoa > Xenacoelomorpha > Acoela > Convolutidae > Symsagittifera > Symsagittifera roscoffensis. The sequence continues at coordinate 77,499,586 of NC_087064.1, read as the reverse complement.
TCAATAATTTCACGATTTGTCAAAAAAACTTTCAACTTCAAAAACAACGGTCTAAATTAGCGGCAAAACTCGTGTTGAATTGAAGCGGAGCAAGCCGTCTCCAATGCGGCGGTTGAAGTTAGCTATTGCACTTTATAATTATTCTGAGTCTGCTAAAAAAAAACGGTCTGCTAAAATCCTTGGACCAATTCGCAGTATTTGACGAGAGTTATGTTGCCTTTTTAAATTTAAATTGACAATTTCCGACGTTTTCGATTCCCCAATGAACACAAACCAGTCTAATTATTTTTGCGTATTCAGCAAGCTTCTAGCCAACTAAGTAAGTTTTCTTGAGCTAACTGTATCAGGACATCCACTTTTTTTCTTCGAATTTCGAAAGAGATTTTTCCAAAAACAAGTTAGTACTTTTTGTGTTTACTTGCGTTCATTGACACTTTTCCAACTGTTTGTTGGATTTCTTGGTTTAAACTATTTACAAAAACCTAGCTTTTAAGAGTCGATGAACGCAGTAACATAGGTCGTGATGATTTTTTTAGACTTGAAAATTAAGCCTTGAATTTGTTCAGGCTCAAATATACTTATTCGCGGTTTGACTATTGGTTTCGTTTTAATTTCAGTTCATTTCCTTTGTTAAAATGAAGGCAAACTCCACCACCGAAAAGCAGAAATGTGAAGGTTTCGAATATTTGAAATTTGAATTACTTTACCAGCTACATATACAACGCCAAAAGCAATATATTATGCCTGGAGGGAGATCCTAAAGAGCAGTACTGCTCATCGAGTAGGATATCCTGGAGAGTAAAGAGAAGACAGCCAGCATCAACTCAACAAACAAAATAAATTAAGGGCTGAAATTAAAAAACAGTTTATAGAGGTCTTGATTGTCTTTTATGTAAATTTGAAAAAACTGTTTATGGAGTCTCAAACAACTAACTTCTGACATTTCATGTTTATTAACAGGTATCAAGTCATTTTGCTTTAAATAGTTAAACGCCTGCTTAATTCTAACTGTAAGCGATCTCTGTTTAGCGGTAGTAGAAAATTTTGGCACTTTAATTAAGCCTTTCGCTTTACTCTTGGTACATGGTCCACTTTTTTTGGAGTAAATTTGAGACAGAAAACCATTTTTTCTGTCCGATCGCAATTCCATAAACAAGTACTTAAACATCTCAAAAAAGTATAAATCAAAAACAGTAAGCAATTTGTTTTTGTCCATAATTTCTTTAATTGATTCATATCTACGTTTGAAAAAAATTGCTCTCAAGATTATTTTTTGTAGTTTCATTATCTCGGTAAGGTGAGATTGGGATGTATTGCCGTATATTAAAATTCCATAAGTGATTGTAGGATTTACATATGCTTTGTAGAAGCGAAGCATCTGCTGTTTGGAAAAAACATACCTAGCTTTCCAGACAATGCCACAAAATTTAGTTAACTTTTTGCACACATGTTCAATTTGAAAGTAAGTTTCTTATCAACAAAAATGCCTAAATATTTACGCACATTTGTAATTTAAACTGTAGTACCAAAAGCAAAGTAATCTTTTGAAAAGTTTTTACCAAATATCATTATTTGAGTTTTACCAGGATTGACACAAAGTCCATTCGTTTTGAACCATCTATCCACTTTATTTAACGAACTATCAAAGCTATCGCAACAATTTTTTTCTGCATTGCATATTGTAGTATCATCAGCAAATAGAACAACCTCAGATCCTTCAGCAATTTTCCGAAGATCATTAATATATATTAAAAACAAAAACGGACCTAAAACTGACCCTTGTGGTACTCCACATGACATAGAGCGACTAGAAGATATTTTATCATCAGTTTGAACAAATTGAAACCGGTTTGCAAAGTAATTTTTCAGAAGACAAAAAATCCGGCCTCTAAAGCCGTATTTTTCCAATTTTGCCACAAGAAGATCATGATTTATGGTAACAAATGCTTTTTTGAGATCAACAAGGCATGATTGACCAACCAATTTTTTGTCCCATCCCTCTCTAATAAGTTCGGTGAATTCGATTAATGCGTCCACGCATGACTTTTTCTTTTGAAATCCAAATTGTTTCTCATAAAGAATCTTCTGCTTGTTAGCAAAGTTATACAATCTATTGAATATTATCCTTTCGAAAATTTTGCTGAGTGAACTGAGTAAACTGATAGGCCTATAATTTTCCAAAGATTCTTTTAAACCTCCCTTGAAAAGGGGAATAACTTTTGCCACTTTTAAGCCTTGAGGAAAATAACCACTCTCAACACATTGGTTGAAAAGGCTGCAAATTCTTACAGAAATTACAGGGAGCGATACTCTTATAATTTTGTTATTTATGCCATCATGACCATTTGAACCTTCATTTTTCAACATATAAATGGCATTTTCAATTTCCTTGTGGGTAATTTCATAAAAAACCATTGATTTTTTGATGCGATCTACATAACCCAACGCTTGTTTGTAATCAAATTCAGGGTTTCTCAGTTTCTCGCCAATTGAGGCAAAAAATTCATTAAAAACATCAGCAGCAAAAAAACTCGTGTTTTTGGAGTTTCCTTTGCAAAATTCATCAAAGGCCTGGAACAGCGTTTTCGACTTTCTACCATTTCCAACTTTTTTGTCGTAATTAACTCTTTTTTCATTTCTTATTACCTTGGTTGCTAAATTTCTAGCTTGAGAATATTTCAGTTTATCCAATTCAGTAGGTTTTTGTACCCACTTACTGAAAAGCCGATCGCGGTTTTTGAGGATCTTTTTGGTTGAATCGGTAACCCATGACTGTTTTTGTGATTTCGTTTTTTCTAAGGGAGCAAAACGATCAACTGATGAAACTATGGATTCAACTAACAGACAAAATTTCTCATTGGGATCACTAAGCTTATAAAATTTTGACAATTTGTTTTCTAAGAGGAACAAATATTTATAAATATTATCGTCACGGTAAAGATTTTTAAGATTTCTATAGCAGTAATCTTGCTTTTCTTGCGGATCAACATTCACGTAACCTGATATAATTACGGGAAAATGATCAGAAATAGTTGAATCTAGTGTTTTTACGTTGGCGTCGAAATTAGCAATTAAATGATCAATACATTTACTCGATGTTGGAGTAATGCGAGTTGGATCTCTATTCAAAATATGAGCACCACAGCTTTTAATTAGATTAATATAAGATTTGGAAATTGGCTTGCAATCTAAAGTGTCGATATTAAAATCTCCACAAACAAGAAAATTAGTTTTCAAAGCATTTAAGTACAGAAGGTAATTCTCAAAGTGATCCAAAAAAAACCTCATTTTTGCTCTGTGGGGGTTTATAGACAACGGAAATATTAGTCTTGACTGATTTATACACGATAGATATGTTGATGCATTCGAAATTAACCTCTACACTGTTTAACTGAAAATTCACATCGTCGCGCACATAAAACGCACACCCCCCACCTCGTTGATATTTCCGGTGTTTAGAAATTAAGGGATGGTAGCCATCAAGATGATAGAGATTCAGATAATCGTTATCACACAGCCAGGTTTCGCATAGCGCAATAATCAAAGGTTTTTGTTCTAACTGATTAATATCTATAACGAGTTGGTCATGATGGCATCTGAGGGACCTTATATTTGAAAAATACAAAAAACTGTCTTAAGTCGCCCATATGACGTTCTTCTACATTTCTCTCCATTTCAAAAAAATAAGACTTTTGTCAAGTTGATTGAATTTATTTGTTAGCTTCTTCTGTTACTGTTTTTTCTATATTGAGCGCTTGATTCATTTTCAATATTTAATTTTTTCGAGGCCTGATTATCAAGATTCAATATTGCTGGCGATAAATTCCTCTCTGACCATCTCCTCGAAATACCAGGAGTTGAATTGGTATTTAGTTGAGCACCAGTATGGCGCCCAGTAATGAAGGTATTTTGAACTGCTTGAGGATAGTTGTGAGGTCTTGGCCGGTTTTGACTGATCTGTTTTTTGGCTGCAGTTTTAGCTAGTTGTTCCACGCCAGCACGACTATTTACACTTTGGGAATAAAATGAGCCATTTGGTCGTTGGCAAAAAACTTTCACTTGGCAGTTATGTGTCGTTGTAATAAGATTCATGTTATCGCATTTCCTTTTAATTTCCATATCTGATTTCGGCAACCGTTCATTTATGAATAAACTTTTTCCCAGAACGCCCTTCTGCCCAGATAACATACGCCTCCCTCCGAAAATCTCATCTTTGTCCGAAAAATAGACAAATTTCAAAATGATTGGAACATTCTTACCAGAATCCTTGCGCGTCGGAAGAAGATGACATGCCTTGATAGCTCCCGGTGATAATACATAGCCACCAAAGTAATGGTAAACTAGGTTGCACATGTCAGAAATCAGGTTGGGGGAGTATGGGTTGATATCAAAATTTGAAACAATTAAGCAATCTTTGCTCGAATATCTTTCCTGAAAATTTACTCGCTTTTCGAGATCAAAAACATTGTTTTTTAAGTCAATTATTTCCTGGGTTCTTTCATTTAATACATTTTCAAGAGAGTCAACTCTTGCCAAAAGGCTAGTGATAATAGGAATCATTAATTTAGGGTCAATAATGGAATCTGGGGGAAGATTTTTCAATAAATCAACGTAATTTTTTGGATTATTTTCGGCCATTTTGATGGTGAAGGTCAAATATTTCAAGCAATAAATCCGAATCAAAAAGCGCAACAATAAGAGCAACTAATCTCTAGCATTCATTTCTCTTTTCTGATATGGAATTTAATTTTCAGATTTTCCAGCGGAATATAAATTTTACCTAGTAATCCAATTTGCTCAATCATAAATTGTTCAGAAATTCAAAGTGCTTTAACGGCATCGATTTTTTTCAAAATTAAGTCAGTTTTTTCTGTTTACTTGCGTTCATTGACTCTTTTCCAACTGTCTATTGGCTTCGTTGGTTTGAACTTAAAAAGACCTAATTTTTCTAAATTAATTTGAGGCTAAGATTTACAAATTCTCTTCTCTGAGATTTCTGGGAAACGAATGTTTTTCAATATTTGATCGTATCAAATCTATTTCAGCCAGAAAACATCCTTGTTGATGCTGAAGACAATGCTAAACTAGCCGACCTCGGAGAGTCCATTGAACTACACGGAGACGACGATATAGTCAAGGGAACGAAAGGAACCCCTGGATTCCTAGCTCCAGAGCTGGTCGATCTGGACTCAACGGACGAAGCGAGAGGTATGCCAGTGGATATCTGGGCACTAGGCGTGACTTTGTATGGATGTGTATTTGGAGACATACCTTTCACAGGGGAAACGAGGATGGAATTGTATGAGAATATAGCGAAGCAGCCCTTGATCATTCCGAAACGACCTCCAGTTTCGGATGAATGCAGAGATATGATTGCACGCCTTCTAGAAAAAGACCCCAAATTAAGGTAACAGCTCATTAAAGCTTTAAGAGGGTGAGTAGAATTCATAAGGGGGCATATTTTAGTTTCCGACTACCTTGGTTACCAGCCATTTTTGGATGGCTGATAAATAATTTTGTCAACTGATAGTTCGAGATAACCTAACTGTTCATCTTGCTTCTGTAAAAAATCCGAGCATGACTTTCCATTTAACCGCAGTTTCTATTGGGGGGAAATGAGTTGAGTTGTTTAATGCCATGATTTACCCTTAGAGCTACCATTCCTACTAGTAAGCGCAATATTCCGTTCAAATTCATTTATAGAATCACGGGAAACCAAATTCGGGAACACCCCTGGCTGATGTCGTACGAGGGAACGATCCCAGCTCACAAGACCAATCGAGGAGCTGTGGTGAGTATCTCGTCGGCCGACATAGAGAACTCAGTCAGCAAAGTGAACACCGCGAACATCATCACCATTGCCAAAATCAAGTCGATGCTGATGAGAAAGAGGTCGAGTAGGTTCTCCAATCTGGTGCCCCCAGGGGGAAGTGGAACTGGGAGTCCATTGAGTCAAATGATGAGTTCGGTCAACTCGCAACAACTTACTGCAAGTACTGCCGACGCCGAATCCAATATTCAAACTAGCACTTCTATGTGACCCAAAATTGATTGATCAAAGTCGAGTTTGAGTTGCCGGGTTAAAATTGTTTGCGACTCGAAACAGTCTAATTCTGATTAGAAGTGTCGCAAACGTCTTACAAATTTCAAATGGCTTGAAACCGGTAACTTGTCATTCTGGGATCCCTTCGGTTGTGTGTAACATACTCTGCGAGAAGATGAGGATAAACTGTAGTTTTCATTGTTGTGCCTATGCTTTGTAAATACGATATTCGTTTGCGCTGGCTTTTTCGTTTTTTTACTAAAGATCCTTACTAGCTAGTCAAGTCTTACTTACTAGTTACTTAACTGCAAAAATCTAAGCTCAGTAGTATTTAAATGCTCAACAATGGTGCAATAATTCATTCAAAAGAGCTCCAAACAACAAGAGTCCTTTTTTTACTCAAAATAACTTGATATCAGAAATGTGCATTCTTTGAATATTTCGGCAATTTTAAAAGAACCATATAGTTTTAGTTTAGTCTCTTCACTATTTGTACATTTTGATACTTTGGAAGTATTGTGACATGGAAAAATCCATATACAAATTGTTTATTAATTTTTAAGTAATAAAAATGTTAAAATCTTGTTTTATCCGACCAATCAATTGCGTTTTTCCAATCAGCTAACAAGGTAGAGATTGATAGAAAGAGTTGTTTCTAGGTTGGTTAGTTTTCAGAAAGAACCATGTCGAATGCGAACAGATCGATTCAAAATCAGAAATCAGCGCGAACAAAATGGCTCATGCACGACTTCAGCTGCTCGGCTCGCAATAACAAAGTGGCCACCTCGGGTCCGCACGACCTGCTAACTAAAGTGGGCTACAGCGACAAGGCGTTGCCGTACGACGTCGTGGCAGCTCCTAGAGATGCGAGTTTGGTGACTAAGAGGTCCTGGGATATTGCACTGAGTCCTCTGAAGCAGGTGCCTCAGAATCTGTTCCTCATGTGGATGAGTGGAAACACTATCTCAATTTTCCCCATCATGATGGTCGGCATGCTTTGTATGCGACCGGTACAGGCACTCTTCAGGTCAGCAAAGTGATCTCTTATGGATTTTTATTTAAGAGAATGGTGGGCGCATGTCAAATAGCCGTGTCTCATCTGTCATTTCGGCCACACCCCCTGCAGATGTTTTTTCCAACGCATTTTGATTTCCACTGAAAGCTCAAAAACGGCTATGATTGAGATTTTTTTTAAAATCAACAAAGGCTGATGGTCGAGAAAAACTTGTATCCAATATTTTTGGTTTTCAGACCAAAATTGATGAAGGCTAACTTAACTCCCCACTTGCTTCTGCTACAATTTTAAGTCATATTTACACCGAAGACTTTAGTCAAGGTGTTATGGTATCGTGTAACGGGGTTTTTTTTTTTTTAATGTTGTCTGTTGTCAAGTGTCGACAAATAACGTCCACAGTTATCAATTATCATGTGGGCTGGACTATATCGCGCTATGTCACGTGATTGCGTATGTTTGTTTCTTTATTTGTTCATCTATATTTATTTAATTATCTGTTCTTCTATTTATTTAATTATGTTTAGTTTGCTTATATTTATTTATAATTGATGTATGTATAATTTTAGCTCACGAACTGTTATTTCAGGCTCTTTGTCAATATAGTAAAATTTTGGTGTATACATGTGTTAGTACGATTTTTAGTTCTAGAAGTGTTATTTTATGATCATCGTTGATATATCAAAAATTTAACCTATACATGTGTTAGTACGATTTTTAGTTCTAGAACTGTTATTTCAGGCTCTTTCTCGATATAGCAAAATTTTGGTGTATACATGTATTAGTACGATTTTTTGTTCTAGAACTGTTATTCTTCAATTATTAGTTGTTCAAGTTGTTTGGTTTTTGCTTCAGTTTCTATGCCTTCGGTGTATTGCGCGTAGCGCCTATGTTCATTCTTGTCTTGATGTTTTTCACCTTACTCAAGTCCCCATTAATTTAAAAAAATTAACACTAAAAATCAAGGAAAGTTTTGTTTGAATTTTCAATAATTTCTCCACGTTGAGTTACTTTTCACATGCACGAGCAAGTCACTTTTAATCGGGTACTAGTCTTTTACCTTGATCAGTTTTTGCAAATCCGTTAGAAATTAAATTTGCTTTTTTGTTCACCTTAACAACTTCCAGGATCCTTTTCACTTGATCTGGAGGTAAGTAATGCGGCGCCTTGGCTCCTTAATGTAAGGCGTGGATTCCTGCCGGTACGTGATTTTTTTCATTGTGTATGAAATCGAATTTTTTTCCAGGAAAAAATAAAATGTCGGGATTTGGCTTAAAGCCTTTTTTTCGGGATTAATATCTAATAATTGAAAATGTCTTCCAATTTAAACAATTTTTATTATAATTGACAAATGTAAACTAAGAAGCGTGGTACGATGGGTTTTCTAGAATTGTATTTCATTTTCAAGCTTTTTTCTACAGGTAATTTTGCCTTTTTTCTGATTTCAGTTGTCTTCAAATTGTTGTGTTCATGCAATGGGCATAGTCATTGCATGACGGGCATTGAAAGTCGCGTTAAACTAGTCGATTTGTAGCACTGTTCGAATCGGGCTCACAGCTGGCCTCATTTTGCAATCGCAAAATTAATTGCAAAAAATTGGCGTAGCGTTGGATGGTGTTTCCTAAACATAGTTTTAAAATCCTAGTAGAGCTGTTGGGAAAAAATGATTTCTGCGTTTTTTCTACGCAAAATTAAAAACACTAACCCTACATGGTCGTCAGTTGAGGTCAACTGATATTTCATTGCGACGTCTCTCCAGTCGGGAATCGAGCTGCAATGCCAAGGTTTCAAATAAAATGTTGTTTACACTTGCGCACTGAAGCGATGTAGTGTTATAGCACGACGTGTTTCTTTGCGAAGTTTTTTTTCTGAGCCATTTAATTAGTATGCGTTATATGCATTTTGATGAGGCGCATTCAGTGCGGTCTAATTAAATAACATGAGTATGTGTGTAATCTACACTACTTAATTGTCGCTCCTCGTCCCCACTTCCGAACTTTGGGGGTGTCTAAAAAAAGATTTAAAACTGTCGCTTAAAAATTCGGTTGAAAAACTGTCGCAGCAAGTATTAGTCTCATTTTTGGAATGTCGTTGAACATACTTCATAGTCCTATTTAGGTCACGGTGATTTTTTTCAGGAAAAGTGTAATAATTTGATCAGGCTCAATTTTTTTCGGGGTTTGACTTCTGATTGTTATTAAGATAAGTTCGTTTCTTTTTTACACAAGCAAAGCTTGTGTGATAGTATGAACTCTCGTTGTTTTTTTCCAAGTGTTCATTTATTGCAGGATACAAGTGTTTTTGATTTACTTATGTAATTTGTAAAATGAAAATCCCCGAATTTGTATTTTTTTCTGCTTGCAAATTTTATTCGGTTAAGTAATCTCTTTTTGTGTTGCTTGGAGGTCAAAATTATTTGCCATGCTTATTTGCTTCTAGATAGACAGGTGGTTGAAGCTTACTTTGAATTTCCACGAAATTTTGTTGACGCCGGTTTAGGTTTATCGGAGATAATCTTAACTTTTTTTTCGCCTTATCTGACTCTCGGTAAAGTATCCCCTACCATGTTTTGAAAATCATTGCAGATAAATGCTCAAATCTTTGCTGAGGTAATTTCAATAAAGTTTTACTGATGCTTTTTACACAAGCAAAGCTTGTGTTATAGTATGAATTCTTTTTTTCCAACCTACATCGCAAATTTTGTTGCGACAAAATGTGTTCGTTTTGATCAATAACCAGCTATTAAGTACAGCCAATGCTAAGGATACTAACACAGACTATTATATTACAAATAACACTAGCTTCAAGGAATCATAGATCTGTAGCGTAGAGGTATGGAAGGCGACCAGCATTAAAATGAGAGGGCTCGAACCGTGGCAGGGTCGGATGTTTTTTTGACTTTATCTAAACTAGTTAAAATACGTCCGCTCTATAAATTGAGGCATGTTAGTTAGTAAATTTCTTTTTTTAAATTGACTGGTACTGCTAATGCGTCATAGTTGGTTTTAGTCATTTAGCAATTAGGTAGACTCATAATTGGCGTGTGTCACTTGAGAAATTATATAGACTCAAAGTTTTACTCGTTCAGTTTTTCCCAGTAGCATTATCGGTCATGAAGGCAAGGAAACAGAAAAAAGTAATTACCTTCAGAATCAACCTTCAGAATCATATTTTTGCTTTTGTGTGGGAAGTGCAGCTTCGCATCTGTGTTAATATCAGTTTAAAAGATAGGCTAACTCATTTATCGAACATCAAAAATTTTTAAGTTCAAGAAAAACGTGATCGACTTCTGGTTTCGATTTTAATTTTCAGATTTTGGAATAAAATGTTTACCTATTGTTTCAGTTTTCTCAATGGGGTCCAGAAAGGGGTCATTGTTATAATAAAAGTGCCGGTCATAATTTTTTCATGAAATTCAAAGATTCTGAAGGTAATTACTTTTTTCTGTTTCCTTGCCTTCATTGTCTCTTTTCCAACGGTCTGTTGGCTCTGTTTAATTATTCAGCTTGTTTTATTTTTTTTTCTGGGAAACGAGCCTATTTTGTTTGAACTGTTTGGGCTAAATTGTTTCTGCGTTATTTAAACTGCATAAGCTATATCTGCTTTGGTAAAGTTGTCGAACATCAAAAATTGTCGAAAAGTTGTCGAACATCGCAATTAATGTTATTTCTATTGCTGGTCATAACAAGCCTCGATGGGGCGGTATTCGGTTTTCGTTTCGAATACAGTTTGAATCTTGGTAACTTAGTTCCGACGCGAGTCAGTCTTAACGTTTTCTTAACTCAGGGACATCCGACGCTAGTTTATACGACTTGTCTTTTGCCTCGCTTTTAATTACCCCGAGGCAATATTTAACGGTTTGGATTCGTCGTTCCCCTGTCTCAATTGCTCCGTTGTGGTCTACTGGTGCGAATGATAACTTAATAAAATTGTTTTTAGAGTGTAGTTACAACTTTTTCCTCTAAAAGTTGTAACTACACTCTAAAAGTTGTAACTACACTCTAACTACACTCTAAAGTGTAGTTACAACTTTTTCCTCTATTTAGATCTCTGTCTGTCCTACACCGAATAATGTTGATAGGATAAGATTAACGCACTCTTAGTTCACGATACAACATACCATTTAGTAAAATGTAGTTTTACGAGAATGCCACTGTGCTACAGAATCTATACGATTCCGAATTTTGACCACAAGGTCAATTAACGATTAATAATCAGGGCTAAACCTCAACTGAAGTTTAAGTAAATAACTTATAATGCATGTCTATTATGAATTTATAAAGGGGTTTCATAATAGGGGATAACGTTTTCTGACTGGCGTCTTTCTGCATTTTTCTCTTTGGACTCACTCCTTGGATCAAATCGATCATTTGGTGCTGCTTTCCTCGCTGTTTCGGTTTGGTTGATCTCGGGAAGTTTTGGAATGCTTGACTTACCAGTTCTGTACCAGTTTTGAAGGTTCGCTGACTCATGTTTGTTGTAGAGAAGGCTGTCGCGATAGGTATTGGGTTACCCAGTGAGTTTGACACAGTGCTGATTCATGTTATGGCTGTTGATTTTCCGGTGTCAATGTCACTCATGTGGTTTGTTTCCTTCCTATTGAAAGCGTCTCTATTTGAAGCGCTCTCAGTGTCCGGGTTTGATGATACATTCGAATATGTGGCTGTTAGCTGCTTGTCTTCGTCCAAGTTCTTTTTCTTCTGATTGGACGTGGTTTGATTGGTTTTCTCGGTACTGGTATCAGCTGGACTCCTACCGTTCGCTTTCCATGTTGCAGAGGTCTCGGTTTTCGCATCGTTTTTTCTCGGGCATTCTTTTTTCGGGCTTTCCTTTCCTGAAGATCCCATGGTTGAAGCGCTACTAGGCCCTGCTAGCGATGCTGTATTTGCGACCTGTGGATCTTCTGAGTCGCCTGGCTCAGTAGTAGACTTGTGGTTCTTTGTTTCTCCTCTCGGGCTATTTTCCTTCCAGCTGCTGTGACTTAATTTACGAATAGGCCTTCTGATTCCTCGGCAAACATAGAGACAGAAAAGGGTAACTTTCGTTGTGGTGCTCAGATTTATGCTCCACGAAGACGCTGAGTCATGTTGGCCTACATCTTCCAGATCCGGGAAGAAGACTAAACCATTTTCTGGTTGTACCAACGCTGAATATGGTGTGTATGTTAATATATTTCTATCTTGTGCTTTTTTTTCTGCAAAGTTACTCTTAGTCTTCTAACTAACTGTTGTTTTACTTCGTACTTGAACTTGTTTAGTTCGGAATTGCTTACTTGTGTATTCGAACCTTGTAGTTAGGTCTCGCTCTGCTCTAGTTTCTTTTTTTGATTTCGGGAAATTGTTATCTTGCATTTGTTTTTGTATGACCATCTAGTCCTCAGATCAACATTTTTGGTGGTGAATGACCTCTGGAGTCAGTGGTGATATCAGTCAGTTTTTTGGTTTCAACTAGATTATTTCACTTTATCGCAATTAATGTTATTTCTATTGCTGGTCATAACAAGCCTCGATGGGGCGGTATTCGGTTTTCGTTTCGAATACAGTTTGAATCTTGGTAACTTAGTTCCGACGCGAGTCAGTCTTAACGTTTTCTTAACTCAGGGACATCCGACGCTAGTTTATACGACTTGTCTTTTGCCTCGCTTTTAATTACCCCGAGGCAATATTTAACGGTTTGGATTCGTCGTTCCCCTGTCTCAATTGCTCCGTTGTGGTCTACCGGTGCGAATGATAACTTAATAAAATTGTTTTTAGAGTGTAGTTACAACTTTTTCCTCTAAAGATTTTTGCTCGGGGGCATTAAATTTTTCTGGCATCCAATATTTGAAATGTATTTTTTCACAAATTATGCGTCTGTGTCTATTAAAAAAACCTTGTCTGTGTTGAATTTTTAAAACTTTTTACCATCGGAGTTTTTTAATTTCTACGATCGGTGTTTTTGATTTTTTTTTCTACCCTACCTGTTTTGTCTTCGTGTTCTGAAGGGAATATAAGCTCAATAGGTATTATAACGCACTCTAATGTCAAGATAATGTCAAGATATTATACTCAGGGTCATGCCTCGATAAGCTGCATAGCTTTTTGCATGATCCTTGGTGGGTTTGATTTGTACATGTGGTTTATTGTTTACCTGTCTGTATAATATTACTCTCCTAAATAAACTATTCAAGATAAAACAAACTGTTTTTTGAAGTTTAGTTTTCGACAATGCAATCTCTGTATTATAGAGTCGTTATGATGGCTGGTGACCACAAGTTCAACTAACAATAGGAATCCTTCAAGGCTAAACATAAACTGACATTTACATAAAATATTAGTATATGTATATCTCTAAAAATCTTTTCCATTCGCAGGAATACCATGCAACCAGCTGGATAACAAGTGAAGCGCATTCATTATCACCTAGTTAAGAGTAATGAACGTAATGAAGACTCTTATATAGGTCTTGGTGATTTCTTTGTTTTTTTTTTTAATAGTCAGTTATTTGGACAGAACTGTTTTGTGGCTTCAGTGTGCAGGCCATGTTCTCTCAGTTCGACTTCCCTCTCGGGCCAGGAGGTGTGCCTGCTGTGATGCAGAAGTGTGTCTACTTGCTGGGACTCCTGTTCAACATACTGTTGGCCATGTACAAGTGCAGTTCCATGGGGCTTCTGCCCCTCAACCAATCAGACTGGATCGGATTCCTCACTCTGCAGACCCCGGTAGAGTTCACACCTGGACGCTACTCATTTTTCACCACCACTACTACATGATGTGCACTTATGAAGTCGTGACATGAAGTAGATTCATTTGTAACATTTGGAAAAAGAATTTTCATGTTTGTTGCAATTAACATTATTTTGTGCTTAAATGCGAGCGTTTCAGGTTCCAAATGTTTCAAATAGATCACTCCGCTATTTAATCAGATAAATAAATTGCAATTGCAATACGTGTTGCTTTGAAAAGTAGTAATGTTACTCATTGTTTAATTTTCCCTAGCGTTTGTATGTTTTTCCTTTAAACTCGATATTCTGAAACGTGGTCTTTGAATCTGGTAAGATATTAAACGCCATCAGCCTTGAACATTTCTGTTGTAAGTACCAATTATAAGCTCAAAAGGAATCCTTGATGCATTTAATGTGATCGAACAAATGACAATGAGAATATGACATAGAAGAAAAACGAAGTACGTGATGAGATGGACGCGATTGGCTCACTGTATTCATTTTTTTGCGATTTTAATAATATAATTTTATGACAAAAACTGTTTTTTGCAGTTTTTGTAATTTTTGGTTTTTCTTTTCATTTGATTTTAATCGCAGTCATTCATTATTGTTCCGACTATTTGAAAAATGGGGAGAAACTTCATATTCGGGTGTTTTAGTTTTTTTGTTTTCCACGCAAAATCATCTACCACAAATAATCATTATCGGAGAGAGTTGAGTGATATATCAAAGTATAGCTCTTTCAGGCGTGATTCGAACAATTTTTCAAAAGTTTCCCAGGTTCGAGAAAAATGGTTTGAAATTTTTGACTTGAGTAAAATAAGTTTTTGGAGGTTTTTAATGCCATTTTGAGAATAAAAATTCAGAAAATTTCTGCAAAACGTCAGATCCTTTTATCACACCACACAAAAAAGACAAATTTGAAAAAAAAATCGTAGATTTTTAAAGACTTTTGGAACACTGTGCTACTTGCACAGTAACCGGCTATCCTTGTTCATTTTTGTATCGCAAGTGATCGGGTTCACCCTTTTGACAAATTGGAAAATGTTTCAAAGCTTCAGTAACTTGATTTAAAAGTCCTATTTTGCGTGCAAAAGTCAAGTTATCAAACCAAAGTGACATGTTTCAAAGTTTCGTCATTTGAACAGCTTGCTTGAAAAATAAATAAATGTTTTATTTGAGTTGCCTGTTGATGCTTGCGATTAGCAAGCGTTATCAAACCGGGATAAAAACTTTCTTTTTCGGTTTACAAATGATTTAAGTGACTCTGTTAAACAAGTTGTTAACCCGAAAAAAAAGTTTTTATTCCGGTTTGATAACGCTTGCTAATAAATCAAGATACAAATGATTTAAGTGACTCTGTTAAACAAGTTGTTATCTTGGTTCATAATAAATTCAAACTTCTATGCGTTACTGGTCAACTTCGCCTTGAGGTACTGAATTTGCCTGAGACGGCGAAGGTCCTGGGTTTGAATTTGACCAGGACCTGTTTTTTTTTCAAACGAAATATAATGTTTCAATGTAAATCGGCAAATTATTTGTCTGCTTATCTCTTGCGGCTAGAAAACTTCAATTGAAAGAACCGGTTGCGATAAGTGTTCCTGCAGAAGCGCTGATTCTTTTTTTGTAAGAGAAATGTTATCTTCTGAAGAAAATTAGTTAAATTTTTTACTCTTCTCACTTATTTTAATTGAGAAAAAACTAAGGTTTTGGGCAAAGTTCAATTTTTGTAATCACAATTTTATTGCCACATCAATATAGCAATTTCATTCAATATCAAACAAGTAGTTCACCTAGTTTTTTCAAAATTTAAATAGTTTTCTACTTGTTTTTATGTTTGTGCTGTATCTCCAGTAGTGCGAAGCTCCGCTTGGCCTCTGTGTTGAAAAATACTTTTGTGCGAACCAATTTGAAGTAACCAAGTCAATAGTTTGTATCCTTTCATTATTTAGTGGCTTTGATTAGTTGCTTGAAAAACTACGTTTTCCTACGCCCCGATTTAATACGCTATTTTAAGAAATCAAGATTTCAAATTTTCCTTGTTGCCTCGTGTGCAAGTGGAGGGGTCACAAAAACGGTGCAAATTTTTACAGAACAGTTTCATTCCTCTGTATCGTAACACTTCGAGCTTGCGAGCGTTAGATTGTTAGTACGAACCTTCTTTTTTTTCTAACCCAACTCGCAAATAAAAGTGATCATTAAAATCGTTCACTTATTTGACGGCACTTTTGCTACAATCACGATCTGTAGGATTGGAAATTTCATAGCATTTGTTCTCTGCTTTATTTGTGGCTAGTGGTTGCAGATTCTCTGGGTCGCAGATCGAAACCGAGATGTAGCCGATTTTTTTTACATATTCGTGGCTCATTTATACTTTTTCTTACTGCTCTTTATAGAGCTGCTTTTTGTCGTGTTTTCGCGAGTGTTTTCTAAGCTCAGCTTTGCTTCTGTGTAATGTGTCGTCTTCTACATATTTTGTCAGTTCTACTTCTAAATCAATTATCCAATTTAAGGCTTCGATAAGTAACATGCTTGTATTGCTCACTAAGATTGGGATGATCTATTTATTGAAGTCAAACTTATTAAGAGTAATGAACGTAGTGAGGACTCTTATAAAGGTCTAAAGTTTTTTTATTTTTTTTTTCTGGAAAAAGTCTCTAAAATTTAATCACGCTCAATTTTGAATTTCGCGGTTTTTTGTGCTTTCTTTGTTCAGTGCATTTTCTTTGTTGTTTAAAGGAAGGCAAAATCAACTATCGAAAAGCAAAAGTGTAAAGACTACGAAAAACGTGATCGACTTCTAATTTTGAAAATGGAAAGTAATTATCAGATTTCTCAGCGAAATATTTTTTTTCTCCTTCTGGTCCAGTTTTCTCAAATTGGGTATATTTTAACAAATTTTAAAGTGTCCATCCTTAATTGTTCTTCAAATTCCAAGAACAATAAGGCCATCTATTTTTTTCATTGAAGTTCAAAAGTTGAGAATTAAAAAAAAAACAATTCAGTTTTTGTTTCAGTTTCATTGCGTTCATTAGTTGGCTATGTTCAAGTTATTATCGGTTAAATAGTACGCTAACATCAATTTGTGCCTCCATAAGGGTCGGTTAAGTCAATGCTTATAAGTCCCTGATAAACATTTTATTTCAGTTGGTGTGTTACTTCAGGGTGTAATTGAAAGCTAAAGGTTATGGTTTATTTATTTTTAAACCAATTTTAAAAGACAACCATACCTCCCTTGTAACCAAGTTCCTAGCCGAAACCCCTCCGTCTAAAGTTATTTGTATCCCTCCCCCAAAGATTGACCCCTCTGAAAAATCTCTCCCACGTTTCACGCGCTGTAAGCTCTCCCAACTCCGGTCTGGCTACAGCCGGCTCCTTAACACTTACCTATCCCGCCTCGACAGCTCCATCTCCCACCTTTGCCCAACCTGTTCCCTTGCCCCCCACACAACATGTCACCTTTTCAACTGCTCCCAAAACCCCTCCCCACTCACCCCAGCAGACCTGTGGCTTCGGCCGGTAGAGGTTGCTAAGTTCCTTGACCTGGAGACAGAAGAGCCCAACCCGACCCGCGTGGGCTAACAACAACAACATGGTTTATTTAAAAAAAAAAAGATTCGTGATCATATCGCTGATAATTCGCGTCGATGATATGTGAGAATAGTGCCTTCTTTATGAAATTTTGGCCATTAATGTTCATAATTTTAGGGTAGTTAGGGGCTTTTGAAAGTTGGTTGTTGCTTACATTTGGTTCTGTTTCTCGTTGTTGTGCTTTATATCTGGCTTCCGTGATCCATTTAATAGCATACAGCTTATCAGCATTTGAATGTACATCTTTTATATATTTAAATGCTATCTTCGCTATATCGCCAAGTTTAAGCATTTTCAACGTAATGTTTCCACATGTTTAAAGAAATTTTTGACGTTTGACGTTTAAGCTATATCATATATTGCACGTTTTTTTTTGACGTTTAAGCTATATCATATATTGCAATGGTCAAAGAATTTTTTCGGTTTTACAATTTGTATTCAGCGTTTATTTCACCGAGTCTGAAATTGGCAGCCCAATAACGGGATGATGTCATGGTTGCCGAATGGGTTGCGAGTTTGGCCTCCAATTATGATTATGAATGCTCAAATTCTTTTTGTATACGAGATACGACGGTTTTTGTGAATTTTTTCAAAAATTTTCCGAAAACTTCAATTACAAAATAATTCACAAAATTTGAAGTTCTCAGCCCTGTAGTTGGGTTCTGTTCAAGTTCTTGTAGTTTTCGAGGTATGACGTGTTTTATAATTTATTTTTAGTTTTTCAGAGAACTTAGATTTTAAAAAATTCGAAAGAATTTAACTTCCCAACCTTGTAGTTGGGTACTGTAAAGGTACTCTCATGAGCTGCAAACTGCAAATCTTGCGTCTTATTATGGCCGCTCAAATGCTCTTAGTTTCCGAGATGTGATGTTTGTTATGTATTTTTTTCAAATTGTTCAATGAACTTAAGATATGAAAATTTTGAAGTTCCCATCTCTATACTGAGGCTTTGTCAGAGTACTACCACGATTTGCGAAGTGTACCTCCAAATGTGATTGCTCAAAATCTTGTAGTTATCGAGATAACGTTTTTTATGATTTTTCAAAAAAAATTTCAGAAAATTTAAAATATTTTTTTTCTTCAAAATTTGAAATTCCCAACCCTGTAGTTGGGGTTGTCAGAGTACTCTCAGGAGCGAATCTTGCCTCTATATATGACTGCTAGAGTCTTGGAAGATTTCGAGATTTGACGTCTTGTATGGTTTTTCAAAAAAAAATTTAAGAAAACTTGTTTGAAATTCCCAGCGGTGTAGTGGGGTACTGTAAGAGTACTCTCAGCAGTTGCAAATATTGCGTCAAAATGCGACTGCTCACTTGCTTTTAGTTTCCGAGATGTGACGTTTCCTAGTTTATTTTGAAACTTTTGAAAGAACTTAAATATAAAAAACTTAAATGATTTTTCAAAATTTGGAAAAAAAAACTTGAATAAAAAGCTTTTTAATTTTTTTTTACTAACCCTGTAATTGAGCGCTGTCAGAGTATACTCAAAGGATACAGATTTTATTTCCGTCAATTGCGGTTTTTTATGAGTTGTTGAAAATTCGAAGCACCGGAGATGCGTTAAACGCTAATATATTTATTAAAATCGGAATATTTTTCGAAGTGGATGTGGCTCAGGTGTATTGTGAAAAAACGAATATTAGAGTATGCATGCATATGATAGTGTTGACAAGATATGATAGGGGTAAAAATTGTCACCATTTTAAGTCGGAGAGTTTGATATGTTGACTTTGAAAAACTTAGTTGAATTTTGATTGCATTTTGTTTGTTTTCCAACTCGAATTTCATACGGATTGGTGCGTTTAAAGATTTTTTTATTGGTCAGTTGAAAGTGGATGTCATAAAAACTACCAAATGTACAAAAAATTCTCCCCAAAGATCTTTTTTGATCTGATGGATTTGGCAAGTTTCAGTTATTATGGTTCGAGTTAGGAAGCGGTATGCCATATGCGAAGTGACATACAATGTGGGCATGCAGTTTAGATATGGGATCACGAAGATTCTCATGTCCAATGTCCTTCTGAACGAGATCAAAGAGGAACACGGGGAGGTGGGCTACGCGAGACTGAAGCCGAATCTCAGCTGTGTTTACTGCAATCAGGCTTGTCATATAAAAGCAAGATAGCCGGTTACTGTGCAAGTAGCGTAGAATGTTCCGTCCACACTCTTTAAAAAAATACAAAAATGTTTTCTCAAGTCGGTGCCGTTTTTTTTCTGCATGTTGTGATTACACTTGCGAAGCAAAGTGTTAGAGTACGAACTTTCTTTTTTTCCAACCTAAGCAAATATTGTTGTGACTAAGTCGCAAATTTTGTCTTGCAAATATTGACTTCAAGCAACAATATTTGCTGCATCGAATTGGCTATACAAAATGTTTGGCAATTTGTTGCAACCTTACAGATTATTGATAACAAGTGCTTTGACATTCGAATAGTTATAAGTTTACAAAGTTGGTTCATTTTTAATTCATCAATTGAACCGATGAAAGCTATTTATTTCAAACAACATAACAATAATAAAATCTGGATTTCAGAAGTTTTCTAACTCAATATATCTCGCAATTTTTTGAAATGCATAATTTATACATAATGTGGCTTTTTGATTTGCGATTTATTACATGCAAAATTGTATTTTTTTGTATTTGGTGCTACTTTTGCTGCATCGAATTGGCATTTTATTAGCATATGTAGCTGTGTTTTTGGTGGCTAGTTTTTGGGGATTTTAAGCATCCGTGGCTGAATGGTTAGTGCGTAAGACTCAAATTTGCTAGATCGCAAATTTTTGCTTATTGGAGTTTTTGCTAAGCCTCGAAATTCGAGGCTTATTTCTACTTTTTTCATGTCACTTGCTAGAGCTGCTTTTTGGACGTGTTTTCGAAAGTGTTTGTGAAGCACAGCTCCGCCTCTGTGTAAAAAAATTTGAACGAAAAAATAGAACTTAGGCATATTTGAGAGTCATAGTAAAATAGGTCAATTGGAAAAGTTTTTCAATATTTTTTTGCGGAAATTTATTAATTTATTAAGTTTTTGATTCCCAAAACTGCGCTAAAAAACTCTAAAAACTACCTTTTCTTCAGTTAAACTAAGTTTTCAACGCTTAAATTAAGCCTAAATAAGCTATTGCAATTACTAACTACCTTACTAATGAGCTCGAAATTAGACCAAAAATTTCAAACCGATTTTCTCGACATTATGAAATTTTTGTTGAATTTTTAAATGTCGTTTGAATCACGACACTGAAAGGGCTTTAATATGTTATATCCCTCAACCCTGTACGATGATTATTTGGGGTAGCTGATTTTGCCTGAAAAACAAAAAGAAAAAAGCTATAACACTCGAACCAAAGTTCCTTCCCATTTTCAATGGTCGGAACAATAAGTGCAAAAGATTCGGACTGACACAATTATTGCAACCGGGTACTGGAATTTCTCAGTTGAGAACTATATACAAAGGATGACTTTATTTGGTGGTCAACTCCAAGTTTAGTGATAGCATTGTTTGAATCCCTATTTTTTGTTCTTAGTATATCGCGTCTGTATCCAGGGCTAAGTGGCTAAAAACCTAATTTATTTTTATTATTTTTCCCCGTTTCATCGATTTTGGTCAGCTTACTTTTAAACACTAGCCAGCTCGCGAACGTAGTGTATTTGTACGAACGTTCTTTTTTCCAACCTAACTCGCCAATAAAAGTTCATTACAATCTTTGCTATAATTGCGACTAGTGTTTGCGATTTATTTAGCGTCCGTGGCTGAGTGGTTAAAGCGTGAGACTCATCATCTCAAAGTCGCAGATCGAAACCGAAACGTAGCAGAATTATTAAATCGAAGCTTATTTCTACTTTTTCGAATTGCTTTTTATAGAGATGCTTTTTGTCGTGTTCTGGCTCGTGTTAGCGAAGAGCAGCTTCAACCCTACATCATGAGAACTGCCCATGAGTTTTTGCATGCAAACATTTTCAGAAACAGCTAATTAGCTTTTTCAATTAATGCCGTTTGCCCCAATTATGCAACTCTCTCAAGCAATGAGCAAATTTTTAGCAATATTAATGAACTTAGACGCCCTAGCCAGCCCGAAAATAGCTTTTTATAAGCCAATATTGTTTTGCTGTTTAATTATTTGAAATTTGTAAAAACAATTTTTTTCTGCCGTCAAACAGCAATTTTAGTTGAAATAACTCAGTTTCTGATTTATTAAGTGTTGATGAATGAAGTAACAATGATGAAAAGGTTTATCGATCTCCCAGCGGAATAGAGTTTTCTTATTGAACCGACCCAGTCTTCTCTTATTGAATTAATTTCAGGAAAAAAAGTGTCAATCGAGTGTCAAAGAGCTTTAAGGCCGGAAGTTTTTTCTTTGCAAAGGCTTCAAATACTTAAAATTTCACCGACATTTTTCCTTGTCTGTTTGCTATGTTATCTACATGCAGTTGTTCTCTGACGTCTAATTTAGCTTTCTTTTTTACACAAGCAATGCTTATGTTATAGTATGAACTATCTTTTTTTTCCAACCTAAGACGCAAATATTGATGCAATAAATTGTGTTTATTTTGAAAGTGTTCATTTTGATCAATAACCAGCTATTAGGTGTAGTCAATGCTAAGGATTTGAACACCGACTGTTATTGATCCGACTTTCGTAACGGAATATTTGTGCTCGGGTGGTTTTTTTTCTTCAGAAAAAATTCGACTTTTTAATTACCCAATTTTGACGGAATCTTTAAAAATATTTCAAAAAGTATTGTTGTCCTGAGCTTAAATTTGGAAAGATATTTCACCTGTGATCATTTTTCGTAAAGTTATGTGGGTTTTAAAATTGGGTTTTAATTTGGGACAATTAACGCGCGATATCTTTCGCGCTATTAACGCGTAAGCGGAGATTTAATCCGTCATACAAATCGTTCCAATTTGGTTGAAGGAAGCCTACTTGCCATAATTGATTTGTTACTAGGAGCGAAATTTATCACTTTGTACTTAATATGGCTTGTGGGGGGATGGTTTTCACAAAAAGTTAAAAATTGAAAAAAAAATTCATTTTATTTTGGTTACATTTAATTTTGTTACATCATGTTATTACTGTTATATAGAGTGCTCTATAAATTGAGGCATGTTAGTTGGTAATTTTTTTTTTCAAATTGACTAGTTATGCTAATGCGTCATAATTGGCGTGCATCACTAAAGAAATTTTGTAGACTCAAAGTTTTACTCATTCAGTTTTTCACAGTAGCATTATCGGTCATAATTTTGCTGGTGTATGCGAAGTGCAACTTCGCCTCTGTGTAGATTTATATTTTTTGGAAGATGAAATTGAATTGGTTACTAGATAGCTGAAATGAGAAAACATTCTGAAAGCTGCAATTTGAGTAGGCAAAAAGCAATGAAAAAAGGAAAAAATTAGAATTTTGAAAATCTTGCTCAAAAGTCTGTAAAATAAAGTCTGCAGAAATGCTCAGATGGCCATTTGTTCTAATATGTTTTAATGACAAGTTTGACTCTAAATAGGCAACTAAAGTGTTCATCATGTTCTACGACCGAGAACACGCCAATATTGTGGAGACGTCAATCGCAAACGTGAAGCAACTAGGCAAGGACTGTCAAGTCAAGTGTAAATTACTCCACTGCTCTCACACTGCGAAACAGGCCCACAAGTTTATCGCCAAATATCAGAGGGACAATTTATTGAAAGAGAGGAAAAATTCGAGGAATATCGAAGAGAGGAAACTGATCATGCAGAAAGTGAGGGAGATGAATGCCACATTGATGACCATTGCTCAACGTGGTTTTGATTTTGACTGAATTTGATTTTTAGTTTGTGTCTCGGTTAGTCTTTTTTCTTTTTCGAACGTTTTAGCCAGAAGAAACAATAGAATCAGCAGTGCAAGCCTCCTTCGAATGTGATCTAAAACTTGCTAAGAACAAGTCTTTCTCACTCGGTGACTTTTCCCCATCAACAACCGCGTGTCTCAGTTATGCACAGCTCTCATCTCATTTGCCTTTTCGCACCTTGTAATCTGCTTGCTACTCTGTAACAGTATTTTTAGTAATCTGCTAATCTGGAACAAAACTTTAGCCCTCATAGTTATTTTTCAGGCAACTTGTTTCTTTTGTTGATTATTTAACTGTGATATTAGCCGATTTTTTTCAATTTTTCTCTGAGGGTTTCAGATTTTATGTTGCTGCTAAATTTCAATAAGATTTTGTTCCGACCACCCTCGTCAAAAAGCCAAAAAAACTTTTGTACTTTTTAAGAAAACCATTTTTGGCTGATAACCTTAAAGTTTTAATAAAGGCGCCTTCTGCAATATATGCTAGTTTTGAGGTCCAAACGCACTTTTTTGGTCAAAATTTTTCAAAAAAATTCCCATAAACTGCTTTTTTAACTTTTTTTAAATATTTGCTTGAGGCGCGAAAATTTAATTCATAATACGTATTGCTTGTGTTCTGAGAGCGCGCGCTCGGGGACTCAATTTAGTCGACCTAAAAAAAGGTCGACAAAATTTTTGCCCCCCCCCCCCTCGAGAAAATCCTAGATCCGCCCCTGAACCACACAATTTGAAACATCAATTTTTGAAAATTATTTTGGTAGGAATTTTCTGTGCTTCTTGTTTCAAAAGAGAATTTTTATTTTTACTGACCCTAAATTCTCAGAAGTTAAAATGTTTTTTTTATTGCATTGATTCATAGGAAATTTTGTAAACTAAATGTTTTCCGTTTTTTGATGATTTCTAATGTCAGTTCAAACTGTGCACAGCAGATAATTTTAGAGAAGCATGGAAAACATAGCTTTATTAGAGCGCCTGGTTTTTACTATTTGAAAACTCAGTGGGCAATTCTAACAGTTAGCGGAATCAGGAAGACGTACAAACCCGTACTTCATAACCTGCTCAGCCAGGGCGACGTCAGTGTAGCAACGGTATCATTGCGGTCATTACCAAATCGTGCGAAACTTTATTTTTTTAAAATTGTGCTGTAAGTTGGGTCAAAACGCCAAAAAAGGCCTGTTTTTCGAAAAATATCAGTGCCTGGCATTTATTTTTATCAGTGCGAGTATCAGTGCCTACGATTTTTCAGACACTGTGGCCACCCTGGAAGTGCGTAATAATCTGAAGACCGGCGATCCCAATCCAGCTGCCGGTTCATTCTTTAATTTTTTGGTCAGACCACTACTTTCAACCAAAGTAGCTTGTTCTAGTGCAAATCATGAGCTTCTGGTTAGAGCTAATAAGACCGTTGAATTTGGGTATATTTCAAACTTTTGTGTCAAACTAGCTTACATTTGTAGTTATCTGCTAATCTGGAACAAAACTTTAGCCCTCATAGTTATTTTTCAGGCAACTTGTTTCTTTTGTTGATTATTTAACTGTGATATTAGCCGATTTTTTTTCAATTTTTCTCTGAGGGTTTCAGATTTTATGTTGCTGCTAAATTTCAATAAGATTTTGTTCCGACCACCCTCGTCAAAAAGCCAAAAAACTTTTGTACTTTTTAAGAAAACCATTTTTGGCTGATAACCCTAAAGTTTTAATAAAGGCGACTTTTGCAATATATGCTAGTTTTGAGGTCCAAACGCACTTTTTTGGTCAAAATTTTTCAAAAAATTCCCATAAACTGCTTTTTTAACTTTTTTAAAATATTTGCTTGAGGCGCGAAAATTTAATTCATAATTTGAAGGAATTTTCTGTGCTTCTTGTTTCAAAAGAGAATTTTTATTTTTACTGACCCCAAATTCTCAGAAGTTAAAATGTTTTTTATTGCATTGATTCATAGGATATTTGTAAACTAAATGTTTGCCGTTTTTTGATGATTTCTAATGTCAGTTCAAACTGTGCACAGCAGATAATTTTAGAGAAGCATGGAAAACATAGCTTTATTAGAGCGCCTGGTTTTTACTATTTGAAAACTCAGTGGGCAATTCTAACAGTTAGCGCAATCAGGAAGACGTACAAACCCGTACTTCATAACCTGCTCAGCCAGGGCGACGTCAGTGTAGCGACGGTATCAGTGCGGTCATTACCAAATCGTGCGAAACTTTATTTTTAAAAATTGTGCTGTAAGTTGGGTCAAAAGGCCAAAAAAGTGCGTTCATACATTTTAATGCATTTATGAATGCACTAGGGTATATATGCACTTTTTGAGTTCAGTTGAAATTAATCTGCTGACAGTGACGTAAATAGCACTCTCCAAATAAATACAAACGTGGAAATGGCGCAAAAAAAAATGTGATTGAATTCTAGTTTGGAAAGTGGAATTTAATTTTAAGATTTCCAGCGAAATAAAAACTTTACCTATTGATCTAGTTTAAGTTGTTAATGTTTTCGAAAAAGCGCCAATCATAAATTGTTCTAAAATTCAAAGAACTTAAAGGGCATCTATTTTTTTTTTGAAATTCAATAAGATTTTTCAACAAAGTCCGCGTTTTTTTCCGGTTTACTTGCGTTCATTACTCTTTTCCAACTGTCATTTGGCTGTGTTATTTTGACTTTTGCTTAATCATTTTTTTTAGACTTACTTGAAATAAGTGATGTAAACGGAATTATCTTCGATGTCGCTGAAAACTGAATGTGGCTCTTTTCCAGTCCCCCCTTTGATTTTTTTGGAATCTTGATATATGAAAACTTATTTAAAATGATTTTTCATGTTATAAACTGTATTAAAACGTGTCAGCGTGAACAGGTGAACAATATTTCACAACATTTCTGACATGGAAAATGCCGTGGGAAACTGGAAAAGAGCCCTGAATTTTCTCAAGTCATTTGTAGATATTTTGTCGAAATTATTGTGGTATTGTGTACAATCAGTAATCAGGGGCGGATCTAGGATTTTCTCGAAGGGAGGGGGGTGGCGGATTTTCAACGAGTTTTCGAAATTTTGACCACTTTTTTTATGTCGACCAAATTGATTTTCCGAGCTCTCCTAAAGCAGTAAAAAGACGCTGTTTTGGCCAAATTTTCAGCGCCGCAGGCAAATTCACAAAAAAAACAGGGCAAAAAAGCCTTTTTGATAATTTTTGACAAAAAATCGCGTTTTTTTGGCGCGCGCTTACCCACAAAATTAGTATATATTGGCGCCAAAGGCGCCTTTAGAAAAATTATAGGGTCGGTCTGCCAAAAATGGATTTCTTACAGAGTACCAAAGGGGGGACCCTTTGGGTCAGCAGGGGTTGAATCCCTAAGGGAGGGGCGTCCGCCCCCTCCCCCCTAAATCCGCCCCTGTGTATAATTGATTGTGGTATCATATTGCAAATTTTTCAGTGGTAATTCAGGTTCCAAGATGCCTCAAATTCAAGCTATTTCTAAAAATTGCAGTTTTTCAGCGCGCGCACCTAACGGCGACTTTAGAAAAAAAATTTGGTTGGTCGGCCTAATATGGATGTCAATTAAAATATCAAAAGGGAGACTTTTTTGATTGGCAAAAGAGTCGAATCCCTGAGCCCCCCCCCCTATTAAATCCGCCCCTGTTTCTGTATATAACTAAGTTACGATCCCAAGATGTTTTTCATATAAATTTTTCTAGATCCGAGTGCAAGAAAAAATCCTTCAGTACAATTGCCTGAATCCGATGTTCGCAAAGTCGAGTTTCATTGCAAATAATAACTCAGCAGCATTCTACGTGAAAGTGTTGATCATTCTAGTCTCAAGTGGGACTTAAAATTGCAAAGATTTTTTATGAAATCATATTTTTCTGCTCAACTTGTGTCTGCTCAAAGATTGCCGGCTTTATTTCCTCTTCGTAAGTTTTTTTCCGTTGCTAATTTATTTTTCAAATTTGGCATGTTAGCCTAGAATGAACCTCTATCGAGACATGCGAAAATTTGATTTTTTTGGAAGAACTAGTTTTTTCCAATGTTGCTAATTTTCTTGAGAGGGGGCCGTTTTTCAAAAACTTTCAATTTTCGAAAATTTAGTCAAACTTTTTTTGTAAGGTCGATCAAATTGATTTTCCGAGCAACTCGATAATTTTTTCGACTTATGTTTTTTATGTTTGTTTAATCGCAAGTAGTGCGAAGCTCCGCTTAGCCTCTGTGTACAGAATTTCAACTCGATGTTTTACAGAAATCTAATTGATTCCAAGCTCTTTCGTCTGTGTTGAAGATGCTTCGCAAGTTCTAATCATTGCACAAACTATATTGATCCATCCATCTTGTCACTAACCTATTCTAGCTAGTTATTTGAAAGTAAACTGACCTGAGATGTACAGGGTTATCAGCAGATATAATGTAACTAGCTAGCTGTTTGGAATTTGGAACCCATAATTCGGGTTTGATCAAATGCCAATAGAGGGCGAATTGCTCTCTGAAACAATGATTATTTTGTAGAACGAATGGAGTGGTATGAATTTTCTGTGTGACGTAACTTGAAATCCTTCAAATTTTCTTCATTGTTTCTCTGTTTCAGATTTTCCCATGCAAGTTTATCTCGCAACTGTTAAATGCAGTTTTCGCGTTTATACGAAAGTCAATTGAAGAGAAACTTTATCGATTCGGAAATTTATTCCCGAAAATTATTCATACACATCGATTAGTTTTTGCTTCATATCAGACTTGCCTTATACAACCAACTTAAATCATGGGTGAAATAGCTCAAATAGTTCAAATCTAGATTTTGCGATTGTCCAATTTAGGGATATCTCAATTTTTGGGGCTTCAACTATCTGTTATTCTATCAACTTGGTTAAACGAGTGCGCGTTTATGTTTGTCGGCTAAAGTGTCCACCACAATGGCGGAGCGCAATATCGTTGGAAAGTCGCCGATGGATGTGAGAGCTCAGGGGACCCCCTGTCTCACTGACGGGGACGAAAGGCGAAGAATGGTATTGGAACGCAAAGCTCAGCGCGACATGGAAAAACACGAAAAGCTGATTCAGAAGCTAACTCTAGTCGAAGATCGGAGACAAGCTGTGATTGATGAGCGGAAGAAGCGCGCGTTGGAAGCGGCCGAAAGATTGAATGAAAGACTTGCTCAAGTAAGCGCGAATCGCAGGCAGAAAGAAGAAAATGACCGAATGAAACGAGTATCTGCGATTCAAAGAAGTGAACAGAATTCAGAAAGGGCCGATAAGATGAAAAGAAGACACACATTACCGCGAAGCATGAGTATGAGAACGGGAAATCAAGCGAACCAATCTCCAAGAGTACTTCCAAACGGTGACGCCCAGGAATCGCATCAGAATGGACATGCTTCCAGAGTAGCCAGGAACCGAATGTCTATGCCTTCCCCTCCCAATGAATTCTCCGCACCTTCCGCAGTCCAGAGGTCGATAAGTGCAAGATACCGGTCTGCGCAAGCGCTTTCAAACGGGGCTCCGAGACCAGTTAAATCAACTAGTAGGCCGACTCAGAGTGTAACAGCGTCAACACTTTCAAGATCAAAAAGTCAGCGAGTAGTGTCTTCGAGTAGCAAATCAGCCAGCGGTACCGCAAGTTCAGTATCTGCTTCGTCTTCTCTAAGAACCAGTGCAGAATCCAAGGTCAAATTTGGCAACCCGGTCGATAAAAAGGTTATGTCGACCAAATTGATTTTCCGAGCTCTCCTAAAGCAGTAAAAAGACGCTGTTTTGGCCAAATTTTCAGCGCCGCAGGCAAATTCACAAAAAAAAACAGGGCAAAAAAGCCTTTTTGATAATTTTTGACAAAAAATCGCGTTTTTTTTGGCGCGCGCTTACCCACAAAATTAGTATATATTGGCGCCAAAGGCGCCTTTAGAAAAATTATAGGGTCGGTCTGCCAAAAATGGATTTCTTACAGAGTACCAAAGGGGGGACCCTTTGGGTCAGCAGGGGTTGAATCCCTAAGGGAGGGGCGTCCGCCCCCTAAATCCGCCCCTGTGTATAATTGATTGTGGTATCATATTGCAAATTTTTCAGTGGTAATTCAGGTTCCAAGATGCCTCAAATTCAAGCTATTTCTAGCTGTGTTAAATAAATATAAAATAGCAGAAACAAGACTGCGACTGCTCGTATATCAGGGTAAAGCCTTGAATGTTCCGACTGTCCCTTAATTAATATCGAATAGTTTTTGGGAAAAGAAAATATTGAAAACCTATACATATTGGACAACAAAAAAATACGACCAATTAGCTAGCCTCAATTCAGTTTGGAACGATTTTGTTGTGCGGGATAATTCGCCACGCATAAATAATTCGCGCTACGCTCTCAGAATTCTGAATAAACTCTTCTAAGGGCGCATAATTTAGTCCAGAACATGGCAAATTTGGCAATTTTCAAACCCCAAGAACTTAACAAAAAATAATCGGAGGTGAATATCTTTTTACATTTGAACTCAATATCTTCAATGGGATTTAAAAAATTTTTGCTGAAATTTATTATTTCGATCGGTGAAAATTGACTGAATAAAAAACACACCGAGTATAAATATTCCGTTTTCTTCGAAAGTCGGAACAAAAAATAGAAAACTAGCTTGTGTTCTGAAAACTGAATTTACTATCGTTCGGTGAACATCAATTGGAGTTCGTTTGGATTGAATAGCATTTCAGTGAAACATTTCACATTGTGTTCTTTTCCCTTTTCGTATCGTATTTCTTTGTATTCTAAGCAGGGCCGTTCGCTGAGTGACACAATTTTTTTTTCAGAAAAGGTATAAAACCTGGTTAGCTCTGTTGCTGTGCTTAATTAACTCATCCCAATATCTATAAATGTAACAATTTTTTGTTTATTTTACTAGCTGAAATCTGATTGACTAGCAAGTGCTCAAGAGTCAATTTCAAATATCAGTTGTTGGTGTATGAATTTCAAAGAAGAAAGCTCAAGAGCGTAGTGTTATACAGTCAGTCCACTTTTTCTACCAATTTTTTTCCAGTGTTTTTAGGTACCTTAAATGGCACTCAGACATTCAGCATTTTGCCTTGAAATGAGTAGTCTTACGTTTGAAAATGATTTTATTTCAAAGCATTTGTCTAATTATTTTTTTTTGTTTTTCCCTGCATTGAGCTAGCAAAGTGCTGCTACTTTTCTGTGCAGGGCGGATCTAAGATTTTCTCGAGAGGGGCGGTTTTTCAAAAACTTTCAATTTTCGAAAATTTTGTCAAACGTTTTTGTAAGGGCGATCAAATTGATTTTCCGAGCGCTCCCAGAACACTATACAAACCATATTTGACAAAAAAATTTTTGAAAAAACAGGTCAAAAATGCCATTTTGGAAAATTTCGACTAAAAATTGCAGTTTTTCAGCGCGCGCACCTAACGGCGACTTTAGAAAAAAAATTTGGTTGGTCGGCCTAATATGGATGTCAATTAAAATATCAAAAGGGAGACTTTTTTGATTGGCAAAAGAGTCGAATCCCTGAGCCCCCCCCCCCTATTAAATCCGCCCCTGTTTCTGTATATAACTAAGTTACGATCCCAAGATGTTTTTCATATAAATTTTTCTAGATCCGAGTGCAAGAAAAAATCCTTCAGTACAATTGCCTGAATCCGATGTTCGCAAAGTCGAGTTTCATTGCAAATAATAACTCAGCAGCATTCTACGTGAAAGTGTTGATCATTCTAGTCTCAAGTGGGACTTAAAATTGCAAAGATTTTTTATGAAATCATATTTTTCTGCTCAACTTGTGTCTGCTCAAAGATTGCCGGCTTTATTTCCTCTTCGTAAGTTTTTTTCCGTTGCTAATTTATTTTTCAAATTTGGCATGTTAGCCTAGAATGAACCTCTATCGAGACATGCGAAAATTTGATTTTTTTGGAAGAACTAGTTTTTTCCAATGTTGCTAATTTTCTTGAGAGGGGGCCGTTTTTCAAAAACTTTCAATTTTCGAAAATTTAGTCAAACTTTTTTTGTAAGGTCGATCAAATTGATTTTCCGAGCAACTCGATAATTTTTTCGACTTATGTTTTTTATGTTTGTTTAATCGCAAGTAGTGCGAAGCTCCGCTTAGCCTCTGTGTACAGAATTTCAACTCGATGTTTTACAGAAATCTAATTGATTCCAAGCTCTTTCGTCTGTGTTGAAGATGCTTCGCAAGTTCTAATCATTGCACAAACTATATTGATCCATCCATCTTGTCACTAACCTATTCTAGCTAGTTATTTGAAAGTAAACTGACCTGAGATGTACAGGGTTATCAGCAGATATAATGTAACTAGCTAGCTGTTTGGAATTTGGAACCCATAATTCGGGTTTGATCAAATGCCAATAGAGGGCGAATTGCTCTCTGAAACAATGATTATTTTGTAGAACGAATGGAGTGGTATGAATTTTCTGTGTGACGTAACTTGAAATCCTTCAAATTTTCTTCATTGTTTCTCTGTTTCAGATTTTCCCATGCAAGTTTATCTCGCAACTGTTAAATGCAGTTTTCGCGTTTATACGAAAGTCAATTGAAGAGAAACTTTATCGATTCGGAAATTTATTCCCGAAAATTATTCATACACATCGATTAGTTTTTGCTTCATATCAGACTTGCCTTATACAACCAACTTAAATCATGGGTGAAATAGCTCAAATAGTTCAAATCTAGATTTTGCGATTGTCCAATTTAGGGATATCTCAATTTTTGGGGCTTCAACTATCTGTTATTCTATCAACTTGGTTAAACGAGTGCGCGTTTATGTTTGTCGGCTAAAGTGTCCACCACAATGGCGGAGCGCAATATCGTTGGAAAGTCGCCGATGGATGTGAGAGCTCAGGGGACCCCCTGTCTCACTGACGGGGACGAAAGGCGAAGAATGGTATTGGAACGCAAAGCTCAGCGCGACATGGAAAAACACGAAAAGCTGATTCAGAAGCTAACTCTAGTCGAAGATCGGAGACAAGCTGTGATTGATGAGCGGAAGAAGCGCGCGTTGGAAGCGGCCGAAAGATTGAATGAAAGACTTGCTCAAGTAAGCGCGAATCGCAGGCAGAAAGAAGAAAATGACCGAATGAAACGAGTATCTGCGATTCAAAGAAGTGAACAGAATTCAGAAAGGGCCGATAAGATGAAAAGAAGACACACATTACCGCGAAGCATGAGTATGAGAACGGGAAATCAAGCGAACCAATCTCCAAGAGTACTTCCAAACGGTGACGCCCAGGAATCGCATCAGAATGGACATGCTTCCAGAGTTGCCAGGAACCGAATGTCTATGCCTTCCCCTCCCAATGAATTCTCCGCACCTTCCGCAGTCCAGAGGTCGATAAGTGCAAGATACCGGTCTGCGCAAGCGCTTTCAAACGGGGCTCCGAGACCAGTTAAATCAACTAGTAGGCCGACTCAGAGTGTAACAGCGTCAACACTTTCAAGATCAAAAAGTCAGCGAGTAGTGTCTTCGAGTAGCAAATCAGCCAGCGGTACCGCAAGTTCAGTATCTGCTTCGTCTTCTCTAAGAACCAGTGCAGAATCCAAGGTCAAATTTGGCAACCCGGTCGATAAAAAGGTTGATTATGTGACTGAAAACGAGAAAGCAACATTTAGACGCGCGCAGTCAGTTTCATTGAAAAGGAAGCCGATCCCCCCGCGTGAAGTGAAGCAACCTCAAGATAAACCTTCGAAGCCTGCCCATAAGATGCCTTTAACTAGTACGCCTAAACCAGGAGGAAAATTCCAAGCTGCGAAACCAGATGTGGAGCCGACACCCAAGGCTCCTACTCAGACAAAGACAGAAGAAGCTCCAGAGCCTAAAGAGGTATCGGCCGCTGAAATAGAATTCAAGAAAAAACTAGCGGAAAAGAGAAAAATGGCTCGCGAAAACCAAATGAAGAAAGAAAATGAAGCGCTTAAAGTTACATACGAACCAGAAAAAAGTGCACTGCTTGTGAAGCCAGAAGAAACTGAAGAAAAGAGTGAAAGTTTAGCTTTAGACTTAGTAAATTCAGGGCAAGAAAATAATGCTGTTATTGAAACTGAATCGGCATCGTCTGAAGTTGAGAAGAATGCAGATGCCTCTCAAGTAGTTTCGGAAAGTGACGCGAAGTCCTCCACTGAGAACAGTCCTCGCGATGGCGAAACAGAAGAAGAGCGAGAAGAGAAAAAACGCCGAGAGCGGGAACTGAAAGTGGCCGAGCGAATTAAACAAATGGAGGCCGAACGAGAAAAGGAACGACTTAAAACCGAAGCTGAAAACGAGGCTAAGTTACGTAATGAGGAGATGGAGCGGGAACGAATTGCTCGCGAGGCTGAGCTAGAAAAGCAACGGAAACAGGAGGAAGAGGAACGAGCTGCGAGGAAAGCGAAACTAGAAGCAATTATGGCTCGTACTCGAGTCGGAAATACGAATCTATCGCGAGCAGTGGCGAGTTCAATCGTGACGTCGCATACGCAAAAAGAAGAAGAACGAGTGACAGACGACGACGCTGCGTCGACCGCCGAGTCGTGTAACCCGACATCAACTGGTTTAGAGGTCAGAAAAGTCGAGAATGACTCGGAAAATGTAATAACCGACTCACAAAATGAGGGTGAAATTGAGTCGAAGTTAGCGCACGAAGGTTCACCGTTAGACAACCCAGTTAAAAGTGGTGCTTATATTCATTCTGCTTCCACGACAGTCGAGCATGAAAGTCCTGGTGGTTCCAAAATAGCAAGCCCTTCAGGCGAGGACAATCTTTCACCTGTACCCGAAAGGCATAAAACGCTATCGAATGAGGACAAAAACTTCGAACAAGTAATTTTACTGAATGAAGAAAATGGAGCGAAACTAGCAGCTAATAGCGACAATAATGCGGATAGTTTGCCCAATTCGGGTTTAGAAAGCAGTGAGTTTCTAGGTGACACCAAAACGAACAGCGAGAGTTTGAAATCAGGGACTGTTACTGAGAACGACAATGCAGAACATAGCCAATTTCCGTTCTGATACAACTCACTTTTTAATTTAAATGTTTCGATAATTTGCAATTATGAATCAGCGATTTGAGATTGGTGGTCGTTAATAATAGTATAGCAGTGCTTTACATATAGATTCTTCTAAGTTGAGTTTTTTTAGCGGTTGCGTTGTTTTAGTTGTTAATATAGGGTGCTCTCTATTTATACCATATCTTCACATTAGTATCGCATAGTAAATCACCTCCCTCCTCTGCCGAATCTACTGCAAATGGTGGCTATATTTTTCTAAATGGCAAATAGATACCAATGAAATCACCCTTCGTCTGTGATCTTTCGAGTTCCGTCTTTTCATGCGAAAGCTTGATGTCGCTTGCAGGGCTTGCTTCTCGCTTCCTTCAATCACTTCGAAAGGTTGCAATGATGAGTTAAAATTCTGCCTTAAATGACATATTATATTGAAGATATATCAATACTTACTTGCCTCCAATACATTTTGTAATTTAAGTAAATTGGAGTTTTTTTTGTCATAACACGTCGAAAATCAGTTTTAAATTATTTGACAGAGTCGTAAATGTTTGACCTCCAATCATCTTTAATGGCTGATATTGTTTCCTCTAATTTTCATCGTTGTTGCAATAATTCTGCTTTTGAGCATAATATCCTTCTAAATGCATAATTTGTGATTATTAGCCTAGTGTAAATCAGTTAAACAGATCAGTTTTATATGAAACCAGTTCACCATTAGTCGCTTTAGAAAATGAAATTAAAGAGAAGTCCTGTTGCTTTTTTACTCTGCAGTGAATTCAGTTCGCAGTGGCCTTGTGTTGAATTTGATCGAATTTGAGTGCGCTATTTCGGTTATACATTGATTATGAAGGGGCATTTTCTATCATACTGTAATTGTTCGACAGCTAGATCAATGAAATTTTACTTTTAACGCAATTTTTCTTTTAGTTATTGAAAAAGCGAAGGAGGGTTCAACAGAAAAAATACAACATGATTGTTCTTTGATACTGATGAAAGTCAACTGTCAGTTTTTTGATAGTCGATTCGAACCAATGCTCAAACTATCAATGGAATGGAAGTTTTAGTAGTTTTCAGTGCATCATGTAAATGAGTTGAACTTCAACGGCTTATGCTTAGTATTGAGGCATCAAAACATTTAATAAAGGCGACACAATATCTATATTTAACCTCAAGTTCAATTTAAAGTCTTCAGTTCATTTTTGAACCACAATTTATGAAAGTCCTTGAATTCGTGATTCTGATTCGGATTCCAAAAAAAATTGCAAAAAAATTTACCAAGGTTTTGAAAAATTTGTCTGGATTTTTCCGTTGTTCAGACTAAATTACAGGAAATATCATGAAACTGAACTCACCAATTGGTTTTTCTGATTTTAGCGGTATTTCGCTATTAGGAAAGCTCAGGTTCGCTTTTTTGTACCCAATTCCACCTTGAAAAAAAATTCCGAGAAAAAAGAAATCTAAAGCTTTAAATTTTTACCGTTGAGAAAGCAACTGTACTGCAACCGGGTAGTCGTTTTTTCCCTTAAATAACTTGGTTTACTGAATAGTCAAAATTAGAAATGCTAATTTTAGGTTTAGCTCATTATGAGTTAAATATCTTTGCGCCTCTTGTGGAGGTAACGAATATGCCTGGGACGGCAACGGTCCCGGGTTCAAATCTGACAGGGCCAGTATTTTTTAGTTAAGAAATATTCCATTTCAAGAAAAATTGTTGGCTTTTTGTTCCGACCCTTTAAAAAATGAGGAGAAGTTTTGTATTAGGGTGTTTTAGTTTTTTTGTTTTACACGAAATGTCGGCTACCACAAATAATCATCAGAAAGAGTTGAATGATATATCATTTTAAAGCACTTTCAGTCGTGATTCGAAAAACATTTTAAATGTTCAAAAAACTTTCACCTTGTTGAGAAGATCCAGTTTGAAATTTTTGATTGTTCTTCTTATTCGGCGAGCAGGCTTACAATAGCTTAATTTTGATTAGGCGTTTATTTTGATAGCTTAAAAGCTTACAATTGCCTAATATCAGCGGTTAAAATTTAAATTTTCCTAACTAAAGTTGGTTTTTCTTAGTATTTTAGCGCTTTTTTGGAAACAAAAACGTTAAAAAATCACAATTTGCTTTTATTTTTTTTGCTGTTCTAGTAATTTTTCTACAAAAAATTCCAATTTGCTCATTTCACTATGACTGTCGAATATGTCTAATTTCTAGTTTTTTGTTCAGATCCTTTAATCACACCACGCAGAAAAAAAACGACTTAACTTTGAAAAAAAAATTGAGACCATTGTGGGAACCTACTGTGCTACTTGCACAGTAACCGCTATCCTTGTTATTTGTCTGCTTATGTTTTGTCGGCTAAGTTACCGCGTCACAGATTAGCTTTTTTCTCGTTGTATTCAAGTTACATTGTAATTGATTTTAGTGTTTTGATTTACTTCCTCGGTAATCACAAGAAGCAATATAAGGTCACTAATCCGATAATATATGGGCCGAAATCAAATAAATAAAACTAAGGTTTTGCGCAAAAAAGTATACTAGTCAAGGTTGTAATGACTTGTATAGTTTTTTTTGCGTAAAATCTTCGTTTTTTTAAAATTGGTTTCGGCCTATATATTATCGGATTAGTGACCTTATATTGCGTCTTGTGATTACCGAAGAAACTGTTTGTGTGCGTGTGTGGGTATTTTGATTGGGAGAGGGCATTTTTCACCCTTTAGTGTTTTCTTCCAAATTCTTTTTTCTTTCTTTTTTCAACTAGCTTTATTCATTTTGATAGATCTAGTTTTTAGGCAGCTCCATATTTTTTTGACTTCTTTTTTTTCGATTAATTTCCCGTTGTATAGCGAATTTCCCGAAAATATTCTCTGTGTAAAGTAAAAACTTTTTTTTTGGATTTTCCGTGCTCAAATCAATGTGGTCGAACATTGTGCTACTTCCATAGGAATCGGATATTCTTAATTGCACACAAAACGAAAGGCAAAGTCAATACCATTTTATGTTGCCTGAAAAAATAATAATTTTAAATATCGATTCGATTCTGAAAAAATGGCACTTAATTGTAATATTGCTGTCGAAGTGTTCTCGGAAAAACCAAGTGTGTAATTGGTGGTCTCTAAATGTTTTTTCTCCACGATGTGATCAATTTTTTTTGGTACTTTTTGCTCATATAATAATTGCAAATTGTTGGAACAACTGCAAACGAACGACTAATTTATCTTCGTCTTGTTCTTTATTTTTTAAAATGATTGAAACAAGCAGGTCATGAAGAAAAAATGAATTTCTTGTGTTGCTAAATCATTTCAAAATATAGCAATCTAATTCAGGGAGAACTGCGGCCGAATCTATTGGAATTGCAGAACCTAAATACATAGAATCTGACACATTAATTAATGGTGTAAATTCAGAATTACAAAAACGAACTTTGAGTGAAGTGAAAATCACGATCCGTTTTTTTGATGAAATTTTTGTTCGGATGATGACAAAGTTTTGATAACGTCGATGATATTTCTGATTATGTACAACAATTTAGAGAAGATTTTTGCAAAAACATTTGACGGTTCTTTGTTTATATTTAACTGAATTCGATGAATTTTCTTCTAAAGTTTTTGCTATTAAAGTTTGCAGAAATTAACTAAACGAAGCCGCCCTTATTGAATTCACGTGCAAAACTTGATTTCAAGGGCTACCGCCTCTTAAATCTACCTCGTACCTCAAACATCCCTGACACCAATGGAATCGGATGGAGGCTATTTGAGCAACGAACAGATATGCAGCGAAAACCATTGAATAAGTACAAGTATGGACTTCAAATCACCAAATAGAATTTGAAACCCCAAACAATTGCATTGTAAACCGCTTCCTAATATCAACGCTACGCAAGGCACAAGCATGTCGCTGCAACTACGTTTTTAACGATGTCGTCTGCTTCAAATAAACAAGTCAAGAAAATTATGAGCCATTGAAGCTGATGAATAACCATTAGTGAGGTGAGTTTTTATACTTTAAATTGTGATATTATTAACAAAACTAGACACAAAATGGTGAGCATTTTTAAATTAAAACACCAGCAAGAAAAAAAATTTCGTTTAATAAACAGTTAAAATACTAAATGGAGAGTAACTCTGTGATATCAGTAGCTCAGCATGATCGATGAATGAGAACCTGACAGCTATCTGGGGTCATACTCTTCACATTGACGCCCTTGCGTGTGCAGCGGACAGCTGAAAACAAAAGCATCATCAGTATCACATTTTTTCAGTATACTCTTAATTAAAGGACGCAACTTAGTTGTGTGTAACTGTATTTAAAAGCGTTCCTTAATCAGTATCAAATATTTCATTTTTTCAGAAAAAATTTTGATCAAAGCCTTCCGAAAAGTGCCCGAAAAGGTTTCGTTTCAATTTATCAAATGTTTGTACTTGTCATCATTAAAACGTTTTTCAAGCTATTCGAAGAAAATTTGAAACGACTGCTCGCTAGCATCAGGGTGGAATCCTACATGTTGGGAGTTTTTTAGTATGTCTGAAATATTCGCTGGCCGTAAATTTGTTGTTGGTTCATTATCCCGGCAACTAATACTTTTAAAAAAACGATTGAAATGGCTTAACTTTGAATCGAAAAAAATTGTTTGAGCGTGTTGAAATTCAGATAACGTAACCGCGCTCAAATAATTTGCGCTTATATGGTGAGCATCTTTGACAAATGCATAACAGCGCGTATAACTCAAAGCTGTGTTAATTTACCCTTTTATCAATCCTTTAAAGTGTTACAAAAATTATATTTCCTCAAGCAAAATTGACCACAAGCGAAATTATATTTCTACTTTTTGAGCTCAAGATTACCAATCATCGATGGAATTTGAGAGTTATCAGTCAAAAATTATTTTAATTACCAGAAAATTTTTGAAAGATAAATTAACCTAAGGAAAACAAAACCGAACTTGGTTCAAAAGTCAAAACAAAGACGTTGTTTTTGCGTTCCGTCAAAATCTAAGAAAAAATATTTCGTCTCGATCAAGTTGATTTGCGTACAGTGCTGTAAATATTCCGAGATTTCGTAGATGATAGCTACGCATGGTCTTTATGTTTGCTTATTTGGTCAAATAGTCTAAAAAAACGCGCAACTTTCGAAAACTTTTAAATGAAAGGCTCGAAATTCTTTTCAAATTGTCAATCAGAGTGATGCGATTTTTCACGCTTGCAATTTGCAAGCGATATTCAATAAGAATATACAATTTTTTGTGATAAGAATTTGTTTGGCAGAATTTGAGGTAACAACTTGTTCAATCATTGCATATCTTGGTTCATTGTACCTGCAATTAACAAGCGTTATCCAATCGGAATATTGACTTTTTCGGGTTAACTTATTTTAACAAAACCACTAAAATCATTTGACACTTCAGTGGATATACAAAAAAATCAAGGAAGTTATCCGCGCATATAAATTTTTTTGTGAGTTTCCGGAGGGTGAGAGAATAACAATAAGTTTCAGCTTTGAATTTTTTTCTAATGCCGGTGATTATTTTTTAAACCAGTATCCTCAAAAAAGCATCGTTACTTGCAAATGTTCGAAGTTTTGCAGTTGTGATTTTTTGAATTTTTTCTGTTTGGTAGCTTTCAATGCTATTTTTATGTAGTACCGCAAGTGGCCCGAAGCTCTGCTTTATTTTTTTGTATTGAGAAAAAGTTAATTTCTATGAGGCTACCCAAAATCATCAAGTCAATCCAAGTTTCATCAACAGTTATGCCAAAACTAACAAATATGTTCAATTCTCAGCAAATATCATTAGTGAAAGGCAAACGCAAACAAAAATACTTATTGCTGATGCAGATTTGTTTCTGCATAAAGGTTTAAACAGACCTTTGACGTGTTCTGGGTTCAAAAATTTCGATGCTAATTTTTCGTAGTCAAAAATTTCTTGGAACACTAATTAATCTGATTGAAAGTTTCAAGCTTTTTGAAAAAGACTATCAATAATTATCAGTATTTACGACGTAATACTTTAATTTTTGTGTGAAGTTGATGGACTTTAAACTACTATTTTTGACAAACAAGTAATGTTTCAACATTAAGAGAAGGTTTAAGTACACAGGTGTTATGATAAGAGTTTACTGATCAAAACAAAAAAAGAATTCAACAAAAAAGACTGGCTCCTAAACCGTAAAATTATATTATCAAGGTTAAGACACATATATGATTTAAGATCTCCAATGTTTTTGTTGACTGACACTTTTTCACGTAAACTTTATAAAAGCTTTTTAATTTTGATTTTAAGATGGTTTTTTCTTAATCGTCCTCGATTTTTGGGTAATTCATTCCATTTCTCGGCCTGTACTCCAGCTTTTGAAAACTCTGACAATAATTTTTTTTTCAATTGATTTTAAACAATAGATTATGATTTTATAGCATTTGGATTTAAGGTTGTAAGATTTTAGTCTTTTTTCTATTTAAGATGTTTTTTCGGTAAAAGAATCGAAGTTTTTCAACTATTAAAATTCCGGTATAACTTATTCTACATTAAGTATTTGTACAGAGTATATTGTATGTATTTAAGAGTAGATAATAACGTCTGTAATTTTTTTCATTAACCAAACGTTTACGCCCTAGTTTAATTCACGATTCAGACGATCGTTGTTTTCTGTTGTGATCTGCCAAATCATGTTCCGCTATTACTGGCGACGGGTAAAACTAAGGAATTCAAGACACAAATCATTAAGTACAGTTTGGTTTTATTGATAGATTTTTGCAAGCCTTTTTCTAAGACATAAAATATTGGGCTGAATCTTCAAATTTCAAAACTTTTTTATCAAAAGTTATGGAAACAAATTATTCTGATTTTTTGTCAAAGCTGAACACATCTTTTTTTTCACAATCATCAAAAATTCAAGATTTTAGGAACCTTTTTCGGACATGATTTAACATTTTTAAGGACTTTTGTTTTTCTTGTCGATCCAAATTCGACCCAAAGTTACCTAAAAAAACTGCTATCAAACTTTAAAAATTGAGATAAACGTTTAGGTTCGATACCAATCGGTCCACACCTTTTTTAATTACAAGTAGAAGAAAATCACATACCAGCAGAAATCAGGTATTTAGTACCAGTAAAACATTGACATCACATTGGTGGAAAACAACTACGATGATTACTCGAAAGTTCCTCAGATATTTCTTTTTCCCAAGTTTCAGTTGCGATAGCAAATGAGACTTCATGAATGGTTTTTCATCACAGCATTCATTGTTTTTGCTTTGAATGCTTTGGCACTCGATTTAGTAGAATCGAATTAACCGACAATTTGGTTATTTTTTCAAAAAATCTTCAAACATCAAAACTTCATATATTGACTGATAGTCTGAATTTGTTTTGAAACTTACTGAAAAAGAAGGTGCGTTAAATTTAGTATACAGTTAAGTTATCAAGTAAATAACTGAAGAGTATGTTTTTGCTCTTTCACACATGTTCTTTCAAGGCATGAATGAAAAATGAAATATTAGAACGCATGAATGAAAAAAGAAATCTTTTGCATAGTTTCGCGCACTTTTCCGGGCTCTTCTTTTGAAAGACAATTGAAAGAGCAAAACCAGACAGAAAGAGCAAAAACATACTCTTCAACACTTAGAACATAGTTGAAGATGGCCTCGGGCAAAAGAGCAGCCATCGGGCACTTCGTGCCCTCAGGCCGGGCTCTTTTTCCCTCGGGCATCTTGCAACTATGTTCTAACTACTACAAAGTCAGAGTATGTAGTAAAACATTGAGGCCCACTTATTCGAAAATTGTTAAAATCTTCACAACTGAGATACATTTTTTTTAAACTTTCCGTAGTGTTCGACTAAAATATTAAGTTGAGTACGCAGTAGACAACAACATGAGAAAACAAAGGTGATTTGAGGTGATTTGAGGCTCGCTTGAATATCACTTGTAGCCATCCGGCAACCTTGACTTTTTAGATAACTTTGCATTAAATTTTTGTCATTTGGGTGAACTCCATCGTTAGATTTATCACCAGCATCAATGTAATCTGAGCAAGTAACAGTTTTATGGCTATGGAGACCATCCAATTCCATAAAAATCAAAATCGTTCAAATGAGAATTTGTTTAAATTTGGTGTTATTTGCAACCACGGAAATGTTTTCTTACCCAAGGATTTTGTGCGTCATACAACAACTTTATCGCGCACAGATTTTTGTTTCTTTACGCTTGCGATTAGCAAGCGTTATCAAACTGGAATGCAGAATTTTTTTCGGGTTAACAGCTTACTTAACAAAATTACTTGCATCTTGGTTCATATTGAATTCAAACTTCTATGGGTTCCCGGTCAATTTAGCCTGGAAGTAACGGTTATGCCTGAATTTTGAAGTTTTCGACATTTCTCGAGAACAACCCTCCCAAATTTGGGATTTTGGGTTCAATCAGAATTACAGGTACAGTGAATCGATTCAGCATCAGCGGTAACGCCCTATTTGTTCACACAAAAAGCTATGATTCTTTGCTTTTTGCTTAGTTGACCGTTTTTTGGTTTTT
The DNA here is from genome assembly GCF_963678635.1 of Symsagittifera roscoffensis. Taxonomy (NCBI): domain Eukaryota; kingdom Metazoa; phylum Xenacoelomorpha; order Acoela; family Convolutidae; genus Symsagittifera; species Symsagittifera roscoffensis. Next base: position 77,456,951 of record NC_087064.1, on the reverse strand, counting down.
TCTCGCTAACTATCCTGCCAAATCTGATATCATAGATTTAATCAAAAGAACAGTTTGTTGAAAGCCTATTTTTATAACTGGCCATGCCCAGTTTGTTTTTAAAAAGCTTTGGCCTTCAAACAAGTCGAATTTTTGAAACTTTGACAGTATTTTTCAAACGTTTTGACTTTACGCGAAAACGAAAAACGTTTGATCATTTTTTAGAACTTTGGATCGTTTTTTAAAAACTTTGAATTTTCCTAAAATTTACACAAAAAACCTGAGATGAAAAATTCAACTGAAAGAACCCGTTGCATTAATGGTTCCTGCAGAAGCGGCGGCTCCTTAATTTTTCGTAAGATTTTTTTTGGAAAATTGATTACAAAATGTCTTACTCTTCTCTATTATTTTAATGGAGAAACAACTAAGGTTTTGAGTAAAGTCCAATTTTTGAAATCACATTTTTTTAGGAGCATCAGGATAGCAATTTCATTTAATATCAAACACACACCTCTATCTTTAGCTGGGCCCCTTGTTGCTTGCTATCTAGATATACGAAAATTTTGGTTCATCTAATTTTTTTCAACATTTTAAACTTTTTTTTCGACCTATTTCTTATGGTTGTGTTGTATAGCTGGTAGTGTGAAGCTCCGCTTCGCCTTTGTGTATAAAATTGCGCGTTTTTTATCGTATCTTAGAAATGTTAAAACAATGTTTTTTTTCTACTCTAAATTTTTCATAGAATTTTGATAATGCTAGTAAGTTATTATAGTCACCAGTTTGACGATTCCAGAGTAATAAAATTTGCTTTTCCAGGTCTTTTTTTATGAAAAATTTCCATTTGCCTAATTGGTTAATTACAATCCACAAAACACCTTCCAATTGACTTTCTTGATTTTTTTTCTAAAATTGCAATGATAAAAAACTATGGTAACCTCCTCTCAGTCAAAATTCCTATTGATCCAGGACCCCGATGGGTCGATGGGTGCGGTTGCGGCAACATTTCTCAGCCTAGCAAATAACAAAAGAAATTTATTTAGTTAATTTATCTGAGGCAGAAAAACGAATATCCGTAGAGAGCTCAACAAATCAGCTCGTACGTCCATGTTTTCCCTAGAGAGTAAATTTGCAGAAAAAATCATGTTCTGAGATTTTTGAATTGAGCATTTTAATCATGTCCTCAATAGAATTCTATTTATATGAATGAATTTGATTTTTGGGACATGATACTTACTAGCATCCAATGAACTTCACAGAATTCATAGTACGATAAAAACAAGTGCCTCCATTGAAACAGAAATCATCGTATTCGGGCGGACAGGTTTCATCGTTATCTACTTGTTCCCAAGCTCCCACTAAACATCTGAGTTTTCAATTGTGAATACTCCAATAGTTTAAACCACAAAAATAATGTGAATTCGCAATAAATTTATCATTTAATTGCAAAGCCAGAAATTGTTTTAGAAATTTTTCAATGCCGACCTTTTTCTAAGTCGACCATTTTCTTCTGAAGGAGAAACAAGAATCTTTTGTGACAGCAAAATAATGAAGAAAAGTTCGAGAAGGTTGGTTTAGGTTGGCCTTTTGGCGGTGAAGTGGTCAAATTAATGATGGGTGCTGTCGCTGTCACTAAATTCAAAAAACGTTACCTGTTTTGCTGACAAACCCAAACGCAAGGCCGAGAACCAGCAGAGACATGAAGTTTTTTTCTTGAGCTTATTTTTGACGAAGATGGAAATCTAGAATTTAGAATGGAATTTAGAATTTTGACGAATATTAAAATTAGAAATTTGAAATTTAGACTCTCAGTCAGTTTATCTAGTTAATTGGGCCTTGGAGAATAATAGCGTGTTGAAAATTGAAACTAACAGATAATAAAAAGTGCTTTGAATTAATTCACCTCGAAAAAAAAGAGTAGACAATGAAAAAAACGTTGAACAAGTCATAACTTTAGAAAGCTATGGGGATTTTGACGAAGATTGAAATTCAGAATCTCACTCTGTTTATAAATAATTAATTGGACCTTTGAGAATAATAGCGAGTTGAAATTCGAACCTAACGTACAATAAAAGGTGCTTTGAATGGTCCACCTCAAAAAAGTGTAGACAATGAGAAAAAAGTGCTGAACGAGGCTTATTTTTTGAAAAGTTACGGGGATTTTAAAAGTTACGGGGAATGAACAAAATGAAAAGCTTGACAATCTTTCTTAAATTGATCAAATACGTTTTCTGAGTTCTCCTATTAGTCTCAGAAAATGTAGACAATATGTTTTTCCGCAGACAGTTTTTTGCAAACAAGAGTCACTAAGTCCGTTTTGGAAAGTTTTGACCACTGATGACTGTATCTGAGTGCCTGAACTTTAGTTTTGCATTGGTACGGTATTTTAACGAAGAATGTCTAGGTATCTCTCAACTGTTACACAAGTTTGCCGAGAGACTAAAGTTATACATAAAAGGCCTAAGGGTGTTATCTGTCAAATTTTTGAAGTTTGACATCCATCAACTTTTTAGACTGCGAAGCTCGGGGAAAGAATTTAGAAACTCAATCAGCGTTTACCTGTGCACCCTTTTCTTACACCATTTTCGATAAGTCGCCCAATACTTAAACCGTTTTCTACAATAATCCGAATTTCAAAACGTTTGATTAATGAACTTATCTCAACACTATTGCTGCAACAACAATGGACAGAAGACAGCGACATCGAATTCGGAGAAACTGTTTAAATTCTTTTAAAAATGATACAAAGAATACTCTAGCCAATTTGACACATCACAGAAGACAAACCAACTGGCAGCGACCAGACATGTATTTACATCGTTAAAATTAGGGTCAATTTTAACCAATACCAGCCATTTGGGGTATTCACATTTCGCTTCTCACACGTTTCGCCCCTCATAAATTACTGGCAAATTTCGTCCCACACACATTTGGTCCCCCATAAATTACTGGCACATTTCGCCCCTAAAATGTACATTAAGAAAGCGGCATTAATTAACTGTGTAATAAGTTAGGGGCAAAACGTGCGAGGACGAAATGTGTGAAATTATTAGGGGAGAAATGTGTGAGGGCCGAAATGTGCCACTAGATTTAAGAGAGGCGAAATGTGTTTGGAGCGAAACGTGGGACGTTTGCCATTAGGTTAGCACATGTTATATTTTTTGGAAAACGGTTAATGGTTTTTTTAAATCTTTTAATCTCAATAACAGTTATGTTTGTCACAAAAGCTTCAGTATTCTAAGCTGAAACATCGGTTAGAGTTCAACCTGTAACGCCAATTTCTGGTACTTGATCTTGATTGCTTCAATGCTGAATCTTAACAAACTATGAGTCCAATTTTCTAATTTTTATCTATTTTATTTCCTATCTGAGTAGTTTTGCTAGCCGTTAGCAGCAACGAACTTGAAAATGGTGGCTTTGTGTGGGAAAACTAAAACTATCACAACTTGATCAATGACGTTTGACACAGTAAAAACAGTGCGGTCTGGCTCGGGTCTTGAACAATATGCGGTAGACAACGGTGGGGGAACAAACTGCTGTGTATATAAGTCGAAGACCTGAAGGCAGCTTCAAGATACTTTTTGAAACGTGGAGAGGCCTACAGTGGTCCATCTGCTAAGCCAGCTTGCCCAAGTGCGCCTCGAATTAGAGGAGCCACGCGATGACTACTTCAATCAAAACCCGGTTGAGCGACGCTAGAGAATCAATCACGGCTCAACAAAGCTCCTAAAAGCTTTGGTTTTCAATAGGCTGCTCAACATTTGTACTCATTTTTTGACGCCGGAGAGCCTTAAAGCAGTCATGATGTCTACGGAACGAAACCAATAGGCTGGAAAAAAAACGCCAGGGTTGGCATGGGGAGAAGACTGGACTTGGACACTCAGCCATGGAAGCTGCAACGGAAAGGATGGACTGTAAAGTAGTGGCTGCTATGCTTACGGTCACTAAGGAATATATCGACACGCTGCAAATCGAGTTGTGAGAGCGTTGAATGAAGTAATTTAAAAAGTGGAATGGAAAATCCCAGCGGTTTAGCGGTACACAAGTAATAGTGTCTCAAAATTGGAACGATTTGCAACGGCTGCAAGCACTGCAACAATTTTCTTCAGTTGATGTGCGGATGCTCAAGTTTTGGTGATCATCTTGCTGTTGATACATGACCATATGATGAGCAATACAAACAGTTTTTTGTGCCTATGAGAGCTGAAACGAGGTGGCAAGAAGAAATAACCCAGACGAAACTTTGTCCTAAATTAATGGCAATGACTCAATGGAAATAGAAATTAGCGAATGAAATTGCAGATGCATTACTTCAAAATTTGTCCACTGTTACCAACATTATTTATCAGATATTGGTAACTCAACTTTTTTGTTGGTCAAACCTGAAGATAATTTTAGTTGTTGGTGTTTTCAACATCTTGGATTTTTTCATACATGCGACTGTATTCTCTTAAATCTGAAGAAAAAATTTTAACCGACCAATGCTTCACTGATTATAACCTTATAGCAAGTTTTTTTTAATCTTTTTTCCACTTCAACATCTTTAATCTTTAATGTTTAATGTTCTGACTTAGGTCGACCCGTTTAGCCAGTTTTTCTCAAGTATCTGCGCTTTTGTTAATTCCTTCTTTTAAATCGTACTGGATTTTTTTTACATGTCTTCAAGTGCAGGTGGTTCTAAAATACAGAGCCTCAGTGACCCCATTTGCTCCAACGACTGTTGATTTTTCGACCAAACACGACTACGCATAAATTTAGCTTAAATATCAACTCAGGGACAAAATATTCGATGTGTTGTTTTATGTTTTCATAGTGTTGTCTTTAGCATTAGTGGCCCAATCATTTTAATTTTGATGTTGGGAAAATCAGGTTGTACCAATGTGACAATAAATCTCTTACAACAGTTCGAGCAGTGGAAAAAAAACAATTGAAGAAACTTGCTATATGGTTACAATCAGTGATGCATTGGTCTATTAATATAAATTTACTAGATTTAAGAGACTACAGACGCATACATAAAACAAGGATGGCGGTTACTGTGCAAGTAGCACAGAATGTTCCGACCATACTGTTACAAAAATACAAAAAAAAACTTTCAAGTTAGTGTCATTTTCTCTGTGTAGAGTGATGAAAAATTTGATCAAAAATTGAGAAATTAGGCAAATGCGACAGTAGTAATAGGCCAATTGGACAACAGAGAATCGATATTAGAGCAAAAATCAAAAACTTTGAATTTTTTTTAAAAACTGTTTGATTTCGTTCGAATCACTCGACCGATTTCGATGATTATTTGTGGTACCTGATTTTGCGTGGAAAACGAAAAAAAAAGAAAAAGCTCCAGAATGCAATTTTCCCCTCTTTTTTCGACTAGCTGGAAATAAATAATGACGATGGAAACAAGCATTTGAAAAAACCAACAACCCAAATCATCATGTAAAATCAACAAAAAATTTTTAAGAAAAAGAACCGTTCGAAAGGAATTCTTGAATGCGTATTGTTTGATTGAGAGACAATCATTTTTAATGAAGTCAAAAGATTTAATAATTGCTCAAAGCACCTGATTGATTCAAACTTTTATGTAACTGAAGTTTTCCTGAGTTTTTAACATGAGAAACGTCTGAAAATTAGGATTCAAGAAATTGACGTTCAGAAAAACGCCGATTAAATAACCAGATGCAAACCTTGCAAAAATTACTTGCAGAAAATATAATTCTACTGATGGCAGACTTACCTAATTTCAGAGTAGATTTCACTGGCAAATTTTGAAATACAGGTGTCTAATCAAGTGTTGAGACCGTCAGAGAAAATATAGACATTTCTGGTTATTTTTACCCAATTAGCTCCTACACACATGACAGTTCTAAAAATTACAAAAAATTCAAAGCTAAACTAAATAGCTGACTCGAGGTAAACCAGATTTTGCCCAAAGATTTCGATGAGCGGGAATTCAACCCACCAATTGAGCCACTTTTTGGAGTTACGAGGAAATTATTCGTAACAAAAGCTTAAAAAAGTACGATATAATCATATGGGAACGCAAAAAATGGCGACTGGTATACCTTTGTTTTAGGTAGCATTTTATGGACTTCTTTGAAGGCGATCATGTGAGGCTAGTTGACTCACAAAAACTTATCGATAGTTTTAACTTGAAAAAAACCTTCAATTTGAGCTTGATAAAAGTAAATTTGTTACGATTTGTGGAAATTAAAGAGAAACAAGAAACATAAAAGCGACCAATCGTACGCACGTTACAATACTGAAAAATGAAAACGCAATAAAGTCAACGGATGATTCTAGTCGCGAAAAAAAAACACAATTGTTTTGCAATTGTAGGATAGAAACTGAGAGTTACTTGGAGCACTACATGGTGCACTTTTTTTGCAGAAAGTTACTTGTAATTTTTATTTGTGTAGGAACCGGTGCAAGTGGTCACTTAACAAATTTTGTTAAAGGATGGCAAGAAAAATCAATCGATTGTAATCATCGGTTTGTGTTATTGTTCCTTTAATTTTCAAAGAAAATAACGCAATATTTGTGCTCGGAGTGTTTTTTTCTCTAGACAATGTTAGAGTTTTTAACAAGCAATTTTTTCATCGTTCAAAAAATATTATTGTCTTGACCTCAAATTAAAACAAAAATTCACCTTTGTTCAATTTAGGAAAATTAACGCGCGATATTTTTTGCGTTATTAACGCGTTCTAATACTGAGAGTCGGAACAACAATCGTTCATTTATTCAGCCATCAAATTTGAATTAGTTGTCATTTTATGAAAACTTTCAAGTACCAGCTAATTGTTTCCAGATAGCCACTTCAAAAATTCAACATGAAATTTTTTTTTATTCGGACGTAAAGGAATATTTGTTGTTCCGACTTTCGTAACGAAAATAACGGAATATTTGTGCTCGGATGGTTTTTTTCTTCTGACAAACTTCGACTTTCTAACTAGCTACTTTTGAAAGAATTCTAAAATGTATTGTTCTCCTAAGCTTAAATTTGAAAAGATAGTTCACCTGTGATCATTTTTCGTAAAGTTATAGGAATTTATAGGCTGCCGATTTGGCCAATTTGGGACAATTAACGCACGATGTATTTCATGCTATTAACGCGTTAGGTAATTTGATCGTGCTAATTAAAGTCTTAGAAATTGTTCCAAATTGGGTTGATGCGTGCTTTTTGATCTATTTAAAAGTTTAATTATGCAAAATATATCACTTTGTACTTAACTTAGTGTCTGAGGGGATAAAATTAAGAAGAAAAATCAGAAAATTTTTTTAAACGGACAACATCTAAAGTTGATATTTTCACAAGTTTTTTTAATAGGGGTAATGTTAAGCAAAGAGGGAGGAGAACAAAATTGAACCCAAAAAAATGGTCATTTAGCTTTTTGTAGTTGACCAAAAAATACGCCAAATAGTCAACTTAACTGATGTCAAAATTTATCAAAAAAGCTTCTTACACAGTTCAACAAAGTATTAGAAAATTTAAATCTTCAATAAATTAACAAAACTTTAAGCTAGGTTTAAATTTTGTTTTAGGCAAATATTTTTAGTGTTATGTAGTAAATTTGACTTTTTTTGCCTATCAAGCAAAAATATATTCTTTATACAGATTTTTGCGGATGGTACCCTTTGTTGAGTTGTTTAAGAGGCTTCTTTTGATAAAACTTTGTTAGCATACTTTTATCAAAACTTTGTTACACTTAGTTTTAGGATTATTCATGATAAACTGGAAAAAAAAGCCTTATTGGGATACAATTTTGCTTCCCAATTTAACAAAAAATTGCACCATGATAGCTCCGGTAAAATTTAAGCAAATTCGTTTTGCCCGGTTAACTCAAATCAGCACTGTACTCCATAGAAGTTAAAACGCAGTCAAAACACTCAATGTTTCGCCCTGATACAAGTAATCTTGTCTTGTTTTGATAGTGGCATTCGAGAATAAACACTTCCGAGAAAATTGTAGAATTTTATTTATTTAATTTTACCAAATTACTTGCTCGAAAAATTTTTTAAAAAGTATTCGAGTTAAAAGAATTAGTTATTTTTTGCTGATTTTTTATTTCAGTCTCTTCATTGGCCTATCATTAATTATCAACTTAATTAAATACAAAAACCAGTTGCTGTGCATGTAGAACAAAATGTTTTGACAGCCATGAAATTCACGGAGAAGTTTTAAGAATATCCAGAAAAATCGAAAAATCTAATCTGCATTTTCTGTTTTCTTTTTAATTTTCTTGTTGATTTTTTGAAAACAAAAGGCGATTTAGTTTGTTTAAATATATCAAGTTTAATTTTAATAAATTTTAAATTGGACAAATTTTTGTAGACAACGAAAAACTTTTTTGGAATCTTTCGTGAGGTTTTTCGTTTTTGTGACGTGGCAAAACAATGCCGTCTATTACCGCCTAATGGCGGTTTTTTCACTATCTTGTTATCAGCTTAAATCAAAAAAATTAGATTATATGAACAAATAGACAAAATTAAAGCAAGGCTTTGACCAAAAGCTGAATAGACTATCAGAGATAGATGCCGATTTGCAATTTTTGTGATTGAGAGACAAAAGAAGCAAGTGAATTGAGATGCTGGAACCAAAAATAAAACCACTGAGAGCTAAAAACAATATCGAAACAAGAAAAGCAGGTTGCTGTTCAAGTAGCACAGAATGTTCGACCATATTCATGAAAACTACGAAAACAAGTTTTTCGAAATAGTGTCGTTGCTTGTGTGTGTGGTGTGATGAGAGCTATACACGAGCGCGTTAGTAAATTAGACGTAATCGACAACAGTTCTCTTCGAAAAGAGAGGTACCAATAAAAAAATGAAGAAACAAGCCAAAAGCCAAAAACATTCTTTTTTCTATGTTGTTGCACAATAGTTTTCAATTTTTTTTCTCTAATTTTGCGAGAGCAAGTGTCTTGCTATTGGGAACTAGATTTTTTTGCATAGGTATTTTTTCAAATTCCTACTTGTTTTTTTTCTGCTTTATTATTGAAACTTAACAGCATCCAGTTTTTTTCCCACTTGACCTAAAGAAAACGCCGTCACGTTTGCACCCTAAGCTCAGGGTTCGAGTCCCGGCTGAAGCTTGTTTTTTCATCATTGAATGAAAATTGAATTTTTTTCCGATAATAATGCAATTGAATTTTTTCTGATTGTAATTGTATTATCGAACTTTCGTTTATTTTTATAAAATTTGGTTGACTAAGTTTCTACATCTTTGATTTTGCTTGTGCTGTAAGTAACTTTCCTTGTCATTAAAAATGCAAGTGTTGTTCAATGAAGTTTCAAGAGGGACTTAAAATTCAAGGGCTGCAGGCTTTGTTTCCTCTCTGTACGTTTTTCTCCATTGCTAATTCAAATGACTGGCATTTTTGCCTTGTATTGGACTTCATTGAGACATACGAACATTTAATTTTTAACAGTTTTTTCCAAAGTTTTTCATTTTTTTTCTACTTAGGTGTTTATGTTTGTGGTGTGTCGCAAGTTATGCAAAGCACCGCTTTGCGTTTGTTTTATCAGTTTTTATTGCAAAGGAAGCGCTAAATTCAGCTTTTTTAAACCTAAATGACAAATTTTCTCATCAGAAACGCTACTCAACTGCTGTCAGTCATATCAATTCAAAAAAATGAATCAGTGTTCCTGATTTGGTGTGTTGGGGCCAGCATAGCCGATGGTAAGGCAATCCTAAAACATAGTAGCAATCACAAATGTATAGCTAGACGAAAACTAATCAGACTCTATTTACTTTCTTAATTAATTTCATCTAAAACACTGAATCTTATCTCTCTCCAGGTAAAACCACAGATAAAATTTCATTCATTTTCACTATCATGTTTTTAGTGAAATTTTATTGGAATTTTTTTTAAGAATGACTTTGTTACAGCAACTGCATAAGAAACTTTCTAAAGTTTTAAGAATAATAATTTAGGTTGCAAAAGGTTAAATTAAAAGCTTTTAATCGCTCTGTGTTTTTTTCTTCGGTTAAGTATTTCTCGCATGCGAAAAATCTTTAGGTTTGGTAAAAAAATCTTTTCAATTGAATTTGTCAGATCACCAACTCTTAAAAAAGTTCGACTTCCTATCAGTGATTTGTTGGCTTCAGCATTTAAAATATTCAAGCTAAGCTTTCAGTAATCTTTTTGTAATCATAAAACAAAAACTTTGACATGTTTTTTACTCACACGCGATCACTTTTCAACATTTAAATTAAATTTTATTTCAAAAGTATAATTTTTTGATAATTAGAAATAAAAATGATGCTAAATAAAACTTAAAATTTCTCTAATTTTGAAATTTTTTTTATAGCTTATCACTTTGTTGCAATAAAATTACAATTTGTTCAATAACCATGCAAATAATTTTAACATAGCCAAAAAGCGCTATAAAATTCTACAGTGAACTTAACATAGCGAACAAACATTTGGAAAAGTTTCAGTCAACACAGAAATACTAGAAATACAATTCTTCCAATATTTTGTAACGATTTTTTTTTCTAATATTTTTAATATGGATTTTTTTCCAAATGTATGTCGATTAGGTTAAGTTTGTCAGTAAGAGTATTTTGTCTTTTTTTTGGCTTTTGGTTGTTTGTAATAAATTTGGTTGAAGTCATGAATTTCTAGGTTTTCATAACTTCTGCAGTCTGGAAAACTTTAAGCTTTTCCCCAATTTTTGTCCAGATAAATCATTTTAGTTCATGTTGAACGCTCGACAATGCCTGTCAGTTTTATCTGATGTTTTGCGTAGAGAATTTCATTTTTCACACGAAACATTTTTAAAATAAAATTTTCTTAATGCTACGATATTGAAAACTTAACTTGGGTGCTTTGCATTTTTACTACAGCGAGCTTATTGAAACCATAAAAACATTTGATTATTTTTATCTTTTAAAAATTTTGAAACTTTGCAAACAAACTTAAACGATTAAATTAGCTGAAAACGCTTCGAAAAATTATCTTTTGAATAGAATGCTTTTGCTAACTAATTCAAATTATTAAAATACGTTGAATTATTTCAAGTTTTCATTGCTGTGATAGCTTGCTTCAAAAAACAAGTTAAGGAGCGTAAATTTTCATCGCTTAATAAATTAGTGCAAAAAATCTTAGTTGTTGGCAAACCATTTCTTAGGCCATTAAAACAGCACAAAAAGTTTTCAAACTTCATTGCTTGATAGTTTGCTGCAAATAAATGATTTTTTTTTGCAAACTAATGCAAGCATTTAAAACAACTTGAAAATATGTAGATGATTCATCGCTTGATAGCCTGCTTTATTTTAAAAAAATTCACTAATCATTGTAGTCTATTAGAAAAATTAGAGCATTTCAAAGTTTCATCGCTTGAATAGTTTGCATTAATGAGTTTAAAAGTTTTTGAGCCAATGTAGGTTATCAAAGCAACTTGAATTGTTCTCAGTTTTTTTTGCTTTCTTCCAAAAATTATGATTTATTGTGAACTAACTCAAACTAACCTAACAGCTTGAAATGAGTCGATGATTCATTGCTGGAACGCTTTTTAGTCTTGGAGAGCCAAATCGAGACAACAGAACAGTTTTAAATGTTTCGAAGTTGCATCGCTTAATAGCTTGAGTTCGCAATGATTTCAGTAAGTAAATCTGGTGATCATTAATATCACTCTTGCTCTCAAAATTATTAGTAATTATTAACTCTAATTATTAGTTGTTCAATCGCAAACGGAATTGCCAAATATCAAACCATCATGGATTGGTATCTTTTTCTGCAAGCTACTTGGCACTTAAATCAATAAAAACAGCTTAAAATGATTCAACACCTCGTTGCTTGAATAGATAGGTTGCTTGACGTTTTTAGTAATTTTGGAATAGGTTCAACTTCTACCGGAAATGCTTCATTGATTGAATTACTTGTAACCCAATTAATATTTTTAATTAGCCAAATGAAGCTCGCAGAAACAACATAAAATGTTTAAAACTATCTTTTTTCGAAATGCTTGCTGAGAAGTTTTTCAAAATTAGCCGACAATTTATTCTATCACAGCAAGTTATTTATCATCACTGAGACTGCTTGATTAAATTTCCTTCTAAACAATCTAACTTTTACCAATTTAATTCAAACTATCAAAACAATTTAGATTGTTATATAGTTTTTCATTCCTGAAAAATCTTAAATTTTAGCGTATCCTTTTACAGCTATGTAAACTATTTAAAATACTTCACATTCTGCATCGCGTGATAGTTTGCTGAAAAACAACAGGTTTAGCCAACCAATTTAAGCCTTCAGAACACGTTTTAGACTACGTTGACAAACCCCTCGCTACACCAAAAAAATGATGCTTATGTGAAGTGGTGTTGGGGGGGGGGGGGGGGGGGGGGTTTTCCAAGTTTGCCTTGTGAAGGTATGTACTTGTAAAACCCTTTACTGTTATTGAACCAATTGAAGTTTTTTAACAGCATTTTAAGCTACTGAAACATCTTGAGTTATTCAAACTTTCATCGCTTTAATACTTTTTCACTTTTTCCAAAATAAATTTAGAGAACGCACATCTGAAACAAAAAGCTTTTAAATTTTTTTTCGCTATGAGCATTTTTGTTATCCAAGGTTTTTTTAAGAAAGAACCTGCTTTCAGTGTGAGTTTTAAAAATCAAACTGTTAATTGAAAATTGAGCACAAACAATTTTGAACCATTTTCTCTAACTACGGACCGCCTGAATTTTTCGAAGTTCTAGCTAAAACTCTTGTTGTTTTTCTTTCAAAATGACAAAAACTGCAGTTGATTAAACTGCAGACATTTGTAAAAAGAACTTTTTAAACAATCTACTTAGATAATTTCTTGAAATAGGGGTTCGTCATGGAAATGAAAAAAATATATCAAACTTGAGTCTGAGTAGTAGCAGCAACTTTAGACCCTTTCTCTCGGCAATGAAAAAATTTTCTAAATTTTTTTTAGCAGGCTGAATTGATACAAGGCTATCTCGCTTAAACCCCTTCCAGAATTCTGTGAAGTTATGAAAAAATAGCGATGTACACCATAGCTCTTTCCCAATCCGTGACCGTGGTTCGAACAAAAAAAAGTTTAATTTTTAGTCCAGATGCGTATAAACTTACATTGTTTCATAAATTGTACATTTTACAATACAGTTCGCTCATCAAAGACTATAATAAAGGCCTCACTTCATTTGAAGTTACACGTCAAACTTTTGAAGAGCAAAAATTTGAGCAAACTGTTAAATGCACCTTCGATTTCGTGAAATATGAAATGCCTTGATACCAGTTTCTTATTCTGATTTTTTCATTCGGATTAATTCGGATTAGTAATTGGATTAGATGGAAATAAAGCGTGTTTGCGTATAATATAATCTGAAGCTCCCTTTATAATGCAATCATTCCCAAAAGAGTCAAGCCCAGATTGTGGGCCAAACGGTAAAATTTGTCTACATTGCTGTAAATTTGATATGTGCATTTTCACTTTCATTACATCATCATCTGTCAGATTGAGGGAAAACCAGTTGAAACGACTTTCTAAATCCATTTTATTTTCAGCTAGTCGAAAAACAACAGCGTCTTTCTGGGGCTCTCCGCTCGCAATAACGTCCAATGTTTTTTCCTGGTGAAACTTTTCAATATCCTGATTGGTCCAAAGTGTCTTAATTGCTATGTCTGATGCAAATGTAACTGACATATGTGCTAAATTTCCCGAAATAAATTGACTTGCTTCCTTAAAATTGGTTGCCGGAAACCTTGGATCATGAAAAATGATTCGATTGGCAAAATCGGCGTAATGAACAATACTTTCAGCCAAGGCGACGAATGCTTTTGGGTCTGTAAAAAATGAAAGACTAGCTATAGGTCGGTTTATTTTTTCGCGGCCTTTAAACAACTCCAATTCGCTCTCAACATGAGCCAAAACCGAATCGTGCATTATGATGTAACAGCATCGCTTACTACCAATTACAAGCTGTTCACGAGGGCGCCACGAGAAAAAACGAGGTGTGATAAAGCTGTCGGGTGTCGTGTATAGGACCTTGTCGTACTTGGTTACTATCTCTGCTAGCTCAGAATCCATTAGAAATTTGTAGTTATCAAGATATTTGTAGGAACTGTTGTGTTTCTGAAACAAAAACTAAATTAAAACTATGTTAAAATAGTTATGATTATGCAAAAACAGTTGATAGCAATTCTGATGTCCATAAGTTTAAAACCACCCATTTTTGTTTTTTTTAAGCAAAAGAATACAGAAAACACCATAAAATATGAATTACTAACTCAAACTTATGTAATAAATTGAATGTTTCCAAATAGTATATTGTTTTTTATCTCGTAGCCTCGTAATCTTGTAATACCAACAAGTATCTCAAGGTGATAAAAGACATTACTGCAATAAATTTTCTCGAGGGTCTTTTTTCTTGAAAATGTCTCGAAAATTTTAACAATTTTTTTTTTCGTTTTAGATCGATCAAACTCATGTCGTTTTAGACATTTGCTGAAAGTTGTGATGTTTTCGATCCCCGCTCTCCTCATAATTACTAGATATTAGCGCTAACGTCTCCTTAGAAAATTTGAGTTTCGTCGACAAAAATGAATGTCATAATAACGTACAAAAGAGTGGACCCTTTGGATGGTGGGGTCAAATTTCTGGAAAACGGAAGGAGAAGCCTCCGTATACCTCCTCCACGACTAAATCCGCCGCTGCTAAAGCCCTTGCAATTGTTACTTTGTTTTCGAAAAATCTCAAAAATTCTGTTCAGAAAAACTCGTCTAAATGTTGAGATAAACTTTTCGGTTACGCGGATTAAATTGTAACTTGAAACTTGAAATCATTTAGGTGATATATGAAAATTTGTAAGAAGATATATAACTTCATTTACATTTCAATAACACCAAGGACATACAAAAAGCTGTTCAGCTTGTCGATGCATGCCCTGAAAAACCTTTACGTAAGTTGCGAAAAGACATCGACTAAAAGTGCAATCAGAAAAAATGCTCAACAGTAAACTACTTTCTTTGATGAAATTACAGTGAAAATTATTGTAAAACCGTTCTAGTTGTTCCGACTTTCGAGACGAAAGTAACCGAATATTTGTGCTCGGGGTGGGTTTTTTTTTCTTCAGACAAATTTCGACTTTTTAACTAGCCAATTTTGACAAATTTTTTTTTATCACTCAAAAGGTATTGTTATCCTGAGCTTAAATTTGAAAAGATATTTCACCTGTGATCATTTTTCGTAAAGTTATGAGGGTTTAAAGATGGCCATTTTGACCAATTTGGGACAATTAACGCGACAATTTGGGACATTTTGGGACATTTTTTTAATTTCATTTAACTTTTTTTATGTGTTTACTGCTGCTCCATAAACCTTAAAAGGCAGTCGGAACATTCAGGGCTTGGCCCTGATACGAGCAGTCTTGTTTTTACTATGTTACCTATTAAATGGTAGTAACGTGAAAAACTGGACCGATTAGAGGATCTCTCTTATCTCGATCAGAGGATTTTTCTTATCTCGATTCTGATTGGGTAATGTACTATTTGTCTACTTTTTGGCCTGCCTAGCCTTCTTGTTCCGACTTTCGAGACGAAAGTAACCGAATATTTGTGCTCGGGGTGGGTTTTTTTTTCTTCAGACAAATTTCGACTTTTTAACTAGCCAATTTTGACAAATTTTTTTTTATCACTCAAAAGGTATTGTTGTCCTGAGCTTAAATTTGAAAAGATATTTCACCTGTGATCATTTTTCGTAAAGTTATGAGGGTTTAAAGATGGCCATTTTGACCAATTTGGGACAATTAACGCGACAATTTGGGACATTTTGGGACATTTTTTTAATTTCATTTAACTTTTTTTATGTGTTTACTGCTGCTCCATAAACCTTAAAAGGCAGTCGGAACATTCAGGGCTTGGCCCTGATACGAGCAGTCTTGTTTTTACTATGTTACCTATTAAATGGTAGTAACGTGAAAAACTGGACCGATTAGAGGATCTCTCTTATCTCGATCAGAGGATTTTTCTTATCTCGATTCTGATTGGGTAATGTACTATTTGTCTACTTTTTGGCCTGCCTAGCCTTCTTGTTCCGACTTTCGATACAAAAGTAACGGAATATTTGTGCTCGGGGTGGGTTTTTTTTTCTTCAGACAAATTTCGACTTTTTAACTAGCCATTTTTGACGGAATTTTTTTATATCACTCAAAAGGTATGGTTGTCCTGAGCTTAAATTTGAAAAGATTTTTTACCTGTGATCATTTTTCGTAAAGTTACGGCGGTTTAAAGATTGCCATTTTGGCCAATTTGGGGAATTAACGCGCGATATATTTCGCGCTACTAACGCGTAAGCGGAGAGTTAATCCGTCTTAGAAATCGTTCCAAATTGGTTGAAAAAAGCTTATTTGCCATAATTGATTTGTTACAAGGAGCAAAATCTATCCTTTTGTACTTAATATGACGTGTGGGGGGATGATTTTCATTAAAAAAAATTCAAGTTTTAGAAAAAAAAATTTTCTTTTTGTTTCATTTCCTTGAATTTTTTAAATGTTATTCCTGCTCCATAAACATTAAACGGCGGTCGGAACATTCAGGGCTTCGCCTTGATACGAGCAGTCTCGTTGATGTTTGTTTTAGATTATCTGGAATAAGTTGACTCCAACTGAGAAAATTAAAATGTTTTAATGAAATTTTCCGCCATGATCGCTGCATAACAAGAGTACGAGATTTGTACCAAATGTACAAAATGCGACTGATCTTCGACCGACTGATCTTCCCGTATGCTATCTTAATTATTTCAGCTCATTTATAATTCAATCGCACTTAATCGAGAACAAAAACTACCGTAAAGTTGGAAAATATCTGAAAAAAATTGTTCTTCAAAGCTTTTTTCAGCTTTTTCTTTCTTTTTGTTCCGACTTTCGATACGAAAGTAACGGATTATTTGTGCTCGGGGTGGGTTTTTTTTTCTTCAGACAAATTTCGACTTTTCAACTAGCCGTTTTTGACGGAATTTTTTATATCATTCAAAAGCTCTTGTTGTCTTGAGCTACAATTTGAAAAGATATTTCACCTAAGATCATTTTTCGTAAAGTTATGAGGGTTTAAAGGTTGTCATTTTGGCCATTTTGACCAATTTGGGACAATTAACGCGCGATATAGTTCGAGCTATTAACGCGTAAGCCGAGATTTAATCCGTCTTAGAATTCGTTCCAAATTGGTTGAACGAAGCTTACTTGTCATAATTGATTTGTTACAAGGAACGAAATCTCTCTTTTTGTACTATATATGGCGTGTGGGGAGATGATTTTCACAACAAATTTCAAATTTTAGAAGAAGAAAAAATCATTTTTTTTTATTTCATTCAACTTTTTTATGTGTTTACTGCTGCTCCATAAACCTTAAAAGGCAGTCGGAACATTCAGGGCTTTGCCCTGATTCGAGCAGTCTTGTTTTTACTATGTTACCTATTAAATGGTAGTTACGTGAAAAACTGGACCATTTAGAGGATCTCTCTTATCTCGATCAGAGGATTTTTCTTATCTCGATTCTGATTGGGTAATGCACTATTTGTCTACTTTATGGCCTGCCTAGCCTTCTTATTCCAACTTTCGATACGAAAGTAACCGAAATATTTGTGCTCGGGTGGGTTTTTATTTTCTTCAGACAAATTTCGACTTTTTAACTAGCCTTTTTGTTTATATCACTCAAAAGGTATTGTGGTCCTGAGCTTAAATTTGAAACAATATTTCACCTGTGATCATTTTTCGTAAAGTTACGGCGGTTTAAAGATTGCCATTTTGGCCAGTTTGGGAGAATTAACGCGCGATATATTTCGCGCTATTAACGCGTAAGCGGAGAGTTAATCCGTCTTAGAAATCGTTCCAAATTGGTTGAAAAAAGCTTATTTGCCATAATTGATTTGTTACAAGGAGCGAAATCTATCCTTTTGTACTATATATGGCGTGTGGGGAGATGATTTTCACAACAAATTTCAAATTTTAGAAGAAGAAAAAATCATTTTTTTTTATTTCATTCAACTTTTTTATGTGTTTACTGCTGCTCCATAAACCTTAAAAGGCAGTCGGAACATTCAGGGCTTTGCCCTGATTCGAGCAGTCTTGTTTTTACTATGTTACCTATTAAATGGTAGTTACGTGAAAAACTGGACCAATTAGAGGATCTCTCTTATCTCGATCAGAGGATTTTTCTTATCTCGATTCTGATTGGGTAATGCACTATTTGTCTACTTTATGGCCTGCCTAGCCTTCTTATTCCAACTTTCGATACGAAAGTAACCGAAATATTTGTGCTCGGGTGGGTTTTTATTTTCTTCAGACAAATTTCGACTTTTTAACTAGCCTTTTTGTTTATATCACTCAAAAGGTATTGTGGTCCTGAGCTTAAATTTGAAACAATATTTCACCTGTGATCATTTTTCGTAAAGTTACGGCGGTTTAAAGATTGCCATTTTGGCCAGTTTGGGAGAATTAACGCGCGATATATTTCGCGCTATTAACGCGTAAGCGGAGAGTTAATCCGTCTTAGAAATCGTTCCAAATTGGTTGAAAAAAGCTTATTTGCCATAATTGATTTGTTACAAGGAGCGAAATCTATCCTTTTGTACTTAATATGACGTGTGGGGGATGATTTTCATTTAAAAAAATTCAAGTTTTCGAAAAAAAAATTTTCTTTTTGTTTCATTTCATTGAATTTTTTAAATGTTATTCCTGCTCCATAAACATTAAACGGCGGTCGGAACATTCAGGGCTTCGCCTTGATACGAGCAGTCTCGTTGATGTTTGTTTTAAATTATCTGGAATATGTTGACTCCAACTGAGAAAATTTAAATGTTTTAATGAAATTTTCCGCCATGATCGCTGCATAACAAGAGTACGAGATTTGTACCAAATGTACAAAATGCGACTGATCTTCGACCGACTGATCTTCCCGTATGCTATCTTAATTATTTCAGCTCATTTATAATTCAATCGCACTTAATCGAGAACAAAAACTACCGTAAAGTTGGAAAATATCTGAAAAAAATTGTTCTTCATAGCTTTTTTCAGCTTTTTCTTTCTTTTTGTTCCGACTTTCGATACGAAAGTAACGGAATATTTGTGCTCGGGGTGGGTTTTTTTTTCTTCAGACAAATTTCGACTTTTCAACTAGCCGTTTTTGACGGAATTTTTTATATTATTCAAAAGCTCTTGTTGTCTTGAGCTACAATTTGAAAAGATATTTCACCTAAGATCATTTTTCGTAAAGTTATGAGGGTTTAAATGTTGTCATTTTGGCCATTTTGACCAATTTGGTACAATTAACGCGCGATATAGTTCGAGCTATTAAAGCGTAAGCCGAGATTTAATCCGTCTTAGAATTCGTTCCAAATTGGTTGAACGAAGCTTACTTGTCATAATTGATTTGTTACAAGGAACGAAATCTCTCTTTTTGTACTATATATGGCGTGTGGGGAGATAATTTTCACAACAAATTTCAAATTTTAGAAGAAAAAAAAATCATTTTTTTTTTATTTCATTCAACTTTTTTATGTGTTTACTGCTGCTCCATAAACCTTAAAAAGCAGTCGGAACATTCAGGGCTTTGCCCTGATTCGAGCAGTCTTGTTTTTACAATGTTACCTATTAAATGGTAGTTACGTGAAAAACTGGACCAATTAGAGGATCTCTCTTATCTCGATCAGAGGATTTTTCTTATCTCGATTCTGATTGGGTAATGCACTATTTGTCTACTTTATGGCCTGCCTAGCCTTCTTATTCCAACTTTCGATACGAAAGTAACCGAAATATTTGTGCTCGGGTGGGTTTTTATTTTCTTCAGACAAATTTCGACTTTTTAACTAGCCATTTTTGTTTATATCACTCAAAAGGTATTGTGGTCCTGAGCTTAAATTTGAAACGATATTTCACCTGTGATCATTTTTCGTAAAGTTACGGCGGTTTAAAGATTGCCATTTTGGCCAATTTGGGAGAATTAACGCGCGATATATTTCGCGCTATTAACGCGTAAGCGGAGAGTTAATCCGTCTTAGAAATCGTTCCAAATTGGTTGAAAAAAGCTTATTTGCCATAATTGATTTGTTACAAGGAGCGAAATCTATCCTTTTGTACTTAATATGACGTGTGGGGGATGATTTTCATTAAAAAAAATTCAAGTTTTAGAAAAAAAAATTTTCTTTTTGTTTCATTTCATTGAATTTTTTAAATGTTATTCCTGCTCCATAAACATTAAACGGCGGTCGGAACATTCAGGGCTTCGCCTTGATACGAGCAGTCTCGTTGATGTTTGTTTTAAATTATCTGGAATATGTTGACTCCAACTGAGAAAATTAAAATGTTTTAATGAAATTTTCCGCCATGATCGCTGCATAACAAGAGTACGAGATTTGTACCAAATGTACAAAATGCGACTGATCTTCGACCGACTGATCTTCCCGTATGCTATCTTAATTATTTCAGCTCATTCTATAATTCAATCGCACTTAATCGAGAACAAAAACTACAGTAAAGTTGGAAAATATCTGAAAAAAATTGTTCTTCAAAGCTTTTTTCAGCTTTTTCTTTCTTTTTGTTCCGACTTTCGGTACGAAAGTAACGGAACATTTGTGCTCGGGGTGGGTTTTTTTTCTTCAGACAAACTTCGACTTTTTAACTAGCCGTTTTTGACGGATTTTTTTTTATATCATTCAAAAGCTATTGTTGTCCTGAGCTACAATTTGAAAAGATATTTCACCTGTGATCTTTTTTCGTAAAGTTATGAGGGTTTAAAGGTTGTCATTTTGGCCGTTTTGACCAATTTGGGACAATTAACGCGCGATATAATTCGAGCTGTTAACGCGTAAGCCGAGATTTAATCCGTCTTAGAAATGGTTCCAAATTGGTTGAACGAAGCGTATTTGCCATAATTGATTTGTTACAAGGAACGAAATCTTTATATGGCGTGTGGAAGAATGATTTTCATAAAAATTTTCAAATTAAATTTTTTAAGTTATTACTGCTGCTCCATAAACCTTAAAAGGCAGTCGGAACATTCAAGGCTTCGCCCTGATACGAGTTTTGCCCTGATGCGAGCAATCTTGTTCATTGTTTGTACTTAATTCATGTTTATCAAATTTTCCTGCTACTTGCATAGCAATCGATTTTGGTATTTTGGTTAACACATGACTTAAATTTAAGATTCTCCCCGTTTAAACTTCAGTGACTAACTGCGCTTGTGACAATTCTGTAATAACAGTTACTGCTCGCTACTCCGTCCAAATATCGCACGTCTTGCAACACAACACAGCCACTCGGAAGTTTCGGTACAGTTGCAGCTTTGGCAAAAGAAGTGTAAATCCACTGTATTGTTCGGTAATGAAACATTGAGCGCCAATTTTGATTCGTGTTGTGTTTTCGATATCTTCCAGGAGGAGAGAAGCGTCACAGAGAAGGTCAACTCAGTAAACAGGTCGGCCGTGTCTGCTGGTTTCTGCAGGAATGTCACGACTGCATATCGTTGAGCGGCCTAAGGTATCATCTGAGATTTCTGTTGTGATTATTTATAGGAGTAAGCAGGTTATGAATAAGCTTCTATTGATAGAAGCATGTCATGTCAATCAACCGAATTGGTTTTCCGATTATCATATCTAGAAACAGAGGCGGGTCTTGGATTTTCTCGAGAGGGGGGGGGGTAAAGTTATGAGGGTTTAAAGGTTGTCATTTTGGCCATTTTGACCAATTTGGGACAATTAACGCGCGATATAATTCGAGCTGTTAACGCGTAAGCCGAGATTTAATCCGTCTTAGAAATGGTTCCAAATTGGTTGAACGAAGCGTATTTGCCATAATTGATTTGTTACAAGGAACGAAATCTTTATATGGCGTGTGGAAGAATGATTTTCATAAAAATTTTCAAATTAAATTTTTTACGTTATTACTGCTGCTCCATAAACCTTAAAAGGCAGTCGGAACATTCAAGGCTTCGCCCTGATACGAGTTTTGCCCTGATGCGAGCAATCTTGTTCAATGTTTGTACTTAATTCATGTTTATCAAATTTTCCTGCTACTTGCATAGCAATCGATTTTGGTATTTTGGTTAACACATGACTTAAATTTAAGATTCTCCCCGTTTAAACTTCAGTGACTAACTGCGCTTGTGACAACTCTGTAATAACAGTTACTGCTCGCTACTCCGTCCAAATATTGCACATCTTGCAATACAACACAGCCACTCGGAAGTTTCGGTACAGTTGCAGCTTCGCAAAAGACGAGTAAATCCACTTTATTGTTCGGTAATGAAACATTGAGCGCCAATTTTGATTCGTGTTGTGTTTTCGATATCTTCCAGGAAGAGAGAAGCGTCGCAGAAAAGGTCAACTCAGTAAACAGGTCGGCCGTGTCTGCTGGTTTCTGAAGGAATGTCACAACTGCATATCGTTGAGCGGCCTGAAGTATCATCTGAGATTTCTGTTGTGATTAATTATAGGAGTAAGCAGGTTATGAATAAGCTTCTATTGATAGAAGCATGTCATGTTTTTTGTCATGTCAATCAACCGAATTGGTTTTCCGATTATCATATCAAGAAATAACAAAAAAGTGTGCTCAGATTTGCCGTTTGTGAAACACCAAAAAATAAACCTTTTATGGTGTCCGCTCTTTCTTGAAAAGCTTAAACCGCCTTGAGAAAACATCAGCCTCAGTCGGTTAGAATAGTACCAATTGGAACCCTTTAAATACGGAACCTTTTAAATACCCGGATTGACAAAAAATGCTCATCATACTACAGTGCCGATTTGTATTAACCGGACAAAACGCATTAAACTTAAAATTTAAAACGCCTTTTTCTCAAATTGGGTTGAGTTTAAGTGAAAACTTATGAAGACAAAACTTGCCTAAAATTTTAGCAGATTTAATATGGTGTAGTTTGTTTTGCAAAATTCAGGCCAAAAATTTTACCCCAAAAATGGGTCATTTTGGTTTTTCTTAGTTAATCAAAAATTACGCCAAAAATACCAGTCGATCACAGACATGATTATATCAAAGTGAGCCCCTTACGCGGTCCAACAAACTTTATGAAGGGTATATTCTCCAAAATCATTGTATAAGTTAAATTATTTTTGTTTGATAGACAAAAAGGTCGTTTTTACTATATAAAATACCAACTTTTTATTTAAAAACAATTTTTAAACGGTTTGAAATTTTTTGTGCGGAATATACCTTTCTTAAAGTTTGTTGGACTACGTAAGGGGCTCACTTTGATATAATCATGTCTGTGATCGACTGGGTATTTTTGGCGTAATTTTGATTAACTAAGAAGAGCCAAAATGACCCATTTTTGGGGTAACATTTTTGGCCTGAATTTCGCAAAACAAATTACACCATATTAATTTTTGTCTTCATAAGTTTTCACTAAAACTCAACCCAATTTGAGAAAAACGCGTTTTAAATTTCAAGTTTAACTCGCTTTATACGGTTAATTTAAATCAGCACTGTATTTCATATTATGAAAAAAATGCTTATCATACTATTTCATAGACCAAAAAAATACTGTGAAAATAGCATGATGAGCTTTTTTGCTTACTATGAAATAATATGCTAAGCATTTTTTTCATAAATGAAAATACCAAAAAACATTTGTACTTGAAATTTTGTGTTTCATCCGAAACACTAACCTGGACTTTCTGTCATAAGAAAACCCAGAGTGTAACTGGCGGTTACCACGCAAATAAACTGCATTTGGTAATTTTTGCCACCTACCTTAATTGTTACATTTTCACATGGAATTATATACCAAAAATGTAACTTTTTGTCAATGGCTAGATAATTTTTGGTTTGAAAATTTTGGTAAGTGAGAAAAAAGGCCTGTTTTTTTTTTTACAAATTTATTTGTATCTTAGCAAATGAAATTTAAAAAATAAACACAAAAGCAAGTTTGCAACCAAAAAAAGAATTAAAAGTTTTTTACCTCAAATATGTGTTTTTGCTCATCAAAAAATGCATATCATACAATTTTCATATATGAAAACTATATGATAAGCATTTTTTGACCAAAATTAAAATCATGTTTTTGAGAGTCAAAATGCATTATTTTTTCAATAAAATTTTTTTAAATTCATGTTAATTCATCCAGAAACATCGTTAAATTGATTTTATTTTATTTTATTTCAGATTTTATTTTCTCTATAGCAAAA